>NW_026596064.1:12376381-12402140 GCF_907164565.1 Psammomys obesus
CTGCTCGTGCTGGGCGGGCTCCCGGCCGGCGCCGCGGCCGCGCCCGTCTCCCTGGGCGCCTCGCCTCCCTGTCGGCACCACGTCCCTGCTGACGCGGAGGTAGGACGAGCGGGCCGGGCGGGGGGCGGCCGGGGCCGCGGAGGGCGTGGCGGCGGGCGCCGGGCTGCAGGTGCTTGCGGGGGAGCCGCGGCCCCGCCAGCTTGGGCGAGCACCGAAGAACCGACGCGCTCGCTCCAGCCCACCGCTGCCCCGCTCCCCACTTTCCGACTCGGGGGATCTGGCACGGATCCCCGCGGATTCCTAGATCCTGACGCCGCTTACCCAGGCGGCGCGCCGGGGCCGCTTAGCTGACGGCTTGGGAGGAGGCAGAACCGGAGCTGCTGAGAGGTCGCTGGAGACAAAGTTCAGCTTCTTTTTTCTAGTTATCTATCACTTTGCTGCCTTTATTCCACCCCCATCCCCAAACCCTGCAAAGTCTGTTCCTCGTTCGTTTCCAGTCTGAATTCTTTTGGTCTCCGTTCAACTCTCGACCTCAGGTCCGCCTACCAGAACCACCCCAGTTAGAATGAATGCTCTTTCCATTTGCTCAGAACGCCTTATCTGCCCTGGATTCTGTCTCTTCACCGGGTTCTGCTCGTGATGTGCTCAGCTTTCATCCCGCCTTGCAGGGTAGTTTAGTCATAAGATTCCTGGAGATAACATTTGTGTTACACTGAGCCCTTCGCTCGGAGGCGGCTCCGCTCGCACTGTACTATTCCGTGAGTCATCGGGGACAGAATCAGGAAAGCTTTACTAGCCGGCCAGTGGTGGTGCACACCTTCGGCCCCAGCGCTCGAATCTCCCAGTTCGAGGCCAGCCTGGTCTCCGGAGCTAGTTCCAGGACAGCCAGGGCTACGCAGAGAAACAGACAAACCCTTGTAAAACAAAAACAAACAAACAAACAAACAAACAAAAAAAAAGCAAGCAAACAAAAAGCTTTATCTAGCCCAGAAATTTCATCCTACTAATTTTGTGGTAATTTCCAAGAATGTTTTATGTGTGCTGTTTAACTACGTAAGCCCAAATGTTAAGTGATTGTGTTATAGCTTTTTGCTTTGTGGGGTTTGGTTTGTTTGGTTTTGGTTTTTTTGTTTGTTTGAGACAGGGTCTCATATAGCCCAGGCTCACCATGAGTTGGAAGGTGCTGGTGATCTCCTCATTCCCATGCTCCTATCTCTCAGGCACCCAAGGACCTGCATGCAGGAATTTAGCTTTTATCATGACACTGTGTTTCAGCTGGATTGTTTTTTATTTTCTTGAGACAGATGTAACACAGGCTAGCCTGCATTCACCGTGTAGCCCAGGCTGACTTCTGTGATGCACTGGATAACATCTCTAAATGCCATCTGATGTTCTTGTTGTCTCCAGACTTCCTTCTTTAAGATTGTAGTCCAGACTGGCCTTGAGCTTGCAGTGTAGCCCAGGCTGGCCTTGAGTTAGAGATCCTCCTGCCTTAGTTTGCAGAGTGCTGGGGTTAGAGATATGTGTTATCACTCCCAGCTCAGGTCTTCTTTTACTCTCTCTGGTGAGCTTTTCGTCTCAGTTGGTGTTCTTTGAAGCCACAGTCCCCTCTTTGGTTCTTTCTGTTGTTGCCTGCTGGGTGAGCACGTGAGAGCCGCTTCTGTTCAGACCCACTTCTGCTCACTGCTGCTTTCTCAGCACAGGCCACATTCTTCTGCTGGCTCCCGTGACTGTTAAGTTTTCACTAGTTAATGGACTCTGTGGGTTCCCCACTCGGCAACTTTTTCCCATAACTTTGTGCTGCTGAAAGTCCTGAGTTCTTCTACCTGTCAAGCCTGTACGGCCCTGCATTCTGCCACCTGTACAAAACCAGAGTGGGAAGAGCTAGCCTTCTAAATCAGAGGGACAGTCCCTACATTTCCAGAACAGATTCTTACAAGCTGTGCCTTCAAATAGTAGTCTTCAGTTGTTTGGTTTTCCGAATCAGGGTCTCATGTAGCCCAGGCTGGCCTGGGACTCTCACTCTGTCCCCTCTGCCCGCCTCTACCTCCCAAGTACTGGGATTACAGGGCTGGACCTCACATTTGGCTTCAAGTAGTATCCGTTTAAAATATGTCCTCCAAATTTGATACTGTGTTTTCTATCTGAAGTTACCATTCCATTTCTGGAAGCCAGCATTTCACATGTCCACTTTCCTCAGTGAGGGTTTTGTGTTCCGGCTTCTGCAGTCTGTATGTGGCCTATTGTATATGTAAGTTAGAGAGAGAAAAATCCATGTCTGTCTGTCTATCTGTCTGTCTGTCTCTCTCTGTTTTTTTTTTTTTTTTTTTTTTTAGACGGTTTCTCTGTGTTGTAGCCCTGGCTGTGCTGGACTCACTCTGCCTGTTTCTCTTTTCTCGAATAGCACCTTTCCCATGGCACATCCTGATTCTGTTCCTGGAAGTCTGACTCGCATGTCTTCTGTCTGTGACTTTGATTAGTTTATTAGCAATTACTGGACTTAACTGTCCTTCATAACCTCCAGGCAATGTAGCTTTCCCACTTGCCTCCAAGTACCAGCCACGGTGGCTTGCATACGAAGACATGGCTATCTGTTTAAATTAGTGACTGTAGCATGGGGGCGCAGTTCAGTGACAGAGCGCATGACCCAAAGCCCAGGGTTAGCCTCCAGCATTGTGAGATAGCAGCAACAATAGAGCAAAACAAAAGCAACACAACACTGTCCCCCAGACAGGGTGAGGAGGAAGCCGGAAGGCAGGCCAGGGGAACAGAGTGCCCGGTACACGCCGGAGGACTCTGCTCGCCACGCCTGGTCAGCTCAGCGGCATGCAGTAGAGTTTCTCTATGAAATACATAATCTCATTTTGTTATACATTCTGAACTATTAAATATAAGAAAAAGCAATAGAAGTGATTACTCACTGCTACAAGATTGTTAGTGCTCAGACTACTATTAATTTAGCTAAAACTTTTTTTTTTTTTTTTCTGTGCTTCATGAGCTGTGGTGGTGGCGCATGCCTTTAGTCGCAGCACTCAAAGCAGGCAAATCTCTGTGAGTTTGGGCCTAGACTGGTCTATACAGTGAGATCCAAGTCAGCCAGGGCCACCTAGGGAAACCCTGGTATGGGGGTGCCGGGGGAGAAGTTGGTCATTCCAACAAAGCCTTTCTAATTCTTATTTTTCAAAAGGAAAATAGTTATATAAATGAGTTAGGGAAAAATAAAAGAGGTACTCTTTTGTAAGAAGTTTTTTTTTTTTTTTTTTCTCTTTTTAAAAAAGTGACTTAAGTTCTATTGGGGCAGGGGTAATAGCTCATTTGGTAAAGTGCTTGTCTGTCAAGCATGAGGACCTGAATTTGGTGTCCTAGAACCCAAATAAATAAATAAAATAAATAAATAAAGGTAAAAAAGTAAATAAAAATAAATAAAACTGGGCAGTGGTGGCACATAATTTTAATCCCAGCACTTGGGAGGCAGAGGCAGGTGGATCTCTGTGACTTAGAGCCCAGCTTGGTCTTTAGGGAAGCAGAGACAGAAGGATTGCTGGGGCTCACTATCCAAACAGCCTAGTGTACTTGGCAACTCCCTAGCCCAGGAGAAACCTGGTAGATGGCATTTGCCTCCTCTCTCTCTCTCTCCCTTTCTCCCTCTTTCTCTCTCACACGCTTTTAGTCTCATTTTCTTTTTGTTTTTGAGACAAAGTCTCCCTGTTCACACTGTAGGTCTGGCTGACCTAGAACTCACCATTCAGCCCAGGCTGGCCCAGGACTCACTATGCAGCCCAGGCTTTCCTTGAACTCACTATGTAGTTCTGGGTGACTTAGAACTCACCACGCAGCCAGGCTGGCCTTGAACTCCTAGAGATTGCCTACCCCTGTCCCCTCAGTGCTGGGATTAATGGTGTGAGCCACCATGCTTGGCCTTTTGTCACCCTCTAAAGACTTGGAGGCAACAAAACTAGAATCTATATGACAAACTACAAATAATTCAAGCCTTTTCAGTAGCTGCTGTTACCATAATGATCTCACATCACTCAAGTTTAAATACTTATCTCTCGGGTGATAACATTTTCTTGGGAAACATTTGGGATTCAGTAATGCTAATATGGAATATAAGGTTAGGGACTTTGTGGGAAGTATTACACTGAAAATGTGGTTCATTAATTTTGCTTAGGTCTCAAATGAACACACATTATTATATTTAAATTTTAGTTAAATAAAAGTGCCATATCAACCTTTTAGAGTTTTCAAACTTTATTCTTCTAGGTCATAAATAAGGTTCATCTTAAGACAAATCATGTCGTAAAGAGAGATGCTGATGGGCATTTACGAATCAAGACTATCTATGATCAGAGTATTGAAGAGTAAGTTTGCTGTTCCTTTGCCATTTGTTTGTTTGTTTGTTTGTTTGAGACATCTTACTAAATTGCCCAAACTAGCATCACCTCATTGTATTGTCCAAGGTGACCTCAAACTCACTCATTATCTTCCTGCCTCATCCTGTTGACTTTTTTCTATTGTCAGTCTAAGTATTAAAGATATTTTCATGCTTATCTAGCATAATATCCATAGATGGAATAGAAAACAGCTAGCGCAACTCGAACATAGAACTGAGTAGAGATCGCCTTTATTCTGAAAAGGCAAAGGCTGTGATATATAATTAAAATCCGTTTATCATGAATACTTTAAAGAGAACAAGGCCTTACTCAACTGTGGCCATAGCACTTGTCAGTAAGTGTTAAATTTAAACTTAGAGGAGTTGCAAATATAAACCACAATAAGGAGGTTTACAGAGTTATTCAATAGCTGGATTATATAGTCTGATTTATATGTTGTCTGAGGGCGGTCCAGGCGACAGGGACATTCCAAGTCTGAGCAGTTCCTGAAGTGCTCATAGAGCAGTCGTGTTGTTCTCCGCCCTAGCCATTCTGAATGGATGAGATAATGAAAGGTAATCATGCAGTTCCGTGCTTGGTCCCAGAATAAAGTCACATACCCGCTGAGGTAAGCCAAGACTTTGGAAGACAGGCTCTGAGCTTTTTTTTTTTTTTTTTTTTAAGATTTATTTATTTATTATTATATAGTATTCTGTCTGCATGTACACCTGCATGGCAGAAGAGGGCACCCAGATTCCATTATAGATGGTTGTGAGCCACCATGTGGTTGATGGGAATTGAACTCAGGACCTCTGGAAGAGCAGCCAGTGCTCTTAAGCACTGTGCCATCTCTCCAGCCCCAAGCTTTGAGCCTCTTTATAGGACTTTTTAGGTCCCTTGACAGATACAATCCTGACAGATGGCCGGGTGCTCTGACTCAGGGTGGCCATACTATTCCTGTGTGGTCGTAGAGACTGAACCCAGGGCCTTGTGCCCGCTAGACACGTGCCCAACCACCGAGCTTTGTCACCAGTCTTCAGAGTGGCAATTCTTATGTTTTTCTCATTTCCTCCCTCCGTTCTCCTCATTTTCAGGTTGCTCCCTGAGAAAAGATATCTTGTAAAGGTATGTAGTAATAAATAATCGTCAAGTGGACACTGCACAGTACGTTATTACGTGTTAATTCTTCCATGAAAAAGAAGAGCATATACATGGCTTGTGAATGAATGAATGAATGAATGAATGAATGAATGAATGAATGAATGAAATATTTTGGTAGTAAACATATTTCTCATTTTAATAAAGGTGGTTTTATATTTAGCAGAACTTTGTTGGTGTCTGACATCAAATGATCATTTTATAATTTGATATTAAATCAGCATTCTCATCTCTTTTTTTCTCGGTCTGTCAAGTTTTGGGGGAACAGTGCATGCTGAGGATAGTGGACAGAGGACAGCTTTTGTGATCTATTGAGGGTACCGTGCTCTGGGTGGGCATGTTCTCTCTCCTAAGGGTTAGCTGGCGTGCCAGTGTGACACGGCAGGGGCATTATTGTCGATGTCATTCCTATGTGTGTGTGTGATGTGAGTGCCGGTGCCTATGTAGCGGCTAACTCTCCAGAGCGCGCCCAAGGTTGCTCTAAGGTCATCAGGGATCAAGCTTGATTGGGGCCTGCCTCTACCCACTGAGCCATCTCATCGGCCCCACCCAGAGTCTTTTATACAGACTCCATCTCAGCAAGGGAGGGGGGGGTGTGCACCCGTGCATGCCTGGAGGCTCTCTCTCGTGTGCGCTCGCCCTCTCTTGTGTGCACAGAGAGGCACAGGTAGAGGTCAGGGGACAACCTTCAGAGTTAGATCTCCCTTTCCACTGTGGGTTCCTGGGATGGGCAAGGATCGTCAGGGTTGTGGAGTACACGCCATCACCTGCTCAGCCAGCCTGTTGGCCCTCATCCGGGCTCTACCTGTGGAGGCTCGCATGGAGGTCAAGCTATCTCCCTGAGGCCCACAGACTAATGAGCTCCTACATAAGATTTTCTTATCATGAGCTATCTTAACACTGGACTCTAAGTGAGCCTTGGGCTTGAATCGTAAGGTTGGAATGTGCGTCTTTGTTAATGTACTCAGTCTCCAGGAGTTAAGATTTATGCTTTCTAAGGCCTGAGCTGGAGCTGGGGAGTTTCTGCCTGATCCTCTCTACTCCAGACTCCACTAGATTCACTCTCTTGCTGTCATGTGACCCCAGACAGGCGTCTGCATTCCAGAATCCTGGGAGTTTTTTTTTTTTCCTTTTTCTTCCTTTTTTCTTTCCATGATTATTTTTTTAAACACGCTCTATTTCATGACTGTAATTCTAACAAGATTTTTCTGTTTTCTTTAGAACAAACTTTTCCCACAAGCTATTTCTTATTTAGAGAAAACATTTCAGGTTCGGAGACCTGCCGGAAGGATCTTACTCAGCAGGTACGTGACACCAGACACTGATCATTTCCTCCATTTGTTTAGCCTCCATGTGGTTGTGCTGTTTGCTTTGTAAGGCTTATTTGGGATTTATGGTTCAGAGAGTTAGGGTCCATGGTGGTGAAGAAGAGGTCGTTGGCGGCAGGCAGCTGGGGCAGCAGCAGAGAGCTCACATCTGGGACCCACGCTGGAAAAGAGAACCCACTTGAAATGGCAAGGGTTTGTGCAACCTCAGTGCCCCCAAACTCCCCAAACAGCCGCCAACCGGGGACCAGACTTACTGAGAAGATCTATTTTGAGCCACCACAAGTGGCTGCCTGTGTACGGCTGTATTGTAACTGCTGGGAACCATTCTCTTTCTTTCTTTCTAACTTTCGATGCGTGAATAAACTAAAGACAATGTGCGACAAACCAGTACCTACGGAAAGAAAACGACCCTCACAGATACTGCACTGGGGAGTGTGCGGCGCACACCAAGTGTGGCCCCGTCACGGTGCCCGAGGAGCATCTCCAGGTATGTCGGCCGTGCTCGCTCGGCAGGGCTTTCTGCTGTAAGCAAGACATCCAGAATCTTTCCCAGCAAGGGTTCCCAGGCCAAAGTGCGGAGGCACGTCAGCCTGTTTGCTGGGCTCTGGAGTAAACCTGGCCTCCTGCATGCTAGGAAGTACTCCGGGGTAGCCACGTCCCCAACCCTGCAGCTCCAGGTTCTCCCAGCAGCCCATCCCAGCTCGGCTGCTGGTCTTATTCACCCATAGCTTTGCAAGCTCGTTTGATGCTTTCTTTCGTCCATCTGCATTTGTGCTTGGGTTTGCTGCAGCAGTAGAGTTGAGGACTCTTCCCCCCTCCAGAATATTTCTTTTAGCATTTTAAAAGGACAGTTTAATGTCTCCTAAAATACAAACTGTCAGCTTCAACCCAAGTTCTGGCTTTAATCCATAAAAATACTAGCAGCTTACCAGGCCCAGTGACATATACCTCCAATTTTACTGAAACCAGAGGATCACTTGAGCTTATGAATTCAAGAACAGCTGGGGCACCATTGCAGAATTCTGTTTCGAAAAAGACATAATAGTGGTTGTATATATGTATTCAGGGGTGTTCTTTATGAAACTATAAATAGACCTATTTAGTTTATGAAATTACAGTGTAGCTACAAATGGAATGTTAGGCAATACTTGCAAAGGAAATCAGTCTCTGGAAGACATGTGTCAGCTCTTAACTGAAAGAAGAAAGGTTGGGAGTCAGTAGGTCTAGCTAGTTTGTTTATCTAAAAAGAACAGACGTGCATACGCAAAAACAAAACAAAAGCCCTCTGCAGTGAGCCAGGGGTGGTGAGAATGTCTGTAGTCCTAGCACTTGGAAGGTAGACGTAGGAGGCTCTCAGGTTTGGTTTCAGCCTGGGCTGCATAGCAAGACTTACCCCAGTGGGCAAAAGCAATCAGGAGACACCAATGCACCCTCGCTTCCTGTCCGTCCTCATAGGGTGGCTGCTGCCTGCGCCGTGGCTGCTCAGCTCTGAGTACCTCCTTGCCTCTCCAGTCAGGGTCAGAGGAAAGGAATTGCATGTTATATTCTAAGAACAAAGAGTCTCCCCTGAGCTGTCTATGCTGTTACCTGTGTAAATCCCAACTACACAATCTAACCGGGCGGTGGCAGCGCACACCTTTAATCTCAGCGCTCAGAAGGCAGAGGCAGGCAGATCTCTGTGAGTTTTGAGGACAGCCAAGGCTACACAGAGAAACCCTGTCTTTTTTTTTTTTTTTAAAGTAGTCTGCAGAGATGGCTCAGAGGTTAAGAGCACTGGCTGTTCTTCCAAAGGACCTGAGTTCAGTTCCCAGCAGTCATGTGGTGGCTCACAGCCATCTTGATAACGCTCCTCAGCTAGCTCCTCTGATCTGCTTTTTCTGCTCACGTGTGCGTGCAGCCTTGCAGGGTCTGCCGAGAGGGTAAGTGGCCCTGTGGAGCAGTGGGTGTGCTCGATCAAGAGGGCGTCCAGGATGCAGACTTTGTTCTTTACGTTGGTGCTCTGGCCACGGAGAGATGCAGCCACGAAAACATCATTTCTTATGCAGCCTATTGTCAGCAGGAGGCAAAAATGGACAGGTAAGCTTACCTCTGAGGCCGCTCCCCAAAATACTCTATGTGAAAGGAAGTTTGCATCTGCTAGGTGACTTCTGGGATTAAGACATGTTATTACATGAAAGAAAGTGAAAATTTTCCCTTTACTTTTTCCTCTTTCTTAGAAAAAAAAAATATTGTTTGTATGTACATATGTGTGTCAGAGTATGTATACCACATGTTTGTAGAGCCCAAGGATGTCAGGAAAGGGCATCAGATTCCTTGAAATTGGAGTCACAGGTGGTTGTGAGCCACCACTCAAACGAGGGTCTTCTGGAAGAGCAGCCACTACTCTTTAGCTGCTGAGCCATCTCTCCAGCCTCTCTTTGCTTCCCCCTCCCCCCAAAAAATATCTACTGTTAAGAGAGATTTTTGAGGGGTCTGGAGAGATGGCTCCCAGGTTAATTAAGAGCACTGCCTGTTCTTCCAAAGGTCCGGAGTTCAATTCTCAGCAACCACATGGTGGCTCACAACCATCTAAGATGAGATCTGGTGCCCTCTTCCAGAGTGCAGACACACATGCAGGCAGAGTACTGTATAAATAATATATAAAGAAATCTTTTTTAAAGAGAAATAATTTTTGATTAAAAACACACACACAAGATTGAGAATTTTATCGTCTTGCTAATTCCTCTTTAAGGAAACAATTTGGACATTAAATATTACTACTGTTAACACCTTAAACTGTAAGAACATAAAAATATTCTAGTATTTGTATTACCTACCAATTTAACGTCTTACAAGTTAAGTCAGTAAAAACTGACTACATATGCAAAGGATTGCCTGTCACATACCAGAACATTAGTGAAGGGAAGTGGTAACTCTAACATGACTTAAAGTGTTAGAGTGTAAAGTTCAGAAGTTAGTGTGTTTAATTCACATGCATTTCATGACCATTGGTTCTACATATCTGCCAAAGACTTGTTGACTTTAGAAAGTTGTTTTTCTTTTCTTTCTTTCTTATATTTATTTATTCATTTATTGTTTGAAATGGGTATTGCTAAGTAGCCCCAGGTTGGCCTTGAACTTACAGTGATTCTCCTGCCTCAGCTTCTTGGAGTGCTAGGATTACAGAAGTATGCTTCCAGTTCCTGAAGGGTATGAAAAGTAAGCCTGTCTTGTAAAAGTAGTCAGTCACTGTGATGTAATAGTTCCTTCCTCTCACTGCTGTTACAGAGAACCCAACAGAAATAAGTGAAGAGGGCTGGAGAGATGACTGAGTGGTTGTGAGCACATACTGCTTTCCCAAAGGACCCCAGTTCCCAGCACCCACACCAGGCTGACTCACAACTCCTTTTGAGACCCTTTATTTCCAAGGGACCTGATGCCCTCTTCTGGCCTCAGGGAGTACTGCACTCACATGCACAGACCCATACTCTGGCACAACTACATCTAATTAGAAAATGTAGGGACTAAAGAAATGCCTCAGTAGTTAAGAGCTGTTGCTCTCGCAGAGGACACAGGTTCAGTTCCTAGCACCCACATGGAGGTTCATAACCATCTTACCTTCAGTTCTAGGAGATCAGATAACTTCTGACCTCTGCAGACACCAGGCACACATGTGGTACACATACATACATAAATACATACATACATACATGCAGGCAAAACATTCACACACATAAAAAATAATTCTAAAAATAAATAAAAATAAATTCAAAAAGTTAAGGGAAGAGGATTCATTTTCCTTCATAACTTCCAGGCACACTTTATCATCACAGGGCAAGTGTGACAGAGATGAGCTCTAAAGCAGGAGGCAGCTGATTACACTGCATTGGCAGTCAGGAAGCAGAGAGGCACAGTCCATAGCTTAGTGCCACTCATATTGAGGGTGGATTTTCCTTCCTCAGTTAAGGCTCTTTGGAAACACACTCATGCCCGGAAGTGTGTCTCCCAGGTGGTGGTAAGTCCAGTCACGGAGACAGTGAGATGAACTCTTATAAATCCATCCCTTCTCAGTGTGAAACCCAAACGCATCCTCACCTCATTGCTGTTGCTTTTGAGGGAAGGTCTTACTTAGGTAGTCCAGGCTGGCCTTGAATTCACTGTGTAGTAAAATAACCTTGAATTCTTAAACCTCCTCCCCGTCTCCACCTACCAAATAATGAAGTTATAGGGCATGTGCTAGTATGTCTGACTCAAACATACTGTTTTTAAGCCACAATATAAAAGCTATGTTGAGCTTTATATCTTAGAATCAAGGTGACTTGCCCGGATGAGTAGGGGAAAGCTATAAAAATCCAAACCCCAGGTTGACTGAATCTAGGTTAATTAATCCCATTTCTGTGTCTCCTCATGCTGAAAGCGTGCACTGTATCTGCTCGCCTTCTGGTGGGAGAATTCAGCATAGGAGCAAGACACATGAGAGCCCTGGGATTGGAAGGCGTGTTTGAGTTTTGTTCTGCTCTTTAGTTAGCTGTGGCTTCTTCACTGTCTGGTTGACATTTAATATGAGCACACAGCTAAAAGAATAAATAAATGGTCTTTGCACCAATGAATGCGAAGCTAGTCATGCTGGGGGCAAGATTTGCTTCTTCTAGAATGTTGATAAGGAACAACGGGCATCACAGTGTCTTTAATTCTGCCCGCCCCACCTACCATTCACACACGTGAGATACGGCCTCCTGTAGTCCAGCCCGGCCTGCAACCCACTCGCTGGATAGCTGAGGGTGGCCTTGAGTCCCTTCTCCTCCTCCTCCTCCCCACTCTCAGGTTTACAAAGCCCCCTGTGCCACACCCAGTCAGTTATTCTGAGTCTAGAATAATGTGTGTGAACCCCTGCTCACCCCACAAAGAAGGTGAACAAAACAAACTTGTGCACTTTCCTCCTGGGATGTAGAGATTGCAGAAGGAGACAGATAATAGCTAAATATACTTACAAGGAAGCATTTGGTTTTAAATGTGATACATTAAAAGTGTAGCATAGAACAAAAGGAGAGAATTGCAAGGGGTATCATTCAATTGTTTTGGGAAGGAAGACCTTTGAAGAAGTAAAAATTTAGCTGCAGCCTGAGCATTCATAGGCTTTAGTCAAATAAACAGGTAGGGGACGCTCTGTGGGTGGAGAAGTGCATGTTTGCAGTCTTGGCTGCTTGGAAGGCTAGTTAAGGCAAGTTGAAAGTTGCCTGTATAACTTTTTTTTGAAAGCTTCTTAATATGTTGCCATGAAGCTCACCATGAAGAATTGAACTCAAAGTGTTCCTCCTGCTTCTGCTTCCCAAGTGCTAGAATTACAGGCATGTACTACCATGCCTGGTTTAGCATAGGCAACTTAACCAAGATCCTGTATCAAAATGGAAAAAATAAATAAGTGTTGGGAACATAGCTTAGTGGTAGAGTGTTTGTCTAGCATGTGTGAGTCCCTGAGTTGAGCCAGAATAAAGAAAGAAAAAGAGAGGTGGAGGGGGTGGAAATTCATCCTACAAAAAAAAAGTCCTGTGGACCCATTGCTGTAAGCCCCTTTAAATAAGGCCTGATGGTACAAGCCTGTGATTCCATCTATCCAGGAGGCCAAGGCAGGAGGAACACAAGTTCAAGGCTACCTAGGCAGCAGAGGGACTTTTAGTTTAAGGCCAGCCCAGGAAACTCATTAAGACCTTGTGCTAATCCCACCAGGCGAGAATTAAGACCTCAACCACAATTTTTGACCCACATTTACAGCAAGCTTTAGTAAATACTGGCCAGAATGATGGACAGTGGCCAGGTCCGTACGGGGATTTTCAGAGAATGGCCACAGACTGTGTCAGTCTCAGGCTTATAGCGGCGAAATCCACAGGGCTGAGTGCTTCCCACCTTCATCACATGGGGGCAAGCATAGAGGCTGACATTCTTCCTGCCTAATGGGATCTAGCACAGCCTGTGCAGTTGAGGCAATCAGCCTTGTTTACAGAAGTGAGAACACGTGGCCTGTTACCTTACATGAGCAACTGCTCAAAGCATTCCAGGGGGTTATCTGTCCTTGAGCAAGTGAGGCTTACAGATTAGGGGCATTTTTTTTCCTTTTGTAGATGTCTTAAGCACAGTAATTTAAATGTAAAAAGAGAAAAATAAGAGTCCAGTTGGCTGTACAAGTGGAGAGAGGACCCTAGGGGTCTACCTCACCATCCCATCATACCCAGTTCCCATCATGCTCTAGAAGAAGCTACAGCACCGTCATGAAGTTCATGGGAATGGGCAGGGAGAAGTGGCCCTGAGCATCCTCACATCAGCAGGGAAAGTTCATCACAACACAGGTTTTGGGAACAGCAGAAAGGTTCATTATAAGAATGGATATGGAGCCAGGTGGTGGTGGCGCACGCCATTAATCCCTGCACTCAGGAGGCAGAGGTAGGTGGATCTCTGTGATTTTTGAGGTCAGCCTGGTCTACAAAGCCTGTCCAGGACAGCCAAGGCTACACAGAGAAACCCTATCTCAAAAAAACAAAAAGAAAAAAGAAAAGAAACAGATATGGTTTTATTAACAGGAATGATGCCAGGGAAGGGATATTTGTTCACCAGACTGCCAGGAAGAACCTTCATGGTATCAGACATGGACACCCTGGAGTTTGGTTTGGAAGGGTGTGGAGGCAGCAAATGTACAAGCCTTTGTGGAGCTGCAGTTCAAGGCAGGAACTCCACAGCAGCCCCTAGCAGTTATAGATGGAACAGTGACGCAGGGCCCCTCTGTGCAATTATTATCAGAACACTGAGAGTAAGGGAAGAATGAGGGATCTGAGAATGTTCCCAAGGGCCAGGCCCAACAAGGCTGGTGATAGCACAGGCTTACACACAGAGACCCTATGAGCATGGATTGTGGCGACCAGTTTCCAACCCACTGTGCAGGCAGAAGTGAAGGAAGGTGCTGGGTAGCAACAGGCCAGTGAGTTACAGTGTTACAGACCGTGGTTCTTCGATGGCTCTGAGGGCTAAAGAGGATCACCATGATAAGGACCGGCAATGGACAGTCAAGATGAGACCCAGAGTCAGAGCCTTGGTATCAGGCGACTTCAGTGTCCCACACAGAGGCCCAGAGAACCCTAAACCACGGTGAAGAGCCAAAAGCACCATTCCTGAGCAGGGTGGGGCTTGGCATTCTTACCGTCTTCATCAGAGGGAGAAATGCCTGTGGTCTTCCAGCAGTAAGAAACCACGAAAAGACTGACAGCAGCCAGCTCTCCAGCTTGCTGCTTGCCCTGGGCCCAGCTATCTAGAGCTGCCCACATTGTTCAGCCTGGGGTCTTTATTTTTACCTAAAGAGTCTTTTTTTTTTTTTTTCTCTTTTTGTTTTTGTAACAACTAGCATGTTTTGGTTCTAAGCCTGGCTATTCTTAGCGCTCCTTTAAAAGCCTTTAACTTGGGCTAGAGGGGCGGCTCATTAGTTGAGAGCCCTTACTGCTATGGCAGAGGACCTGAGTTCAGGTCCTAGCCCCCACATTAGGCTTCTCACAGCGCCTGGAACTCCGTTCTAGGTTATTGAGCACCCTCTTTGGTCTCCAGGGTATCTATACTCACACCACATACCCACATACAGGCAGACACATAAACAATCAAAAATAGTAAAAGAATTTTTAAAAAGGTTTTCAGCTTGTTTCATATAGTCAAGTTGAGGTTTTGCAGAACTTCGTTCTTGATTTGTATAAAAATTCACAACTAGATTCCTCCCCACCCCCTCATAAAAAAGTCAACAAACTGCCAAGTATCTGGCAATAAAGTTGTGAGTATTAAAAGATAATCTTTAAAAAACATAGGAACATAAAGGGGTTGCAGACGTATACTGTGTAGTGGTAGAGGGTTTCCCAGAGCATGTGAGGCCCAGGGTTCAGTATTGTGGCAGCAGCGGACTAGACTGTGTTGAAAGGCCAAACTCAAGAGAGCGACAGCAAGTTCCTAGTGGGCTGAAGCCTGCCGTGACATACTTAATTTAGAAATTACTGTGGTTATGTTTGGTTTTTTTTTTTTTTTTTTTGAGATGGGGTTTTATTGCTATGTAGCTCAGGATAGTTTCAAATTGTCAGTTTTGCCCAGCTTCCCAGTTCTGGGCTATAGGCACATGGCACCATGTCTGTCCTTTGCTAATGTTTTGATTAATGATATACTTCTTCAAAGTACCTAAGTCCGGTGCTATCAGGAAATAATAGTTTATTATTTAAGTAGGACAAATATTCATTGTAAGTATAATGTTTATTATAACAATGAGATCTGTGGTATTTCCACAGTAAACTGTTAGAGTGACGATAGAGGACACAGTTGGGGTTCCTTCACATTATCTGTATGCCACAGCTTTGAAAGACAGCCAGTTGCACAGTGGTGATTACTCAGGGTGTTGAACGCTTGAAAGCCCCCATCCCCCCTCCAGAAAAACAGATATTGCTTTTTCAGGCCATTGGAAAGCAAAATGTCTTGAAAGGGAAAAAAAAAACAAAACAAAACAAGAATTAGCTATAAAATTATATTTGCTAGTAAACAATGTCCTTGAGCTGTCTTTCATAGGGAAAGATAGGTTAGCAAATGCTTTAAGTATCACTGGAATATAGTGAAAAGTGTCATGTTTATTTTAACAGGCCGATAGCAGGATATGCTAACCTGTGTCCAAATATGATCTCCACCCAGCCGCAAGAGTTTATTGGGATGCTGTCCACAGTGAAACATGAGATCATTCACGCCCTGGTAAATGCTGTTAACTTCTGTCCCTTCCTTCAGGCCTTTGATTTGTTGCATAGTTAGTCACTTTAATACAGGTTTTAAGTGATATGTGAATTCTTAGGTTTGTGTTCAGTAAAACCTGATTATGTGTCTGCCAAGAAGAGTTTTTAATGGTCAGGATCAGGGTAGGTTGAGTTTTGCTATCTGGTATGATTTATAATTAAACAGTCATTCCCACTGGATAAGTAAGGCGACTAAACTTGTGAAGAGAAGCATCTTGGAGCTAGATATGATGGCTCAGGCCTGTAATTCTAGCATTTGAGATGCTAAGGCAGGAGGATTGCTGCAAGTTTGAGGCCCTGGTTACAAGCATGTGCCGCCGCAGCCATCGTGTGCAGGGCTGGCCAGCGGCTCTAGCAGCTGAGCTCCATGCGGAGCTGAGTACCCCTGACACGGAAGTGGGGATACAGGTATGTGAACATGATGCCAATTTGAGGCTCAGACTTTGAGCTTTTGTAGGTCCTGGAAAGAGTAATCTTGATCCCTCTGCTCCCGACACCATTCAGTACTGTTGATAATTTCAATAGCAGCGTTACCTGGCTGCAATTTTGGCACTTTGTAAATTTGGCTGAAGAAGGTAGCCCAAAAATATCCTTGTCATGTTTATGGTGCCTTAGATAATAACTTTTTCTTAAGTTTTCCTCTCTTCAAATCTGATATTTATAAATAAAGGCCACTGATGTGGTAGGGGGTTGGTCCTGCAATTCACTGTGCTAGTTTTATATTTTAAATTTTTTTCCCACATTTGGAAATGGTATCTAATAGGGTCTCCAACAAGAAAAAAATACCAAAATATCTGTAAAACCACACAGGTGAATTAAAAAGTACAAGTCTTCATGCTCTATAGTGTGTGCCTGGAGGCATCATGAGACATAGCATTGACATACATAGTATTTAGCCTGAAAACAAATTTAAAATATATAAGGTACTTTAGAAAATCTTGTATTAAAAACATTTACATCAGAGGGGGCAGCAGCCCTATCAGGCCACAGAGGAAGACAATGCAGCCAGTCCTGATGAAACCTGATAGACTAGGGTCAGAGGGAAGGAGAGGAGGACCTCCCCTATCAGTGGACTGGGGGAGGTGGGCATGGGAGGAGATGAGGGAGGGAGGGTGGAAATGGGAGAAGATGAGGGAGAGGGATAAAGCTGGGATATAAAATTAATAAATTTTAATTAATAAAAATTAATTAATTTCTAAATGAAGAAGATGAAGAAAAAAAAAAAAAACATTTATATCAACCAGGCAGAGGTGGCACATGCCTTTAATCCAAGCACTCAAAGCAGAGTGGATCTCTGTCAGTTTGAGGCCAACCTCCTCTACAGAGGGAGTCACAGGACAGCCAGGGATACACAGAGAAACCCTGTCTTGAAAACCAAATTAAAAAAAAAAAATTACATTGGTGGGCTAGAGAGCTGACCAGCCGAGAACACGAACTGCTCCTTCACAAGATCTGACTTAGTTGCTAAGACCCATGAGGGGCAGATCACAGCCGCCCCTCACTCTAGGTCCAGGGCACCGAGTACTCTCTTACGGCTCCTGAGAGCGTCCACATATATAGATACACTCTCATTCTCACAGATACATGCGTGTGAGTAAAACCAGAAATGCTCTTAAAACGTTGTTGTTCGGAGTTTTAAACTGTAGCTAAAGCTCCCTTCCTTGCTATTGAGTGGAAGCTGCGGGGCACTCTTGTGACATATCAACAGCGCCTCCTTGATGGCAGGTGCTACTATGTCTGCTTGGACTTAGCATCCTCCTGTAAGACGCTTTAAATTCTTTCTTCCAGGGTTTCTCTGCTGGGCTCTTTGCCTTCTACCGTGATCAAGATGGAAACCCCCTGACTTCAAGGTCTGCAGATGGCCTCCCGCCTTTCAACTATAGGTATTTGCCGTTTTCATTCTCGTTCTTCTCTTTTAGGACTCGGACTTTAGCCTGAGAACCACAGCATTTGCTGCAGTCAATGGCAGTGTCTTCGTTGCCACCTAAGGGAGCTATAGATACTAAGACAATTTTTAGTTTTAGTTTTGTTTTTTCAAGACAGTGTTTCTCTGTGTAACCCTGGCTGTCCTGGAACTCCCTCTGTAGACCAGGCCGGTGTTGAACTCAGAGATCCACCTGCTTCTGCTTCCCAAGTGCTAGGGTTAAAGGCATGCACGACCTCTGTCCAACGACAGTTTTATCATCAACAGCCAAATCATATAAACCATCTCAAAATCTATCAAGACTAGGTTAAATAAACAAATTATAATATATATGTTCATAAAACTGAAAACTGCATAATACTAAAAAAAAAAAAAAACCCACACTATTGGCTGGGGTGTGGATCAGTAGTAGAACACGCGAATGTGAGGTCATAGGTTCAGCACCAGCAAAAAAACAAAACAAAACACCACATACCTTTGCTGTGTTGAAGAAACGTGGATGGATTTCTCAGGTATAGCGTGAAGCAGACTAAGTCAAATAGCCTGTTTATGTGGAGGTGTTCATAAAAGATAAATGGCTTTGCTTTAGGGAACAGTCTGCCGCCTGCCATACAGAAGCCACAGGTCGGGCAGTGTCAGGGATGCTGACTGTTCTGTAGGTTTCTCAGGGTAGTAACATGGGGTAAGCATTAATAATTCATCGGGACTGGCAAGATGGCTCAGCAGGGATCGCTCATGCCGTACAAGCCTAACGTAACACATAGTACATACGTACACACGTGCACATACCAATAAGTAGGTCTCCAGTGAAATAGTTCACACTGGTTAGTATGTAGTTGTTTGTTTGTAATATTTTTAGAGTAATTATAAAGTACAAAATTCTAAGCAGGGGTGGGGACTTGTAATTTCATCACCTGGGTGCTGGAGGCAGGAAGCTCAGAAGTTCAAGGCCATCGTCAGCTGCACAGTCAGTTCAGGAGAGGCCTACATGAGACCTCACCTCAAAGAACCAAAAGGGGCTGCAGGGTGCACAACCAAGAAACAAAACATTAATGCCTAAGTGGATGTTTTTCCTGGACTGTGCTTTTTATTTGTTAGCCTGGTCTTTGAGAAGATTGATGGAAATGGAAATGACCAGGTTAGCATGATCTGTGGAGTGGGAGAATGATGTATGTGAGGACTCAAGGGAAGCTGGTGTTTTTTGAACTCTTCCAGCATAAATGGAGATACTGGAGGAATAAATTCAATTGTTAGCCACGCAAAACTGGATTAGGTTCTAGCCTGTTTGGAGAAACCATTTTAGCTGGGCTTGGTGGTTTGTACCTGGAATCCCAGAATGTGTAAGGCCGAGGCAGTAGATGAAGGAGTTCAAGGCCAAACTCTGCTACATTGCAAACTTAAGGCCAGCCTGTACTACACGAGACTCTGTTTGTTTGGTTTAAAAAAATAAAAAATGGACAAAAATGAAAGGGAGGTGAGGAGGAGGGCTAAGAAAAACTGTTACCCTTGAAGGATTTTGGTTGATTAATGAGCTAAAAACTATTTTCTTACTGGCTTTGTTCATTGTGTTTAAACACCATCTTCCAAAGATAAGTAAATAAAAATCAAATGAATGAATGCAGTGACCCCAACCCATGAGTAATAAGAGTACTGAATAGCAGGGTTTTGGGTGGAGGACAAAAGTGATGACTGGGGCCAGGAGGTCCTTCGTAAGCTGATGGCTGATCCAGACAACTTCACTAAGAAGTACAGCATCTGTGGGGGAAGGGCCGAGATGAGCAGAGAGCCAGGTGAGCCAGCGGCAACAAAGAACACGGACTGCCTCAGGCGGCTGCCTAAGGACTGATAACCACTTCCCGGGGGAGAGTTGTCTCCCCAGAAATGGCAGCCTTCACTCTAGGAGGCACTGGCTTTCGTCCTGGACTGGCCTTGCCAAGTCCACTCCCGAACAAGGGCACAGAACTGAAGTTCCCTTTGTCCTTTCACCAGGGCCTCTGAGGAAGTCCGGGTCAGTCTGGCTCCCCAGAATGCGTGTGACCAATTGCCTCACGCTCCTGCTGCCATGACATTCCCCCCACAGTGGTCTGCATTCACCGCCGCCGCCACCACACACACACACGGCGTTTCTCTGTAGCCCTGGCTGTCCTAGAACTCACTCTGTAGACCAGGCCGGCCTCAAACTCAGAGATCCTCCTGCCTCTGCCTCCCAAGTACTGGGACTAAAGGCGTGCGCCACCATTGCCCAAGCTAACTATATCCGTTTTTAAATCACAGTCCAAAATAAGGTGTCTCTTTAAAAAAAAAAAAAAAAAAAAAAAAAAAAACTTCTCAAATTGGAAGCAGATAAACAGATGCTATAAAAGGAACTGGTTATTCCCCAGAGATACAGCCCAGTAAGACAGGCTAACCTCGAACTTACATGTAGCTAAGGATGACCTTGACTTCCCTCTGACAGGTGTTTCCCCACAGCTAGTATACCCGATGCTGAGGACCAAACACAGCTCCAGCTCTGTACCAAGCTGCACCCCTCGCCTGGCACTTCAGTTTTGATGTACATGTTTTGGGGTTCTTCTGTAAGTCAGTTAGCGCTCCTGTCCTTGCTGGATAGTCTTGTCACTATCCACACTTGGCCTCGCATCTCTTTTGTCTGATGTTACCATCGCGGCTATGGCCCTCTTCTGAGAACTTGCTGTGGAGCACAGCTTTTCAATGATTTTGCTTCCCACTTATTTGTGTCCTTGAATCTCAGCAGCGTTTTCTTGGGCTTGCATAGTCCAATCAGGCATTTTTAAAAACCCCTTTTGCTACTACCATCATGGGATATTGGTTTTCACAGCAGCCTTGAAATTTTAGACAGGGTATGAGAACCCACAGGGCTGGCAGTTCTTCATGAAACTATCCAACTCCCAGAATAAATGCTTCTCAGCTTGATGCGGCTCTTTGCTTATTTCCAAGGCTCTGAAAAAGTTGAAAATCAACTCTCATTGAATTTGCACCAGAATTTCCAGAGACCTTTACTGTGCCGTTTTCCTGAGAATTCGCTAGAATTTAACTTTGTAGATGACTTAAAACAAGAATTTAACCTTTTCCTTAATGGATAACTAGTTTCAGTGGATAGCGATTAAATCATTGTTTCATTAAAATGGCAGTATATTTTTCCAGTTTCCTTATGTGCGTGGGTCTCACTCTGCTTTGGTTCCTTATCTTTCTTCTTTTCTTTTTTAAATTTCTCCAAAGAAGCCAGGGAAGGCTGGGTACAGCTCAGTGGCCGAGTGCTGCATCTCTGGGAAGTCAAAGTTAATTCATGCTTGTCCCAGCTCGGGATTATTGTGTAAGCTTGAACAAGTCCTTCTGTCTCCATAAGCCTCTGCCTCTTTTCCTCCAAAAGACTGCTAGAAACCCATCATGAAGCCGGGCGTGGGGACGCACACCTGTAATCCCAGCACTCAGGGAGACAGAGGCAGGTGGAGCTCTGTGAGTCCGAGGCCAGCCTGCTCTACACAGTGAATACCAGGCCAGCTAGGGCCACCCAGTGAGAGCCCATCTCAAGAAAGAAACTAAAATGCTTATAAGAACATTTCATGGATATGACACATAAGAAACTCAAGTATTTTCGTGTCATGTTGATATTCCTAGGCGCTTTTACATTTAAAGTTGTAAGTGGCCAAAAGCGACTGTCTTCTTATTCTGCAATTACAGTCTCGGCTTGTACCAGTGGAGTGATAAAGTGGTTCGAAAAGTGGAGAGACTGTGGAACGTGAGAGACGACAAGATAGTCCGCCACCCTGTGTATCTCCTAGTGACGCCACGTGTTGCTGTGAGTATCACTGACCTTCACGTCTCGTTTCTCATCACGGCTCTTCTTTTCTGGTCACTAGTGTTTGTGAATGTGTACTTAAATTTCAGTCCATAATGGAAAACGTGTGATGACAGAGTAAGACAGCAACAAGCCAAGACAGAGGGGAGGAAACAGAATTCTGGAGGAGCATGTTGTGGTCCCCACCAAGCCCGCAGCTTTGAAGGATGAGATGAAAGGTGCTTGTGCCTAGGGAAAACCAACTTTATTCGGTTATTTGAGAGCCAGGAAGTTGGCTTGGAGTGTAAAAGTACCTGCCACGGGGCCTGGAGAGATGGCTCAGAGGTTAAGAGCACTGGCTGCTCTTCCAGAAGTCCTGAGTTCAATTCCCAGCAACCACATGGTGGCTCACAGCCATCTGTAATGAGATCTGGTGCCCTCTTCTGGCATGCAGGTGTACATGCAGGCAGAACACTGAATACATAATAAATAACACATCTTTTAAAATAAAAAAGGTCCTGCCACACAAACATGAGGATCATCATTCAGGTCCCTAGCACCCCATAGGGGAAAAAAAGCCAGGAACAACTGGTGCTTGTCTGTGACCCTAGAATTTGGCGGAAGAGTGGGCAGATCTCTAGAGGTCAGGGGATTGGTCAGCTATACTAACACGGTGTATTAGCTCCAATCTCAGTAAGCATGCTTGCAGGCACACGCGCACACACACAATAGATAAATAAATAAATAAATAAGTCTGTGTAATTTTAAAGATAAGGTGAGAATGTTCAAGGGCATACCTGACACTGACCTCTGCCTTGCACATACGTATGCACACATAGGAGTGTGTGTAGACACACCACACACAAAAGTATTTGAACAGAAAAGTAAAAGAAGCCATGGCTAGGCTAGAGCTGTGGTCAGTGTTTAAGAGCACAGGCTGTGTTTGTTTCTTTCTTTGTTTATTTTTTTAAAGATTTATTTATTATGTATCCAGTGTTCTACCTGCATGCTGGAAGAGGGCACCAGATCTCATTATAGATGGCTGTGAGCTACCATGTGGGTACTGGGAATTGAACTCAGGACTTCTGGAAGAGCAGCCAGTGTTCTTAACCACTAAGCCATCTCTCCAGCCCCTGTTTGTTTGTTTGTTTGTTTGTTTTTAAGATTCCTTTATTTATGTATTTTATGTCTGTGTGTGCTCTTCATGTACACCTGCATGCCAGAAAAAGGCATCAGATCACGTTATAGATGGCTGTGAGCCACCACATAGTTGCTGGAAATTGAACTCAGGACCTCTGGAAAGGCAGCCAGTTTTTCTTTGTAGCCCTGGATGTCCTGGAACTTGCTCTGTAGACCAGGCTAGCTTCATACTCCAGAGATCCACCTGCCTCTGCTTTCCAAATGTTGGGATTAAAGATGTGTGCCTCCATACCTGGTTAAATTTTGTATATTCTTATCAAAGAATATGAGGTAAATATGACCAGGGCTCACCGTGGCGTTATGACCCAGGAGTCATGGCCATTTGGAGGAGAGTGTGTCAGTGTTCGAACAGTCCTGAAGTGATAGATGCATAAATGCACTCTTACCTGGTTTGACAGCAGCTTTACATCAGTCTACTGGAGAAAACCACTATTGCTGTGATGTTTCTGAGTATTGAAACAGCCCCACACATATGCACGCCATCATCAAGAAATTTTAAAATACCAAAGTGGAAGATAACAAACTGTACACTAGTGGGATGCAGTTAGTGATGTGAAGACAGCCTTTGGGTTGGGAGGAAATATTTGCAAACCATATATCTACTAAGAAGAATGTAGCTGCAAGAAAACAAAAATCCTACTGAAAAAACAGACAGGAAGACAGATGTCACGGTGTATGCCTGTAATCCTAGCACTCAAGACTCTGAAGCAAAGGATGAAGAGGCTAGCTCAGCCCAGGTTACATAGCGTGACCAAGGCTCCTAAAAGGAGAATGAAAACGAACAATAAATAATGCCTGACTTGTTTTTTAGTGTGTGTGTGTCAATTTGTTGTTTGTTTGTTTTTTGAGACAAGGTCTCTCTTTGTAGTCATGCCTGTTTGGAACATGCAGTATAGACCAGACTGGCCTGGAACTCACAGAGATCCACCTGCCTCTGCCTCCTAAGTACTAGGATTAAAGGGATGCAACACCGTACCCAGCGACATTAAAAAAACAAAAACAAAAACAAAACCGCAAATGGCCAATACATATATAAAATGTTCAACATTACTAAGCATTGGGAAATGATTAAAACTCAGGCTTTAGAGATAGCACAGAGGTTAAGAGCGCTGGCTGCCCTTCCAAAGGTCCTGAGTTCAATTCCCAGCATCCACATGGTGGCTCACAACCATCCAAGATGAGATCTGGTGCCCTCTTCTGGAGTGCAGGCACACATGCACTGTACATAATAAATAAATCTTTTTTTTTTTTTGTTGAAACAACTCTAAGAAGGTATCTTACATATGTGGCTTTTATCAAAAAGATAGAACGTGAGATGTATTGATTGAGAGAGAGAGAATATACACTGTTGTGGGAATATGAATAAATGCTTCCATTGAGGAAAGCTTTTTTTCTCAATAAATCATATAGAATAGGATACAGTAATACAGGATACAGTAATCCTACTTCTGAGGTTTGAAATCAGTTTGTCAAATGTCTGTACTCGCATATTTGTTCAGCGCAAGTCACAATAACCAAGTTATGGGAGCTGCCCAAAACTGTCCGCAACACCATTCAGACTTAAAGTGGAGGGAAACTCGTCTGTGATGTCATGAGAGACTCAAGAACATCATGCTGAATGAAGTGGGCTCAGCACACAGGAGGAGCATGCAGTGCGGCCTGGGCATGTGGGGCTGCTGGTAGAGTGCTTGCCTAGCTGCCCAAAGCCCCGGGTTCAGTCCCCACGACTACATAAGGCGGTCATGTGATGCGCACCTGTGTAGCCAGTACTCCGGAGGGGAAGGAAGGCCAAGGTCACCCACAGCTGCATAACAATGTAGGGACCAGCCTGCCACACAGAAGGCCCTCTTTACGATAAAATCACGGAGCACACAGGGACGGCATAGGGTGGGGGCTACAGATCATAGGGGAAAGCACAGAGGGAATGGTGCAGAATTCCAAACAGGAGGAAGGGCTTTTTTCTTACAAATCCATTGTTTATCACATCTGTAGTGAATAAATTAGTATTGTCTATTTAACAATTGCTATGGGGCCTAGGAGGGTCAGGGGTTAAAAGCACTGGCTGTTCTTCCAGAAGGCCTGAGTTTGCAGCCCACCACCCACATGGCAACTCACAACTGGAATTCTAATGTCAGGGAGTCTGACTTCTTTTTCTGGTCTCCCTGGGTACTGCATGCACATAACGCACAAACCTGTACTCAGGGCCCCTCAGATACACGTAAAATAGATATTTTTAAGTTGCTAGGGAGCAAATTTTAAATATTCTTTTTGAATGTTTTTAATATATTAATTATACATAATAATTGCCTTTATTGTGACAGTGTCACACATGTATGTATTTTGAGCGTATCTCTGCTATGCTCTCTGTAGTTAATAAAGACCTCAACTCCTAGATCCTCTCACCTATAATGACAAGCATGTGCTATCACACGCTGTAAAAAAAACTTGTTCTTTATAGTCAAAAAAAGTGAAGAATAGTGTTTTCTGTGGTAACCATCATCCATGTAATAAGCTGGAAGTCCCACAATGCCTCTGGCACCCTTTTGCCAGATTCAAGGGCTCTGACACCCTTTTACCTCTGTGCATACACACAAATACACACAAATAAATAAAGCATTCTTAAAATAAATATTTGGGGGCTGGAGAGATGGTTCAGAGGTTAAGAGTACTGGCTGCTTTTGCAGAGGTCCTGAGTTCAATTCCCCAAAACCACATGGTGGCTCACAGGGATCTATAATGAGATCTGATGCCCTCTTCTGGCATGCAGGCATTCATGCAGGCAGAACATTGTATAAATAATAAATAAATAAATCTTTGAAAATTATTTTAAAAATCTTCAAAGAGAGAAAAGTACCAAAGTACTAAGAGAAATAATAATTTCCTTTCTTCTTCCTCCTCCTCCTTTTTTGGTTTTTCAAGACAGGGTTTCTCTGTGTGTAATTTTGGCTGTCCTGGATCTCACTCTGTAGACCAGGCTGACCTTGAACTCACAGAGATCCACCTGCCTCTGCCTCCCAAGTGCTGGGATTAATAGCATGCACCACTACTGCCCGGCTAAAATGATAGTTTCTAGCCAAGAAGAATGTGAGAACATCAAAATTTGTACTATGTTAAAAATCATATTTTTAAGAGGTTCTGTCTCATCAAACTAATTCTTTAAGGCCCGCTTGATCATAGCATGTGATCAGGCCCGCTTGATCATAGCA
>NW_026596064.1:12402150-12416816 GCF_907164565.1 Psammomys obesus
AGGCCCGCTTGATCATAGCATGTGATCAGGCCCGCTTGATCATAGCATGTGATCAGGAGTGGCTGTCACCTCACTGTGCTCTTGTGGGTGTTTCTTTAATGACCCTCAGGAGGAAGCTCGGAAACACTTTAACTGCCCGGCCCTGGAGGGGATGGAGCTGGAGAACCAAGGCGGGATGGGCACGGAGCTCAACCACTGGGAGAAGCGCCTGCTTGAGGTCTGTCCAGTCTTGCTCAGTGTGTGTCTCCATGGAGGTTGTCCGTGCGTGCGGTAGAGGTTGGGTGAAACCTGCCTTAGTGCTATAGACCGCATACTTGGAGCTCCTAAGTTTTAAGAGATACATAGATTGTACATAATGAAACAGGTCTGTGTTAATGAACATTTAAATATTTTATTTTTAAAATTGAAATATTTTTAAATATTTTAAATAGTAAGTATATATTTTAACTATTTTTAAGACAATGTCTTATTACTCCAGGCTGGCCTTGAACTTCCTCTGCCTCTCCCTCTGAATGTTGGGATTGCATATGTGCACCACCATGCCAGGCTAAAAACTGTTGCATTTTTGCTTTGTAGTACTGGGAATTGGATTCAGTCATGTGCATGCTAGGCATTTGTTTTATTTCTGAGATATATCCTAAGTTTTCATAATAAAAAAAAAAAAAAGTTATGCTGGGCAGTGGTGGTGCCCGCCTTTAAGCCCAGCGCTAGGGAGGCAGAGGCGGTCAGATCTTTGAGTTCGAGGCTAGCCTGGTCTACAGAGCAAGTCCCAGGACACCCAGGGCTCCACAGAGAAGCCCTGTCTCGAACAACAACAACAACAAAAATTATCTTATGAGGTAGGCATGGCGGGTGCACACCTCTAGCCCCAGTACCCAGGAGGCGGAGGCAGGTGGATCTCTGAGTCTGAAGCTTCCCAGATCTGTGTAATGAGTTGCAGGCCACTCAGGGCTCCATAGTGAGAACCTGTCTCAAAAAAATAAAAATAAAAAAAGAAAGAAAAGAAGAAAAAAAAAAAGGATGTAATGACCAACTGCCATGTATGCCTCCCAGAGCGGAGGGTAGCAAATGTTCTTAGTTCAACTAAAAGTCACACTTGCAAGACCTCACCAGGTCATGTCAGACAGTTCCCGTAGAAGGACATACAGCATGCCAGCACAGCAGAATCAGGCATGTGTACGTGTGTTTCATACCCAGGAGGCTGTCAGCAGCGCCTCTGTCCCTCAGCTGCAGTACAGAAACAGGAAACCCCACCTCAGGCAGATGCAAGACTTGGTTTGGCTTAAGAGTGCTGTGACCCAAATAGGAGCTGTTACCGCCTTTGTGGTTCTACAGACTCCTTAAGGGACACACCCAATAGTCATTTTTCACAAGACTCCCAAACTGTGGCTTACAGTGGGTGTTCATGTTCATTTCAAGAAGTTCCAAGACCAGAAATGCAGCAGTAAGCCTTTTCCCCTTTCATACTGTTGCCAGGTAACATCCCATCTTTATTAGGTCTTAGGGGACTAGAGCCAGAAAGTCAATCCCAGGTCACAGTCAGTTATATGGAAAGACTCTGGAAGTAGAATTAAGACTCTGGAAGTGAATATTTCTTCTTAGAGCTCTGTTTAGACAATCTCAACAAACAGAGCTCATGACTGAAGGTCAGAAGCCTAGGAAGGATGGGTTTCTGTTTGTGCCCGCTGCTCTGATCTAGGTCACCAAAAATGACAGTGATGGACATTTGTAGAGAGATACCCATGGGAATCTCTGTCTTTGTATTCTCCTTAAGGGATTTTCGTAAGTGATCTCTTAGACTCGCTAGAGCAGCCAGAAGTGAAATCCTGGTGTACTCACTAGCAGAAGATCTGAGAACGCCAATTTTATTAGCTTCGTTGCTTCTCTTAAATCAGCCTTGTGTCCCTAAACCATGGTATTAAGGCATCAGGAAAGTACCATAAATCTTTAATCCCAACGCCCAGGAGGCTGAGGCAGACAGATTTTTGTGAGTTCAAGGACAGTAGAACAGCCAGGGCTACACAGAGAAACCCTGTCTCAAAAAACAAACAAAAATATCAGGAAGAACACTGTGGTGTAGAGACTCGGAGAGCAGCTAGAGCCGTCCAGCCAGGAGATTTGCTGCCTACAGGGCCAAAGAGCCCTTACCAGGACGATAGGAATCCCACGGTGTAAATTAAACTACTCGACAACAGGATGTTTGGCTGTAATCCTTTGATCCCCTGGTTCTGGCACACTTGTTTTGCACATTACTGTAGGTTTCTGTGATCACACAGTTGAGAGTTAGGAAAGCATCCTCTTTGCACATCCATGTAAACATTCCTCCTGACCCGAAGTGACTTGGGCACCTGGCTGGAGCACTCACTCACTTGACTTTGCTTAGGGAGCATGAGCCTTTCGCAGCAGTGGCCCCTCACTCCACCGATGCTCACGTGCATTTCACCGCTATTGCTAGCACTGCAGGGAAGTCATAAACAACGGAGCCTTAAGGCATAGAGTAGATCCTGCTTCCTCTAGCACGATATCTTAAAGCTTTTGTATTTGATCGTTCTCAAGTAAATCTTTTACCACATAAAACATCTTAAGTATGCATAGGGGTCATGGAGTCATCTTCTAATAAAATTTGTTGGTAATTTTCAGAATGAAGCAATGACTGGTTCTCACACCCAGAACCGAGTCCTCTCTCGAATCACTCTGGCATTAATGGAGGACACTGGGTAAGACGGCTGTGAGAAAATGATATGTTTATAAAATTAAATGAGTAGTAAAAATAGAGCTTAAGAAAATGCTGATCTTTTATTCGAAAGCAAAATGTACTAACTGATTCCTTTTGTGCAGTTTGTTCTTAACATAACAGAATGAATATAACAAAATCTAAGGTACCATGAAGCCATGCTAATATGGAAACTAACCTAGATAATTTTAAATTATTTAATTGAATGAGTGATCTGTAGATTCCTAGGATTTTTGTTATTGTTTTGTTTTATTTTGTGTTTTGAGAGAGAGTCCCACTGTGTAACCCTTACTGGCCAGCAACTTGGAGTGTAGACCAGCCCGGCCTCAAACTCACAAAGATCCAGCTACCTCTGTCTCTGCCTTCCCACTGCTAGGGTTAAAGCTGGGTGCTACCATTCCTAGCAAATCCCCAGTTGTGAAAGGAGTGGGTTTCTCTGGTAAATAGTGAAATATCCTATGTAAATAAAATACTTTACGTAATTTCTAATTAACAAAATCTGAGTAATTTTAGTAGAAGCATTATCACCTCTTCTAAAACAGTCTACAAGAAATTTGGAAATAGCATCAAAGTTGAAAACCAGTGATAAAAGTATTATTAAAACCATGAAAATAAACCGGCATGGTGATACCTGCCTGTAATCCCAGCACTCCAGAGGCTGACGCAGAATGACTGTGAGATCCAGCCTAGGCTATACGGTAAGACTTTGCCTCAGAAATTAAAACAAACCACGCACACAGTGAAAATAATTGATATGGCCTTAACTTTCAATGGGTCAGTGAAGTATGAAGACTTAGGGCTGGAGAGACAGACGCTCAGCAGTTAAGAGCACTGGCTGCTCTTCCGGAGGATTCACATTTAATTCCCAGCGTCCACACGGCAGTTCACAACTGTTTGCAACTTCAGTTCAAGAGGATCTGATACCGTCTTCTGGCCTCCTCAGGCCCTAGGCACACGTTATGCACAGACATACATTCAGACAAAGCACCCATACAATTTCAAAAAATTCAAGAAATTTTCAAAATAAAAATGAAGGCTAGATTTTTAAAAATTTTTAAAGTTGTCAAGTTTAAAGTTTAAAAAAAGTGCCAAGGCAACTTCTGAGAGAAAGGCTTATTTTGGCTTACGTGTTCAGAGGCTTCAAGTCCTTGATGGTGGAGCAAAGGAACAGCCTTGAGACACAAAGAGTACTGGGCATCACACCTCAAAGCCCGCCCCCAGTGACCTGCCTCCTCCAACAAGGCCACACCTCCTAACCCTTCCCAAATAGATTTACCAAATGGGGACCAATTATTCAACTGTATAAGCCCGTGGAGCCATTCTCATTCAAACCACCATAGAAGTATAAAGATTTTGAAATATAGAAGTCATTGCTGACTGTGAGAACTGTTTCAAAAAAAAAAAAAAAATGAGGGGAATGGGTAGTGGCTTAATGGTAGAACACTTGCCTAGCATACTCAAGGTTCTGTCCCCAGTATAGATGCCCCCGCTCAGTAACTATAGTGATAATAATAATGATGAGAATAAGAATTTCTCTTTTCTGTTTAATGAGAGCCAAAAATGTAGGTCAGAAAGGATTTGTTTGAGACAGCTTTTCCTAACAGTACAAGATAAATGAGTTCCAGAGAACCAAGAACAAACTAATGAGAGAAATAAATCAGCTCAGGTGGGGATCAGTTTCCTGCCTGTTAATTCAGGAAGGAAGAGCGAGAGTGAAAATGCAGGTCATTTTGTGGGTAGAGGCAGGATGTTGAAGAAATTCAGAGATGATGGTTTCCATGCCACTGTCATTCAGAAGTCCAACCCCAAGGGAGAGAGGAAGGCAGAAATAGTATGTAAGTAGATAAACAAGTAATGGGCATTGCTTATGACAACCTCCACAAATCTAGTTTTTTTGTTTTCTTTGTTTGTAGGATTTTTGGTGGTGATGGTTTGGGGGGCAGCGGACGGGGCTCACTATCCCAGGCTATATTGAACTCTGCCTCCTCCTGCCTCTGCCTTCCAAGTACTGGGATTACAGGTTTGTACCACAAGCAGCTACCATAATCTCCTTTACCCAGTGGGGTGATACCACAGAAAAGACAGCATGCTCACATCCTTCAAAGGTAGCTGATAGCACTGTGAAAAGTCCTTAGTAGCATGCAAAATTTGAAAGAAAAAGTTACATTCTAGAAAGTAATAGCGAATATTTTAGGTTCTTGTGGGATATTATTCTTTTAAGTATTTTTGATATGAAATATACTAACATACACAAAATGCATGGAGGAACAGTGACTCTCAGATGCCTGTATCCTAGAGTCAGAAATATGGGGTCTTTTGTACTTGTGACATTGTCTTTTTTATCTTGAAAGTTGAAGATATTATTCCTGTGTATTCCACTACAAGTTCCTGTAATATATAAACCTTGGAAAGGAACCATTAACAAAATTAATACTTTAAAAATATTTATACTGTCTTGTGTATTATCATATCCTCCTTTGTTTTCCTCCTTGGTCTGTTAACCTAAACCTTTTTCACATGTTCTACACAAGTATGTGGTTTCATTGGCGTAATGCCTCACACCACAGGAAGCGCTGGCAGAAACACTACGACCTTCAGTAGGAAAAGAACACTTTAACCATTGGTGCTGGGACCAGGCCAAAATGGAATAAGACCTAATTTAATAGCTGAAGCTATAAAGCACTCAAGATAAAGCAGATGTGGACCTTGATAATACTAGATTAGGAAATGATTCTTAGGTCTAACACCAGAAGCTCTAGCAACCAAAAAGAAAATTTGGACTTCATCAAGAAATTTAAAACTTGTGCCTCAAAGAATATTATCAAAAAAGTACAAAGATAATTCACTAAATGAGAAAAAAATTTACATTTATTGTATGACTATTCAGTATCCAGAATACATAGAGGAACAGTGAATGGCAGAATAGGAAAAAGGCCATAGACAAAAAGCCATAGTTTAAAAAGAGATGAAAAAAAAAAAAGTATTTAGGACAGAAATTTAATGCTTTAATTCCAGCATTCCGGAAGCAGAGGCTAGCCTAGTCTACAAATTGAGTCTAGGACAGCCAGGGCTATTCCACAAAGAAACCATATCTTGAAAAAACAAACAAACAAAAAAAAAAAGTGTTTCTTCAAAAAGATATACAGAGGCAAATGAGCATACGGGAGATGCACAACATCACGTCATTAGCAAACTTCTGACTGAAACTCTGAAGAGATGACTGCTTACGCAGCACTCAATACCAGCAAATCCCAGCAAGGACGTGGGGTATGAGGAATTCAGTCACTGCCAAGAGGCAGTAAATGATTCAGCCAGGTAGGAGGAGAGTTTGGGAATTGCTAATAAAGCCGGAGATGTTCTTACCATACAACCAGTTAAGATATTTACAAATGAGTTGAACTCCTTTTTTGTTGTTGTTTTGTTTTGTGTTTGTTTGTTTGAGACAGGGTTTCTCTGTACAACAGCCCTGGCTGTTCTGGAGTTTGCTCTGTAGATCAGGCTGGTTTTGAACCCACAGAGATCTGCCTGCCTCTGCCTCCCAGGTGCTGGGATTAAAGATGTGAACCACCACAACCTAGCTTGAGTTGAGATCTTATTCCTGAAAGAAAAGCCTACACAGAGATGCTTATACTGGCTGGATAAACAAGCTGTGGGAGATCAGAGCAGCTTATTTAAAGGATTTATTTAATGCTAAAAACAAATGAGCTACAAAGCCATGAAAAGACATGGCTATGAATTAATGAATGGAAGAAGCCAATCTGAAAAGGCTTCTGTACAACTATAGCTATATGAGGAAGGGTGAGAGAGACAATGTGATGAGGGGTGGTGGCCAGGGTTAACTCAGTAAAGAGCAATGAATATGCAGAAGACAGAAAGGACTGCTAAGTCATGCTGTGTGGCACTGTGGCGATAACATTCCTTCCCTCTCCCTTCGTTTCCCCTTTCTTGCGGTACTGGAGATCAAACTTAGGGATTTTATGTACACTTGCTAGGCAGAACATACTTACCTAAAAGAGCATACAATACCAAGAGTGACCCCTAATGTGAACTATGGATTTGGCGAAGCAATGGCATTCCCATGTAGATTCACTGGTGTGACCAATATATAACTTTGATGAGGGACACTGTGAGTGTGTAAAGATAGGGAGAGTCTAGGAACCCTTTGTACCCTCTTCTCAATTTTGCTTTAAACCCCCATACCAAAATCTGTTTAAAGAGAGAGAGAGATTCTGATATACACTATAACATGTATGAGCCTTGAAAATATTATGTTAAGTGGAAGGAAAAGACTAATCCCGTTTCTCGGAAATATGCAGCAAATTCGTAGAGACTGACAGAGGTTTGTGTTCATCAGGAATGGGAGACGAGGACAGAGAAGGGTGATGGAAGAATCCTGAAATTAGATTGTGATGGCATGACCGTGTGTGTATTCTAGAGGCATGTGTGCCCGTTAGGAAGATTAATTTCATGTTGTGTGGATTGGATCTCATTTTTTAAATCACATAGAGACATTGAAACCAAAACTCGACATTCCAGGCATTATCACTTACTAGCGTGTACCTTTGCCTGAGTTTCCTCGCCTGTAAAGGAGAGGTAACAGCGGTACCCATTCCACGGAGGTTTCTGAGGCTTGACTGAGCTACTCTATGGAAAGCCCTAGTATAGCCCCTTAGCATTTGTAATTTTCAACCAGGTGTTGGGATTTTATGTAAAACCTGAACCGAAGTCTAATGAGAAAAGATTTACTGTTCACAGCTCAGTCCTTCATTCTGTTGCTTTTGAAAGAAGGAAAGTCTCATCAAACCCACCAAGTGACCGCACAGCTCTGGAAAGCCCTGGGAACCCTGTCTTTAGTGCTTCCTAATAAAAGCCCAAGGTCCCCCCACCAGCTTTAGTTCCGCTGGTAATACCCACTTTTTACTTCTCTTTTGTGAAACTCGTTATTTAAGATATTTTCGTTTATCTGTCTTCCTCACTAGATTAGAATTTTTAATTTTTTTTTATTTGGTATCTTGTCTGTTTATTTGAGACAGGGTTTCACTGTGTAGTTCTGTCTGGCCTGAAACTCACGTTGTAGACCGGGCTAGCCTCAGATTCACAGAGCTCTGCCTGCCTCTGCCTCCCCAGGGATTAAAGGATGCACCACCATGCCCAGCTTGTCTTCATTTGTGTGTGTCTATGTTCCATTATGTGGGTACCCACAGAGACCAGAAGAAGGCCTGGGGTCCCCTGGAGCTGGAGTTACGACCATTGTGAGCTGCCTGACATGGCTGCTGGGAACTGAACTTGAGTCCCAGGACATAGTCTTAACAGCTTAAGACTCTTAAGAGCAGGACATAGTCTTAACAGCTAAACATCTCTCCAGGCCTAGAGCAGAAATTTTCTGTAAACAGAAAACTGTTTGTCTGTTCTGTTGTGGTTAGCATTTAGCAAACAGCGTCTAGCTTATGACAGGAAACACCATCAAGGGGGAATCAGGATATATGGGGGAATGCCTACCTGGGGTGGAGTAATATCTTAGCCACTCTCTACTTGGTAAGTTATATCAGTTTTTGAAAATTGCAATGGAACTATGTTTTCTAAATATGAAAGTATTTCCCCATAGGGCGGTATAGTTCTAGAACTTCTGCAAATTAAACTCACCCCTCGCTGCAGTGACCCTGTTAGAAATAATCTCAGTGTCGCACGAAGGAACACTCTTAAGTTCTGTCAATGCAATTCTTTTTGTTCAAAAACAATGCAACAGAACCAAATGGGGCTATCCGCACACGAGGGCCTTCACGGGTCCTTTCCCGGTTTAGGTGGGTACTGTCTCCTCTAGTTGCTGGGAGTTCAGCCATACAGACAGATGTGCTTTGCTAATCAATGTGAAGGGGAAGAGGAAGGATCAGGAAATAAGGGACTTTTTTTGGTTTTTGGTTGTTGTTGTTGTTGTTTTCTTTTTTGAGACAGAGTTTCTCTGTGTAGCCTTGGATGCCCTGGAATCACTGTGTAGGCCAGGGTGGCCTTGAACTCACAGTGATCCAGCTGCCACTGCCTCCCTGAGTGCTGGGATTACAAGCATGTGCCACTGCGCCCGGTGAAATATGAGTCTTTGCTGGCTAAACTGCCCTTGATTTAAAAGCCCTTTCTCACTATCCTGTGTAGCAGGCTCCCCCAGATCCCACTTGAGCAAGGCCCTTACACATGTGCAGCTCTGGCCATGGCCTCCTGGGTCCCTCCTGAGTCGCAGCTCTGCATGTTGCTGAGATCTGTAGTAGCTGCAGGATCGGTAAAAGGTGCTTTCTTTGCATTGTTTCCACAGCTGGTACAAAGCAAATTACAGCATGGCTGAGAAACTGGACTGGGGCCGAGGAATGGGCTGTGAATTTGTCAGGAAGAGCTGTAAGTTCTGGATCGATCAACAGAGGCAAAAGTAAGAATGTTTCCACCCAGTATCTTTGTGCAGTTAATTTCTGACTGTGTTATTTGTCGTAAGCATAAAATACCAGCTCCTGTGTGTAGAAAATGTTCTATAAGTTCTTCATAATAAATCATACCTACAGGATTGCTTTGAGTCACATACTAGAAGAATCCACAGTAAGGTGGCCAGAGCATCTGTGAGCATTCTTTAGCTTATAATTCATAAGCACATATATTTTTTAAGCTTTTTGCGTGTTCTCTCATTTTTCCTGTTTTCTTTAGAGAACGCACACATGAATATACAAGCAAATGTTGATTCAGTATCCAGAAACTGGACTAAGGATGTAGTTCAGTAGTAGAATGCCTGTCTAGCATGTGCCAAGCCCTGGGTTCGATCCCCAGCCCTGAAAATTAACTATTCTCTTGATTGGGGTTTTAAGAACTGGATGCTTATGCTAATCGCCTATCAAGCTCTTTTAGGTCTGAGTATCATCTTTAGCATGGGTACACACACACAGAAAGAGAGAGGAGACACAGAGATATTTCTGTAACTATAACCCTAATCTGAACAGTTATGTATATGAAGATATAAACACATATGAAAGCCGCGATTCCCTGTAGTTAATTTCTGATAGGGAGCATCTTGAAAAGCTGGCCTACAGCGTTCTCCCAGGGCATTGACATAGGCTCGGTCAGACTGAGAACAATCTGTCACAAGGACCACTCAGGTGCTGATTTAGACATGTCCACTTCCCCCCCAACCCAGTTCCTCCTTAAACTCTGGAAACCAGCAATCTATTGTCCATTTCTGTATTTTGAAGAATACAGAAAGATGTCATGGAAAGTTTAAGCATTAAATGAATGTTATATGTGCCCTGTGAATGGCATTTTCCACTCAATGTTTACATTCAACCATTTTATTGTGTGTATTATTAGTTTGTGTTTTTGTTTTTCTTTGCTTTTGAGACAAGGTCTTACTATGTCTGTAGGCTTTGCCAGCTTAGTACTAAGTGGACCAGGATGGACTTAAACTCACAGCAGTCTTCCTGCCCAGCCTCCCAAATGCTGAATTATAAGCATGAGGAACCATGCTAATCTGAGCTTTTTATGGCAGAGTAGTTTTCCATTATATGGATATGCCACAGTTTGTTTAAACAGTCATATTTTGAAGACATCTTGGTCATTTCCACTTTGGAACTATTGTGAGTAAAGTTGCTATAAACTAGATATGGCTCTCAGAGCATGTATATCATGTTACTTAACATGTTTTATTGATTAATTGATTCGCTGGTGGTTTTGCCTGCATGTATGTGTGAAGGTTTCAGAAGCCTTGGACCTGGAGTAGTAAGCTGCTATGTGAGTGCTAATCAAAGAGCCAGCCACTGAGTTCATGTCAGAGACAGCCCCTGTTCCTCTTACTAGGGAGCCCACTTGGATACTGAGCTGCCATGGGCTACATCTGTGCAGGGGTTCTAGGTTATTGCCATGCATGGTCCTTGGTTGGGGTATCAGTCTCAGAAAAGACCCCTGGGCCCAGATTTTTTGGTTCTGTTGCTCTCCTTGTGGAGCTCCTATCCTCTCCAGGTCTTACTGTCTCCCCCTTCTTTCATAAGATTCCCTGCACTCTGCCCGAAGATTGGCTATGAGTCTCAGCATTTGCTTTGAGATACTGCTGGGTAGAGTGTTTCAGATGCCCTCTGTGGTAGGCTCCTGTCCTGCTCCCTGTTTTCTCCTTCCAGTGTCCATTCTGTTTGTCTTTCTGAGTGAGGACTGATCATCTTACCCAGGGTCCTCCTTCTTGCTTAGCCTCTTTAGGTGTACCGATTTTAGTATGTTTGTCCTATATTATATTTCTAATATCCACTTCTAAGTGAGTATATACCCTGTGTGTCTTTCTGCTTCTGGGATACCTCACTCAGGATGGTCTTTTCTAGATCCCACCATTTGCCTGCAGATTTCATGATTTCCTTGTTTTTAATTGCTCAGTAGTATTCCATTGTGCTTTCATTTTCATTTCGTTTAACTTAGTCTTGTTTCTCTCAAAGACGTCAATCTACAAGTAGCTGGGATTTTCCCTGTATCTTTATTCCTTTCTAGTTTAATTATGTTATTACCTGGGAGTGGTCTTGGTATACTTTCCCATCATTGGGTAGCTTGTGTTTGGTCCAGGATATGGCTTTCTCAGTGAATGTTCCTTTGAACTTGAAAGGAGCATGCAGCCCGATGTTGTTGGTGAGAGTGCTTCTAAGCTGGGGTGTGTCCATGCTGAGCCTGCCCTCTGACCCTGCATGCTGACAGGTGAAATCTGCAGGTCAAGGTGAAGGTGCCTGTTCCTTACGGCAGCTCTAGCACGGTACCTCGTGTTTTGATGGTTTTGGTAGATGTGACGCAGGCTGGCTTCAAACTCATGATCTTCCTGCCATGGCCTCCCCTACTTATTCACCTGCAGCCCCGGAGCAAGCTGCATTCTTAAATGTAAAGTAGACTTTCCAGTGGCACGGTCTGGGCCTGAAGATTGCTCTAAGAGTTCTAACATTGTGAACTAAGCTTCCGTAATACGTACAGGCTACTCGTGTTGTCTGTTTCACGCTGAATAAATTGTGCCACTTTATGGTTTCTTGAGAGATTGGTCTATTTTATTATCTGAGTTATCATATCTATGTATATAAGGTTGACTTTACCTGTAATCCCAGTTACCTTTTAATTGTCTGTCAGGCTGCTGTGACGCGCTGTTTCAGTCCTAAGACTGGCAGTGGGTACCTTCTCTCTTTGTTTCTTTCCAGAGAGTTTTTATTTTATTAATCTTCCTTAACCATCAGTGTTTGGGAACTGCGGATATAGCTCAGTCAGTAGGGTGTTTTCCTAGCGTGCCTGAGGCACCGGGTTTCATCCCCACTACCACATAACCTTGGTGTGCTGAAGAAAACCGTAATCTACTCCAGAGGTGGAGGAAGGAGGAGCAGAAGTTCAAACTCATCTTCATCGAGGCCAGGCGGCATCCATTTTGAATCATCGCTGTCATGTGCTCTGTTCTCACACTGGCTGCTGCTCTTTTCTTCTGCATATTTCTTTCTGCTGTTCTGGCCATTTGCTCCTTTCTTCAGAGTCTGGAACTGTTTGGTTAGAGGCATTGCTTCTTTCCATGTCTTTAATAACTTTAGTCTCCTGAACTTCAGTATGCTGTAGCTTTCTTGCTTTCTTTTTTTTCTTTTCTTCTTCTTCTTTTTTTTTTTTTGACAATGTTTCTCTGTGTAACCCTGGATTTGCTTTGTAGAACAAGCTGGTCTCAAACTCCCAGAGATCCGGCTGCCTCGGCCTCTCCAAGTGCTGAGATTACAGACATTCACCACCAAGCCCAGCTCTCTGTAGCTTTCTTCTCGTCTAGTTAAAAGTATTTTTCCCAAAACAACCTGTTTGACCTGTGGCTTATTTACTAGTATGTCATTTTCAAGGGTTTGACAGTTTCCATGTCACATTTTTGCTCTTGAAGCCTAGCCTGATTTCAGCATGGTGGAGGAGACGCTCTATGACTTGAGTTGTTCTGAACTTACTGTGGCTCAGAACAGGCTTTGTTGTGCTGTGTGTACCCGAGCACTTGGAAGGAATTCATATCCTGCTGTTGTTTGGGGGAGTACTATGGCCAGGTTCACGATGTCTTGTGTGTTGACAGTGCTAACTCCTTTTATGGCCTTGCTCATTTCCTACTTCTTATTCTACTGACCGTTTTAAATATTTTAAATTACTTTTAAAATCTGTTTATATTATTTTGCATGTCTACACTGTGTGTAGGGAATGTGCATGCCGTGGCACTTGTGGTTGGTCAGAGGAGACTTCCCCCACTTTTCTGTGGGGTCTGGGGAAGAACTCAGCCCACAGGAAACACCCATGAGCTGCGTGGCTGCTCCGTCCTCAGCTGCAGAGCAACTCTGCCAGTGCCCTACCCCTGAGGCCCTAACTACACTCTTAGCCTGCACTCTGCTCTCTGCTTTTCCACGTCTTTTGCTTTTGTTGGTTCACTGTAACTCCAGTGCCAGGGCTCCAGCAGACTGCAGTTGAACTTCAAATGAAGAAGAGAGAAAAATGCAGCTGTTCCGTCTTCCATGAAGGAGAAATGAGACGTCATACTTTTAGATTTTAAAAATGTCCCCTCAGTAATTGAGCTCATTCAGACTGTGGACCTACAGAACTGGATTTTAGTGATAAGGGTGTAGAAAGGTTTAATGGAATTTTTTTTTAATAAGGTGTAATAATGCTCTTAGTATCTAGATGAATCTTCCACATCTATGTTCAGCATCCCTCTACTCTGGGGAAACTCTTGATAACTTGATTAGAAATTTACTATAAACTGTTAAACTGGAGATTATAGCCAAAAAGACAGTCTCTAACGGACCTGTAATACTTTCTTTTGAATGTGATGCTGAGATGTGCAGACCCTCCGTTCAGCAGGCCGTTGCCATGGAGCATAGCCTGACAGTAGCTTGCCTTTCTTGTGCGCAGGAGGCAGGTGCCGAGCCCGTACTGCGACACGCTCAGGAGTAACCCCCTACACCTGACATGCAGACAGGACCAGAGAGCCGTGGCTGTGTGCAACCTGCAGAGGTTCCCTAACCCCTTACCGCCGGAGTACCAGGTAACACCAGTTCCCAGCACAGCTTCAAGAACTGACTTTTTAAAAAGGACTCTCTGTTTTAATTTAAAAAGTAAATCAGCCGGGCGCAGTGGCACACGCCTGTGATCCCAGCACTCAGGGAAGCAGAGGCAGTCGGATATCTGTGAGTTCAAGGCCAGCCTGGTCTACAAAGTAAGTCCAGGACAGCCAGGGCTACACAGAGAAACCCTGTCTCAAAAAACAAAAACAAAAAACAAACAACAAATAAATCTCTTAAATTTTTTATGGTGTATGTTCCTGTGTGTTCTCTATGTTAGAAAAAGAAAGAAACGCCTCGCAGAACCCTCTTTTCTTCAAGGCTAATGTGCTGCTCATCAGTCACACAACACCTAGCTGTGCCTTGAGACAGCAGCCATGCGAACTCCAGGATCCTGGCCCATCTCCCCAGCAGTGGGATCACTGGGCTTCCCCTGCGCCATCTGCATGGATCCCGAGTATCGGACACTGGTTCTCATGTCTATCAGAAAGTGCTTTGGCCACTAAACTGCCTCCCCAGCTTCTGATCTGATCTTCTGCTTTCTAATTATTGCTAATGCCTCCTTCAAATTTCTCTCATTTATTCAGAAAGCAAAAGTCTTAAAAGAGAATAATTTAGTTACTCTGATCCAGCTACCTAGAAGATGGAGGAGGGCGCAGGGCTTAACACAGCTGCTCTTGAGAGGACCTGGGTCCCATTCCCAGCACCCACGTGGTGGCTTACTGCTCTCTGTAACTCCATACCAGAGCTCCAGCAGACTTCCTGGCCTCTGCGGGCATGGAGTGCCCACACTGTACACTTACATGCAAAATCCTTGAACCCAAAATTGATAGATAGATAGATAGATAGATAGATAGATAGATAGATAGATAGATAGATAGATA
>NW_026596064.1:12416826-12420889 GCF_907164565.1 Psammomys obesus
ATAGATAGATAGATAGATAGATAGATAGATAGATAGATAGATAGATAATTCTCTTCTAGAAATAAAAGGTAGATAAAATGGCTCCATGTATCCAGTCTGAGTCTCTGGCTGACCTTCATTCCCTCGTCTGGACCCAAGTGTGGCACTCCCAGGCTTAAGACCCCATCACAAACAGCAACAAATCAAATCCTGTTTTTGGTCTCTAAAGTCCTTGAGCTCCCTTTGCCACTCACAAAAGAACCCTTAGTGAGACATAGTATCTCAGCAGTTAATTGCAATGACATCTGCTCAGTTGTGAGGTTCCGGCTTGCACTCGGCCTCACTGAGTACAGCAGTGGCAAAGGAATTTCTAGGAATACTGTCGCAGGATGTTAGCATAAAGAGTGATTTATTTTTCCAGGCAGGGTGCTCTGTAGCCCAGGCTGACTTCTAAGTCAGTCCTCCCTTCTCTGTCTCCCACGTGTTAGGATTTACAGTCATGTGAGACCTTTGCAATATACTTGGCTCCTTGCTCCCTTGGTAGTCAGACTGTTTCATATAAATAGCTTTAATTTTTTCAAGTGTTTTGTTTTGTTTTGTTTTGTTTTAAGATTGCTTATGAGGGCTGGAAAGATGGATCAGAGGTTAAGAGCACTGGCTGTTCTTCCAAAGGTCCTGAGTTCAATTCCCAGTAACTATAGATGGCTCATAACCATCTATAGTGAGATCTGCTGCCCTCTTTTTGTGTGTAGGCATACATATAGGCAGAACACTGTATAAATAATAAATAAATAAATCTTAAAAAAATAAAAAGATTGCTTATACTTTCCCTATGTTTATTATTTTTGCTGTGTTACATGGATGGCCCCAAACTCCTGAACTCCAGTAGTTCTCATGACTCGGCCTCCCCAAAAAGGGGGTGAGGGTTACAACACAGTCCATTGTGCCTAGTATTTCATATTGAAAATGTCTCCACTTGGGCTGGAGAGGTGGCTCAGTGGTTAAGAGCACTTGAGATCTCTTTCAGAGGTTCTGAGTTCAATTCCCAGCAACCACATGGGGGCTCCCAACCATCTATAATGAGATCTAGTGCCCTCTTCTGGCGTGCAGGCACACATGCAGGCAAAACATTATATACATAATAAAAAAATAAATCTTTTTTTAAAAAGATTTCACTTTATGCATTAGCTTTACATTATAACAGCCCTCTTCTTCTTTCTGTTTTTTGTGCCATTTGTTTGTGAGTCAAGGTCTCACTATACAGTCCTCACTGTCCTGGAACTTACTACATAACACCTGCCTCTATCATCCAAGTGCTGGGATTAAATGAATGTACCACCACACATGGCTCTGTTTTAGTGCGTTTTTTTTATTTTTGCTATGCATATACTTTTACCACTTATTAAAGACAAAAGCAAATGTGCATATTAATGAGGTAGAAGTGCAGGCTTATTTTCACATAAATAGTTAAATCTTTGCTGCAGGACACAGAGCATTGTCAGTGTTTTCCAGAATTATCAATATTTTTACTTTATAAATACCATTTCACATAAATACATAGTACAAAATGGCTAAAGTATGTTTATGGTCATTTCCAAAATTGTTGGAAATTCTGAGCCAAACCCAAGCCAAAATTCCTTTACTATTTTTATGAAACTCAAATCAGCAATTCAGAGAGCAAATGTTTTGTTTTGTTTTTTGAGACAGGGACCCTCTACATAGCCCTGGTTCTTCTGGAACTCACATTGTAGAACAGGCTGGCCTCTAATTCACAGAGATCCACTTGCCTCTGCCTCTCAGGTGTTGGGGCTAAAGGTGTGCGCCACCTTGCCCAGCCTAGACAGTGATTTTGAAGATCAAACGTTGTAACACAACGCAATCCAAAGATAGCCTGATTTGATACTTCATGCTAAAGAATAAAAACGTTTTGGGTGTTAGTCTTGTCTTCCTTCTAAAACAATCAAATGCATCATCTTAATAGGTACTTAATTATCTTACCGCTTACTTCTAAGGCTGTGGCACCCTGCGTTTCTGCTGTGTGGTGTAATAGGCCATCTTTACTGTACAGTCTGTGGAGAACACTGGACTACCGTTTTATGGCGCACGGCACTGGCAGGGCGCCGTAATTGTCTGTGGTGGGGTTTTGACATGACAGAGTGGCTCTTACTCTTCTCGCCTCCTGTGATTTCTTCGCAGTACTTCGATGAGCTCAGCGGAATATCTGCAGAGGATTTGCCTTACTATGGGGGGTCAGTAGAAATCGCTGACTATTGCCCCTTCAGTCAGGAATTCAGCTGGCACTTGAGTGGCGAATACCAGCGCAGCTCGGACTGTAGAATACTGGAGAACCAACCAGGTTAGTGGTCTAGTGACGTGAAGGGTAAGTGCATTGTATAATGTTGTTTTTCTTTTTGTTGTTGTTTTGTTGCGTGTTTGATTGTCTGGGTTTTTTTTTTGTTTGTTTGTTTATTGAGGCAAGGTTTCTCTGTGTGGCTCTGGCTATCCTGGAACTCACTCTGTAGACCAGGCTGGCCTCGAACTCAGATCCACTTGCCTCTGCCTCCCGAGTGCTGGGATTAAAGGCGCGCAGCACCACCACCCGGCCTGCATCATACAGTTCCTATTACCAATACAAAATAGTTGTTAAGCAAACAGTCCTATAGCCAGATGACTTTGAGTAAGTGTTCCCGTTCTCCTGTTGTCTGTCTATGTAAAATTACTTAACTTTTGTCTGTTACTTGGTTTCTCTATAAGTTATTACAAAAATTAAATGGAGAGATGGCTCAGCAGTTAAGATGACCCACGATTCTTGCAGAGGACCGGAGCTCAATTCCTAGCAGGCAACTCCCACCTGCTTGTTCTGTCTTCAGGGGATCTTACTCCCTCTTCAGGACCCCATAGGCCCCTACACTTAGGTTCATATACCCCCACACAAATACACATATATACACATTTTAAAATAATAAAAATAATTTTTTAAAAACAGCAAGAAGGCAGCTGGGCAGTGGTGGGACACACCTTTAATCCCAGCACCCAGGAGGCAGAGGCGGGCGAATTCAAGGTCAGCCTGGTCTACAGAGCAAGTTGCAGGACAACAAGGGGTACATAGAGAAACCCAGTCATAAAACCAAAAATTAAAAAAAGAGCATGAAAAATAAGAGCAGTGGGAAGACAGGAATTCCATAGTGAGTGCATAGCGCTGTCAGACACTTGAAGAGGTCCATAGACGAAAGCTCACGCTCTCCTTGCGGGACACATGAGCAAGATGTCATGTTTCTCCAGTTCGCCAACACATCCAAAATGGTGCAGTCAGTTGCTGCAAGACCCAGCAGGGATCCTCCTCTTTTTATTGGAGCACGTTAGGGAACCTGTTTTTCTACTGTGATCTCTGCAGATCCGGGATAATGCTGTCATCCCGCAGCCGGAAAGAAATAGTGCCATACCATCCATTTCCTTTAATTCATAACGCCAGGACTCCAAAGCAGTAGACAGTATCCTCATTACAGTTCCTACTAACCAAATATATATTTTCACGTCCGATATGCTTTAAAAAAAAAAAAAAAAAAAAGCAGTAATTAGCTGTGCCAGTGGTTTGTGCTTATATTCCTAGCACTTGGCAGGCTAAGGTGAGAAGATTAGAGAGTTTAAGGCTACCATGGCTACGGTAGGCTAGTGAGACCCTGGCTCAAAAACCAGGACAGAGATAGATTAGGGGTTAAGAGCACCGGCTGCTCTTCCACAGAAGTCAGGTTCAATTCTCAGCATCCGAGTTGCAGCTCACAACTGTCTGAAACTCCTATTCCAGAGCACCAGATACCCACTTCTGGCCTTTTCGGGTACCAGGCAGGCATTTCCATGGTCGATAGACATACATGCAGCCAAAACACCCATATACATATGTATTTATATATATATATTGTTTTTCCTGCTTGCTGTCATATATATATACATCTATGTATATATATATATAGATATATATAGATGTATATATATATATAGATGTATATATATGTATGTATGTATGTCTATGCACCGTCACAAAGGGAAGGTTCCAGCAGACACGCTGGCCGGATGACGTGCTGCT
>NW_026596064.1:12420899-12470314 GCF_907164565.1 Psammomys obesus
TGTTTGCCTTGCGCTCAAGGACCTGAGGTTGCTCTCCAGCACCAGACAAAGGGAAGGTTCCAGCAGACACGCTGGCCGGATGACGTGCTGCTCATTCCAGGGCTTCCGGGTGGTCTAGGCTGCTGTGAGCGGAGTTGTCTCCCTGCTTTTCTTTTCAGTGTGTCTAACCCTGGGTGCAAGGAGGCTACGGTTTTCGTATGTTGACTTCAGACCCTGTAACTTGTTATGAGGCCTCTGGGTTTCCTGCTAGAATTTCTAGGTATAAAATTGTGTCATCTGCAAACAGACACTCTGGCTTCCTTCTTGCCTGTTTCTCTCCCCTCCATTTGTTTCTCTTGCCTTGTTGTTCTGGCCAAGATTTCCAGTACTGAGTGGGAGTGGAGACCATTGGACGCCATTGTCTTGCACCTGATTTAGAGGCAGAGTAAGATTTTTCTTGTTAGGGCCGTCGTGGACAGGCTTTACTATGCTGAAGTGTGTTCCTATTTCATGTTTCTTCAGGACTTTCACATAAAGGGATCATTGGATTTTGGCAAAACTGTTTCCGTGCCTATCTAGATGTGCATATGATCTGTACCTGAATTCTTTTGTGAAATATATAACATTTAATGGGTTTACATATATCGAACCAAACACTGCCAGACCAACAAAACAGCAAGAATCAACACATAACTTTAAGTAGCTCTGAAATCTAATGGCTTCAATTTTCCAATAAAAAAATATAGACTGTTAGTTTGGATTAAAAGGAGCAACCATCTGTTTTCTGTCTCCAAGAAACATGTCTCACTACAAAAGAGAGATAATGGTGATAGGGTAGAAAAAGGTATTCCAACCAAGTGGACCTAAGAAACAGGGCCAGGCTGGCCTCATCCTGGCTATGTAGCTAACGAAGACCTTGAACTCCTAATCCTTTAAGTGCTGCGATTACAGGTGTATTCCACCACACCCAGCTATGAAAGTGATAGCCTTTAAATTACATACAGCTAGGTAGAGTAGAATTTGTCTTCTTCCAAAACTACAAGACCACATGTTGCTTCTCTAGCAAACAAGCAACACAAGCGTAGAGAACAACTAAACAGCTAGGAATCGAGTGTGAAGCCTCTGGGAAGGCGCACTAATGGAGGTGAGAACTCTCCTTCCTCCCACTGGTAATTTGGACAGATACATACAGTGCTTACACGACCACGATGCTGTAAATGAGGACCAGTGTGGTGCACAGTGATTCCTTCCCATCCTGGACATCCCCTGCTCCCCTTTTTTGTTGGATCTCCTGGATATAAGCTTTTCCTTACCTTTAACTTGAAATTAAACAGAGGGGGAAGATACAGAGAAATTTTAACTCAGAACATGGCTGTTCTGGCAAGAGATCACATCCAAAGACCTTTTAGGTCTGTGTGGAATACAAACACACCTTTAATCCAGGAGACAGATCTGAGTTCAAGGCCAGCATGGTAGAAAGCAAGTTTCAGGTAAAGAAAAGCTTATGTCTAGGTGTGGTGGTCCATGCCCTTAATCCCAAACAATGAAGATTAAATTAGTTTGTAGAGGAAGCACCCATGTTTGAAATTGAGTGGCAGAAACAGTGACGAATCAGAGAAAGACTTGACAGATTTGCCCAACTCTCACGAGAAGAGAGAGGAAAGGGAAGCTACTTAAGGGGCAGTGCAGAGAGGAGGAGGCAGTTTTACTAGGACAGTCATAGACAAGTTGCTGAGAACTCAAGTGAGGACGGAATGAGCCAGGGAAGCCAGGAGGTTAGAGCAGATGGCTTGAGTTGGTTGGAGGCCAAGCAGAGCAATTTAGGGGCTGAGAGAAAAGCCAGATTGAATAAATAAGCTGGGAGAATTTGAACCAGAACAGCTGAGATGAACCAGCCAGCTGAGCTCAGTAAGAAAAAAAAAAGGGTGAGCTTATTCAGCCGTAAGTCTCAGAGAGTGAAAACGTTCTAGACCTAGGTACAGAGGCCAGAGGCTTGCAGACTAGGCATAGGTTAGCAGACAGAGGCAGCAAGCCTCCCAGACAACAGTTTAAGCAGGCAAATAGAAGTTCCTTTTACAGAAGGACATTCAGTTTGAAGGTTTTTAAGACATCTGAAGAAGGGCTTTTTCCTTCTGGGAGTCAGCTGAGTAGGAAGGTCAGCTGGGTGCTTTCTCTGCCTCTCTGAGGTAGAAGGCTTTCACCCCAGCATCTGGCTCTTGAGTCTTGATTGGTAAAATCGAATGTTTGGGATTTTATTTAAAAACAACACATCGATTGGGGGGATCTGGCCCATCAAAGTGGGGAAGGACAGTGGGAGTGTGCGATGGGCGCTCCTTGCCACTTCTTAGCAGACCAGGAAGCAGAGCCAGCACAGGACAGCAGGCCTGAGCTATAAACCTCAGGACCCACACTAGCACGGTGGTTCTCATCCTTCCTAACGCTGGCCCCTTTGTACAGTCCCTCACGTCGTGGTGACCCCCCCAGCCATAAAATTATTTTTGTTGCTACTTTATAACTGCAATTCTGCTACTGTTATGAATCGTAATGTAAATGCATTTCCTGATGGTCTTGGGTGAGCCCTGCCCTAGCTCGTCCCCACCTCCCAAAGGTTCCGAGGCTTTCTCCAGACAGCACCACCTGCCGAGGACATGCCTGTTGGGGGCATTTTACCGCCAAACCATAACAGCCGTGTGTGGTGGCACACGCCTGAAGGACACTCAAGCGCCTGAAACGGAGGGATCATGAAGTTTAGGCAGCCCTGAGCTACATAGTGTAGGCCTGCCATGCCCGCCCCCACCGTTAGCTTTAATGTGTTTGCTTTTTTAAACTGGTCTCATGAGTCTTGCTCTTAAAAATGTTACCAAATCAGTGAGACCCTGATTGTAAACATTTGTAATTACTGCAGAAAGTCAGGGCTAGGCAGAAAAAGAAAGCTTTCTGGAAAATACTCCCGTGTGTGTGTGTGTGTGTGTGTGTGTGTGTGTGTGTGTGTGTGGTGTGTGTGTGTGTGTGTGTGTGTGTGTGTACATGCGTGCACACCGTATCAATGTACCGAGTACATTTTTGCACTGTAACTCAAGTAATTCATAAGCTATGACTAGTACAATTTGGTGACTTGTGGAGAGTGTCGTAACTGATCCCTGCTTGCCAGAGATTAGAGCTAAGATGTTGAAGGGTGCTGGGGTTTGCAGATCTTCAAAATTCTGTTTTCAGGGTCTCTCAAATTGCCGAGCTAGACTTTCAGAGCTACAACCACAGGGCCGCAGAGATGGCTCAGCAGTTACCGGTGCTCTCTGCTCTTCCAATGGACCCGAGTTCAGTTTCCAGCACCCATGTGAGGTGGCCCACAACTGCCTGTAACTCCAGTTCCAGAGGACCCAGTCAATGCCTTCCTCTGCCCCTGTAGGCACCAACACACATGTGACATATAGACACACACATGCACACAGAGACACAGAAATAAATCTTAGAGATGGGGGAGGGGGAACCTACTTCCACAAAGTATGATTCTTTCGAACCTAAATACTGTAATATTATGCGAGTTGAGGCTATGGCCACATCCCAAAGTGTGCTTGTTATGAAACAGTTTCAGTTATTTTGTACATGTGTGTATGTGTCCCTGTGTGTGCACACGTGTCCGTGGGGTTGTGTCTGTGTGTGAAGGCCCAGGGATGACTTCAGGTGTCATTCCTCAGAGGCTGCTTCGCCTGTTTTTTGAGATAGGGTCATTACTCCTCAAGTTTTCGAGATCCAGCTAGTCTTGCTGGATTGAGCTAGACTGGCTGGCCAGCGAGCCCCCAGGAGCGACCTGTGTCCGCCTCCTCCAGCCTGGCGTTGAAGAAGTGCCCCACACTTTAGATGTGGGTGCTAGGAATCCGATCTCAAGCCTTCATGCTGGCACGCCACATTCTTTACTGACTCATCTGTCTTCCCAGCACCCATTTTTGTAAACTTTCATTCATTCATCCAAGACTTTTACTGACTTAATTTTGTTTTCCCTACTTGAAGGTTTCTTGTTCTCCTCAAGGTCTGAAGGTTTGGGTTCAAGACACTTCATATCTATGTAGCCGGGCTGGGCAGGTCCTTCCTGTCCGCATTCAGATGAATGGCTGGATTCACAATGGAAACCTGCTGTGCCCTTCCTGCTGGGACTTCTGCGAGCAGTGTCCACCAGAGACCGACCCTCCAGCGGCCAACCTGAGCCGAGCCCTTCCTCTGGGTGAGTACTCTATAGGATTGGAGAGATGAGGGAAAGCAAAGTGAGCTGTGCCTTACAAGGTATTGAAAGGCGGCCTCTGGAGCAGGCCAAGCCCCTCCTCCCCCCAGGCAGACTCTCTGTGTAGCCCTGGCTGTCCTGAAACTCACTCTGTAGACCAGGCTGGCCTGAACTCAACAGACATCCGCCTGCTGGGACTAATGGTGTGTGTTACCACCACCACCTGTTTTTTTTCCCCTATGATTCAAGGTTCTCTAGAAAAATCCTGTTTCCTGTTGTTGTTAGAAACCCGAAGCTGGGAAGCAGCACCTCTGCACCACAGCCAGGCTGAGGAAGGGCTCTGTGTGGAGGGCCTGGTAACCCTCTCACTAAGAGTGAACAACATTCTGCTTATCAAATACAAAAGGAAACTAAATATATCTTAGTATAATCAGGTGAGATTCTCAAAAACAGGTCAGGAAGGCAGGTCAATGGGTAAAATACTTGCTTTGAAAGCACGAGGGCCTGGGTTTGAATCCCAAGGACCTACATATAAAGTGAGGCATGGTGGTGCTTGCCTGTGGTCCCAGCTCTTTGCATCAGGGTCAGGAAGATCCGGGGGGGCCCCTGCTCACCAGCCTAGCCAGTCAGTGAGCTACAGGTCTCAGAAGCATGCCGCAGAGGACAGAAGGAGAGGAAACTCAGCCCCTGGCTTCCGTGTACACCCCTATGAGTGCACACATGAACTTGTCTCTGCACTCACAGCTCACAAAAGCCGTGATTGGTGCCTACAAAGAGGAGACACAAACGCACATACAAAACGAGAAAGACAGTGGCTTGTAAGGATGAGGTGGCTCTAGGCGAAGAGGACTCGGTGGCAGAGCTCTGAGCGTTCTGACTGCCCTCACCTGAAGTATCTGGAAACAGAATTGTTTTGGGACTTGGGGGTTTTATGATTTTGGAATATTTGCATATACTACTGAGCTGTCTTTGGGATGAGACCTAAATCTAAAACCACAAAATGTACTGACATTTATATATGCTGTATACACATGCCCTGATGCGAATTTGGTACAGTATTTTGGGTGTGCCTGTGTTTTGATCAGGTCAAGTGGGGTCATGGCTGACCCCAGAACACTTTGGATTTTGGAGTATTTTGGATTTTAGGTCGTCGGGTTAAGGGTGCTCATCTCTCGTATTCATTCCATGAGACTGAGACAACCGATGTTAAGACAATACATTCCAGTACTTCCTCTAGAGCCAAGAGGAGGTTGGAAAGGGCTGGATTCAGAAGGCTCTTCTCCCCGAGGGCGTTCACACTGAGCACTAATTCAGAATTCATGACTCCTTAATTTAAAGTGGCTTTATAGTCTGAGTGATCTGATAGCAATTTAACATTTTAAAATATTAGCAATAAAAATATTATGCCATTTTTTCCCAACTGTCAATATTTTTAATGACAGTTAAATGCAGGTACTTTGTCTATTTAATTTTTTATTTCATTTTAATTTTATTTTATTTTCATTTCACTGAGTTTTTCTGTGTAGCCCTGGCTGGCCTGGAACTCAGAGATCATCTGCCTCTGCCTCACAAGTGCTGGGATTAAAGGCACGCACCACTATCTCTGGGCTGCCCCCAATCCCCTCATGCTTTAGAGTCTTTTTTTTTTTTTTTATGCGCATTGGTGGTTTTGTCTGTGTGAGGGTGTTGGGTCCGCAGGAACTGGAGTTAGAGACAGTTGTGAGCTGCCCTGTATGTTCTGGGAATTGAACCCAGGTCCTCTGGAAGAGCAGCCAGTGCTCCTAACCACTGGGCCATCCCTCCAGCCCACCATGGTCTGTTTAAAAGTAGAGGGCCTGGTTCAGTTTACAGGTAAATTTTCTGTTAAGTGTTAAACTGTGGGGGATAGGTATCGTGGCAGTCGGGAGCCAGGGAATACCACTGAGTCACACCACACAGCAAACCTCACACAGGAGATACACTGGGGAGGAAAAACCCAAGAGAATGGCTGCCTGTGCATGGGCGAGAAGCAGCAGAGAACTGAGTGAAAGACAGGGCCCACCCAGGGTCTCCCTGTGTCACCCTAGAACTTTCTGTGTAGACCAGGTTGTCCTCAAATTCATGACGATCCCCTTGCCTCTGGAGTGCTTGAATTACAGGCATTCTCACCGTGTCCTGTTAATGGGGCACAGGCGTGCTCCACCACTGAGCAGTAGCTCTAGGTGCTCTCCACCCCACTCTCTAAAGGTGGTCCTGGCTGACCTTCTCGTAATCCTCTGCTCACCTGTCTAACCCCGAACACCGGCCTGTTCTGTTTTCTATCTCAGATCTCTGCTCCTGTTCGTCTAGCCTGGTGGTCACGCTTTGGCTCCTCCTGGGCAATCTGTTTCCCCTGCTGGCTGGATTTCTTCTGTGTGCCTGGCACTAGGAATGGGAAAGTGAGTCCACAAAAATGACAGTTGTGTCATGTTCTCATGAACAAAGCACAAAACAGAACCCGGGAGAGTGGCATTCCCGACTCCGGCTTGGCAGTGCAGGACGGCTGTGAAGCCTGGCTCCATGGCGGTCACTCCTCAGCGGCCACACAGCCACCTCGGCGCGTGGAGACGAAGAACAAGTGCCCGAGGCGCCTTAGTTTCTCCTGGCAGTTCTCCTTTGAACGAAGGGCCGGTGGCAGGATTCGCCACGGTCACATACCTCAGCATTTGCATTAACGGAAAGCCCCGGGAGCACCAAGGCCGCTCAGAGAAAAGCTGATGGACCACTCCAGAGTGTAAGTTGAGGACCCCTTCCTCCCAAGTACAGAAACAGTCCTTGGGATTCTGGATCTCCCGTCAGTGTTGCACACATTTTCAATGAACGCCTGGACACGACCCACTCAGACCATCATGCTCCCTGGCAGGTCCTCGTTGCTGCAGCATCTGACCTGACGGTGTTTGCCTTTCCCACCAGCCATGTGGCCGGTCGCTGAACTGTTATCACTGTTGTTAGCCCTCAGTGCCCAGCCGTCTCCACCTGAGCTCAGTGCCCACCTGCATTCCTCATTCGTTTCATAGCGACTTGGAAAAGCGTAGGAGAGTGTGAAGTACAGCTCACAGGAAGAGCCTGAACTCGTGCAAACAGAAGGCCCCGTGACTTTGTGCTTCAGGTAAGATTCAGAACAGCTATAATCCACCAAAACTCAACTGACCCTTTCTGGCTTGTGTAAATTTTCAAGTTCAGGCGTGGACAAGCATGCAGTTACTTCCAGGCAGACTGAGCTGTTACAGAAGAACTGCTAATATTGGAAAGTCGTTTCACGGACAAGAAGAAAAACTCAAGTTAAGACAAGGTGATCTGAATTGCTTCCTAACAGTGAAGTGTAGGCTTGGTGTCAAGCCTGCCCACAGGCCCGTCCTTGACTCTTTTACAGAAGTTGGAAGAGCACCTCTGTTTAAATGCCCGTTTCTTCCCACGTTTGACAGCCGTGTACCGCGTGGATTCTCTGAGGCAGTTCTCCCGTACCAGTGCTCACCAACCTAACAGGAACGCAACTTTGAAATTCTCTAATGAGGAGCAACATCCCGTTTTTCTCCCTAAAGATAGTCAGTTACTGCAGTGTTACAAACACAGGCTTTTAGGACCAGCGAGATGGCTCAGTGGGTCAAGGCACTTGCCACCAAGCCTAATGTCCTAAGTCTGATTCCTGCAGACCTCATGGAAGAAGAAAGGGGCTAACAGCCCCTGAAAGTTGTCCACACACACACGCGCACGCGCGCAAATAAATGTAAAACAACTTTTAAAACCAAACACAGCATTCAGACACACTCCTCTTCCTCCCTTTGTGCCATTCAGCATATAGTTATTAAGTGCTCTGTTTAGGAAATTGTACCAGTAAAGCAGAGCATGGTGGCCTGTAGGCCCAGCACTTGCGAAGTAGAGGCAGGAGGACGGCTAGGCCACCTTGGGAATTTAAATTTGAAGGCAGTATTGGCCACCTGAAACCCTGTCTTGGGAGTAGAGAATGGAAGGAGTTGTGTCAGGAGCAAAACACCGCAGCCCCAAGCGCTAACGGCAGCTAACCGAGGCTCTGCAGCAGCGTGGGCCTCGGGGTGCAGGGACCCCGCCTTTGTTTTAAAGGCAAGATTTGACATGTCCCTGCATGCTGTATAAGTTGGAGGCATTCACGCTTGTGCAAAGCTGAGGCTCCTTAACTCAGCTAGCCTCAGCTAAAGAGAGGTCATGGTCTGCTGATCTGCACTCTGTGCTTTGCCAGCGTCCCGAGATCTTCAAGGTGTACAAGGTCTGAGAAAAGGGAGTGTGTTTTTAAAGACATAGACGACATTCTGGGCTGGTGGCACGTGCCGTTAGTCTTAGCGCTAGGGAGACAGACGCTAGTGGATATCTCAGTATAATAAGGCCAGCCTGATCTACAAAGCAGGTTCCAGACCAGCCAGGGTTACATAGTGAGATAAACAAAAGAAGAAGAAAGAAATACACATTAAACCTTCATGACGACTATGAGTCATCCTCCAAAACGTGTAATTTCACCAAAAAAACCAGTGGATTATATTGAGCGTCAGTGATCAGTTTGACGACATTTTGACTGTTGTACAGTAATGCCATTTAGGTAGTATCGTTTCCAAGCATGGTGCTTTTTATACTTGAAATATATCTTTGCTTTATTTTTTAATTAATATAATTATATTTGCACTAATGACTTTCCGGAGAAAAAGTTACAGATGATGTTTTTTTGTATATATATTTATTAAGCTTGGAATGTGACGTCCCAGTGTTTTCTCTGCACAAACATGAAACTTAGCGCAGCTGGGGGTGCAGAAACCCGGAACTCCTGAGAGTTAGACTGCAGTTAGCTACACTGCCCTGTCCCTCCCTCTTCAGTGAGGTCGCTTCTCTCTGATCCCACATAGTGTACTCAGCAAGACTTAGAGGGTCCCTCAGCTGGTAAGACTCTCACTTAGAATTTAGCAACAAAGAAACGGCTTCTGCAGGCTGAGATCCCCACGCAGAATTAGCTGTAGAATTTGAAGCAGCCTTCACGCTCGTGTTCTGTGGCAGCTCAGCCCTTTCGCATCTCGAGGACAAAACCAGTGGCCCACAGAAGGAACCAAGCAGGGTGCTCCGTGTGGAAGTGAAATGGGGACAGCTGATCTGGGGACAGTAGACTGGAGTCCCTTCCTGAATCAGAAAGGTCAAGTGTTTATTTAAAAAACTGGCTACCTCAGTGTTGAATTCAAACAGGTCATTGTGTGTGTTTTAAGGCCCTAGGTGTCGGTCATACCAAGGGACCTGTCTCAGGTTTTCTCAGAATTTACAGGAAGGAAGCAAAGCCATGTGAGGAGCCATGAATAGGGGCAGGAAGGGAGCTGGACAGTGCTTAGTAATCTGTGTGTCACTCCTCCAACTTTCTCCTGCAGAACATCCTTCCATAATCCTTCCATCTTTCCTATAGGCTTCTTATATTTTTAAGACCAAATGGGCATTCTAAAAATGTTATGAATTATGCTTAGCATTAGTTTTCAGCCTAAGTTGGCTTAGAGTTTAATGAGGTTTAAAGATATAACATAATTGTATGGGTTGTAAATAGTCTTAGGAAGATAAGTATATCAGAGTATTTCGTGAAATGTTATCAGCGTTCTCTGCAACATTAGACTTACAGATTGAGCCAGGCATGGCGACTGTGCCTGTAATCCCAGCACTCGGGAGACAGCGGCAGGAGGATTTTGATTTTAAGACTAGCTGGGCTGCAGAGAGAGACACTGTCTTAATCCTGCTTACCCACCCCCCACCCCCCAACACACAAAAAAAGAAAATTTACCGATTGTGGCCATGTATAAAGCAGTGATGCTTGGTCATACTCGAAAGCCCCATGACTGACACTTGGTGAGGACTTGGTCCCTGCTGGCCCCGTTCAACCTCTTGGAGTCTCCAGCCTTCATGCTGTGTTCCATGCCCGGCCCGGCTATGGACTTATGAAGAGAGGAGAGCCAGTCTCCTAAGACAGCTGAGTGGCCCCTGCAGATATCTCCAAAGACTCACAGCCAGCTTCATGGTGGGCACGGTTCTCCCCGCTGTGACCTTTGCCCCCAGCACAGGAGGACTGACATCTTTGGCTGAAGCCAGTGCTGCCCATTCTGAACAAAGGGTTGAACTGGAAAGAAGGGTTTGTGTTCTTTTGGGTTGTTTTGTTTGTTTGTTTGTTTGTTTTTCGTTTTGGTTTTTTTTTTTTTTCTTTTTTAAATTAGACTGGGACTGGGGAAGGATTTCTTTTATGTTTACATTTTTAATAAGTAAAGTAGATTTTAAAATTAGTCTTTATTTATGGTGGTGAACCTGAAGTGTAATATATTCCTCAGAAAAACACAACTTTAATAAAAATGAAAACTAACTTGCAGCTTGTCTTGACCTAAAACCGTGAACTTTTTAAAGCCTGGATAAGCACACAAACAGTCATGAACTCTGTTGGGGAAGGATGGGGATTCACCTTGTGAAACACAATTCCGTTTTCCTCGTGTGGGAGTGAGGTCGTCCTCCATCCAGGATGGGCAGGTCCTGTGTGAAGCTGCAGGGCACTGCCCTTGAAGAGCCGAGCTGAGAGAAAGCAGATCCCAAGGACAGTGTGGTCTATGCCTCGGCCTAGGAACTTCTCTTCATGACCGTCCTGCACATTCAGGTAGCACATAGTGCAAACACCATAGCTTAGACATGGCGAGTGACTTCCTGATAGCCCACAGGTGAGTATGAGCAAGCATCCTTCTCCACAGGGGCCTGGACCTTCCTTTCCAAGATGCACTTGGAGCCAAGCACTTGTGTGACTGATCAGATTAGAGTTTTTGAACAGAGCTCTGTGCTGGGGGTTGGTATGGTGCTAAGTGTTCAAATGCTGACTTCAGTGCCTTGACATCTGCTTACTGTCCTGCCATGGGCCTTGTTATTAATGTTGAGCTGTCCCCTGTACCCAAGAGATGAGAAGGGATGTTCCCCAATTAGACCTGAAGGCCTACACTTTGACAAGGCATGGAAGGTGGCAGGCGTGGCTACGGTTCGTGGGCTTTGGGGACAGAAGGAGACAAGTCAGGAGGAGGAAGGAAGAAAAAGCCTTCATGGGTTAGGGTGGAAGGAAGCACATGGCCAGGTCAGCATGGATGGATGGGATTATGGATGGGAGGAAGCCCGAATAGGAAGGATTAAAGCAGATGGCCTGGGATGGGGACTTAAGAGTGATAAGGAGGGATAATATCTGCCGTGCCCCGGGTGAAATAAGGCTGGTCTAAAATCTATTGGGTGTCTGTGTCTTCTGTTGGTTGGGATAGCGGGTTAGATAGTACTGCCGTAATAACTATAAAGCTAATAATAAACATCATTCACCGATACCCTTTATTTTCTGCTACAGAGCCATATGGGAATTCCCTGCTAATAATAAAATTTAGGTTCTTTTTAAAGCACCTATGGGTACAAAGAATAAATTCAAGTACTTAAATAAATCTAGTAATATTTGCTCAGCATCCTGACAAAAAAGTTCATAGAGTGTTTTGTCTACATCTCCTTTTGGTGTGGTCATAGTATAGCTCATTTGGGGAACCCTGTTACAAATTTTACTTTTTTTCTTTTTTCACAGCCTTTCTCGTGGATTTTGCTTTGTTTGGACAGCTGGCCTTGAACTCCTGATCCTCCCACCCCCACCTCTTCAATATTGGGGTTATAGACCTGCTCTACCATGCCCAGCTCAGTGGTTTGGTTTTTTTTGTTTTTTGTTTTTTTTTAATGAAGGAATTTGAGTCAACTTTTATGGTGTCACTGCAGGCTCAGGTTTAAATTTTTCAGAATAAGGGACCAAGGATATGGCTCATTCACCAGAACATTCACCATACAAGCATGAGGGCCTGCGCTTGAACCCCAGCACCTACACAACATATCGGGCGTGGCGTCAGAACCCTGCAGCCCCAGTGTTGGGAAGGCAGACACAGGAGGATCTCGGGGGGCTCCCCAGCCAGCTACTCTAACTGGGGAGCTCCGGTTACAGTGAGAGGCTCCCCAAAACTAAGGGGGCAGCTAGAGAATAGGAGCACTTGCTGCTCTTGTAGAGGACCAGGTTCAATCCCCAGCACCTCAGTTACGGAGAGGGGTACCCTCCAGTTCCGGAGGTTCCAAAGCCCCTAATGGCCTCTGGGCACCTGCACTCCAGTGGGGCATGAGTATTACACACACACACACACACACACACACACACACAGCTGGAGAGAAACGGAGGAAGAAGACACCTGCCATCTACCCATCTACCTCTGGCCTCAGTTGCACAAGCAGAGGTGTGAACACACTCACTCGTGTACGCCATACACAAATGTCCAGCCAGCTGAGGCTCACACCTGTAATCTCAGTGCCTGAGAGGCCGCGTTAGAGATGCCACAAATTCCAGACCGTCCTGAAGGTAAAACAATGCAGACTAAATCGAGCCCTTTAAATATGTGACCCGGGGGGCCAGCAAGATGGAGCAGTGGTTTGCTGCCAAAACCTGCGTCACTTCCCAAGACCCATACAGTAGAATGACCTCCACATGCCTGCTTGGCATGCCCCCACAGTAGATTAAAAACTTAAAAAACACTAAATATGGGGCCTGGTGTTCTGCCGATCAGTAGTGGCCTTTCGTTTTATGTATGTAGAAATGTTTTCTCCCTTGATCTTCTCCTTATCTGTTTCTGTGTGTACGTACATGTTTATGGGTTCCCACGCAGACCGGAAGAAGGGGTCGGATCCCTTAACGGTGAAGTTCTAGGTTGTTGTGAACCGCCCGACCTGTGTTTTCGCAACCCAACTCTGATTCTCTGAAAAAGCAGGAAACACTCTTAACCACTGTGCCATCTCTCCACCCATTTTCTGCCTTTGTGTCTTTTTTTTTTTTTTCCTAAAAAAATCATATATTTTTATTTCATGTGCACTGCTGTCTTGCCTGAATGTATGTCTGTGTGAGGGTGTCAGATCCCCTGGAACTGGAATTAACAGAAAATGAGCCCGGCTCCTCTGGAAGAGCAGACAATGCTCTTAACCACTAAGCCATCTCTCCAGCCCCCTGCCTTTACATCTCGAGATTATGTTTTATATCTTAGAGTCGATACATAGTAGCACTTTGTGCCACCAGCCCACATATTTTTCCCAGTTTCAGTAGGCATCAGGCACTCAACAGCTTTATGACATCGCCTTATTTGAAACTATCCCAATCGAGGTATCCAAACAGCTCATCATTTCCCCAACTTAGGTCTCTCCTACCGGCATTTCAGAAGTGCTACACTCACTGGCGTTCACGGGAAGACTCTGACGTATTTGCAGATGAGCAAACCCATGCAGGTGAGAAGCCACAAAGGCCAGTGGGTGTGCCTGCCTCTGCTGCCCCACGCTCCTGGGGCCTGGAACAGCCCCTCCAGACTGCCTGCCCAGGGGAAGGTCCAGCTCACATTGGATATTGCCCTCTGCCATTCAGAGCTTGACCAGCGCCACTGTCAGGAAGAATTTCACACGTGTGATCAGCGTTTCCAGTTCAGGGATTGTTCAGTCAGTTTGCAGCCCGTGAGGACCCACGCCAGCCTTCCTAGACAGGAAACTCATTTCCGTGCATGTTAGACTGTAATCTCTAATTGTTTGCATGACTTGAGTCTCTAACTTAGGATGTCTTCGTGAGGGTATCCCTACTGTAAAAAACGGTCCAGGAATTTGACTTACATGTTTCATCATGTATTTCCAGTCTCCTAATACGTGAAGCTGTGTCTAAGTGAGTGTGTGCCTACCTGTGTTCTCACAGCAGACTTAAGAAGGCTAAGGAGAACGGCTTTATAAGTGTTCTGTAATGGTTGGGGAGGGTTGTCCTGGCGTGGGGAGATGGCTATAGGCCGTAGCCCTGTACTGAGGCAGACGAGTTGCCTTCCCACTGATGGACTTAGTCCCAGATATACAACCTTAGGATCCTGTTTCCACAACCAGTCTCCACAAGTTCCCTCTTACTTCATGACCCCATGGCCACATTGGTGACCTCACCACTTCCCCGAAGTGCCAAGGCTGCTGACTGAGCTGCTTTGGGGACCTTCCCAGTACAAACCATGGCAGGGTCTCCAGAGAGAAGAGGCTGAAGCACCCAGGCCGACTGAGAACAGAAAAGCAGCCACACCCAGAGTGTGTAACACACTTCGCCTCCGATGTGAGGTGAGATGCAGAAGAGAATATAAAAGGGCTGGGCTCCTGACTCCAAGAAGGAAAACTCTGTCGGCCAGGAATGCAGTCTGAGGAATAGTGAAGGTTGGTTTAACGTGTAACTTTTTGCAAAGGAGATGATTTGGTGTGGTGACCGTTAACACAAAGACACAGCTCTTACCTCAAAGGGAATAAGATTGTTTATTGTGGTGCCAAATATGAGTGACTGTGGCCAGGGAACAGGAATTCAGGTTGCTCCCCAGTACCATGTGTTACCATAGTAACAGTTTAATGAAGATGCAGTACCAGAACAAAGGGAGTTCTAAATCAAGGCGGTTTTCACGTTGATGGAAACACCAGGTAGGTGGGTTCCAGCAGGGGGGGAGTCGCCATGGGCTTCAGGGGCCGTCTGATGGCACTCTCAGACTTTGCTTGGTAGAAGCCAAGGGGTCTTGTTTGCACGTCTGAAAAGGGTTTTACCTGACAGAGACAGGACTATAGGTCAAACACAGAAGGTGCATAAACGGCTAAAGACATCCAAAGATAATTTGCCTGCTGACTCACAACATTCCGGTTCTCTACGACTGCAGATGTTCTAATCAGTCAGTTGGCCTTGTAAGACATTTAATACAGCTCCCGCTCCCCTCATGCATTCTCTCTCTCTTTCTCTCTCTCTCACACACACACTGGGAACTTGTGTTCATACTATTCTGGGTCTAGTTTTCCTAGCAGTGTTTAAGTTCAAGCCTTCTTTTCTTTCACATAGGCTCATTTTAGTGTGTGTGTGTGTGTGTGTGTGTGTGTGTGTGTGTGTGTGTGAGAGAGAGAGAGAGAGAGAGAGAGAGAGAGAGAGAGAGAGAACTCCTGTGAAGGTCTGAGGACAACTTTTTGGTTCTCACTTTTTACTCTGTGGTTCCTGGGGATCAAACCCAGATCATCAGGCTTGGCACAAGCCTCCTTATCCACTGAGCCATCTTGATGGCCCTAAAACAGGTTTCTGAAAATATTATCTTTAGCTGGGCATGGTGGCACACGCCTGTGATCCCAGCACTTGGGAGGCAGAGGTAGGCAGATCTCTGAATCTGAGGCCAGCCTCATCTACAGAATGAGTTCCAAGACAGCCAGAGCTATTACACAGAGAAACCCTGTCTCCAAAAAGAAAAAGAAAAAAAAAAAAGAAAGAAAAGAAAAAGTGTGTATGGAGATCTCTTCTACTGCCATTCTTTACCTCGTGTTTAGTTTCTTATTTTATTCCTTTTCTCTTTTTCAACTTCCACCCCCATCCCCTGGCTGGCTGACCTCCATCTTGAGACGATTCTTCTCTCTCAGCTTCAAGAATGCTGGAATTATGAGTCACCCTATCCAGATCTTTGTTTTATTTTTAATTGTTCCTGTTTGTGACCACTATGTAAAAATTAAAGGAACTACAAGCAAGACTATAAATGTCCCGCTGTAGGAGAGTGATTCGGTAAACACGGCAGCCTTCCTTCCTGCAGTACTGTGCCCTGTGCCCACGGCAGGCATCTCTCCTGCTCTGGCTGTGATCCTCCTGTGTCTGAAAGGCAACCCAGCTGCCCCGATGGCTCAGTCAGTTAGTTGAAACGCAGTTGCCTGTTACCGAAGTGAACAAGCCTGGCACATAGTTCTCATCAGGAGCAGCCAGCAAGCTCTATAGAGGGAACTTTTACAAATTCCAACATTTAAAATCATCTTCAGTTCTACCATGCTGTTCTGGAGTACAAGCCTTAGACCAGTTCAGGGAGCATGTGAACACCTGGGCCTCCAAACAGACCAGAGGTAAGAGACAAGGCCCTGACCAGTCCAGCCCTTGTCAATGCTGTGTACTCAAAGGGAGGAGGAGCAGACATTTTGACAAAGAAATGCCTTTAATTGTTTATTTTCAAACAAGGTCTCACTGCGTAGCCCTGTCAGCCTATAACTCACTGTGTAGACCAGGTGGGCCTCAAATTCAGAGGCCTGCCTGCCTCTGCTTGGGACTGAAGTCTTGAGCAACCGTACAGCAAGAAAGCCCTTAAAAATAAACAAAAAGCGGGGTGGTGGTGGCACAGGCCTTTAATCCCAGCACAGAGGGGACAGAGGCAGGCGGATCTCTGAGTTTGAAGCCAGCCTGGTTTACATAGTTCCAGGACAGCCAAGGCTACACAGAGAAACCCTGTGTCGAAAAATCAAAAAAATATAAAAACAAAACAATTAAAAAATAAACAAGAAGCAGCAAAGACCATTGTAGTCACTTTAGGAAACCACATTTAAACCAGGGGCAGGCACTGGAGCCCTCACACACTGGCCGGGGCAGAGCACAGTGGTCCTGCCCTGGGGTGACCAAGCCCTATATTCTGGAAAGCAGCCCCACTTCCGGGAAGTTAGTAGCTAGCCATGCCAGACTTTTCGGGGCACTTCTTGATAGGAAAGCATTCCAAGAGTCAAACCAGAGAGGCATGAGGCAGAGTGTGTGTTTTCATCGTGCGGGCGGGGAGCTGGTGGATGCCTTCCAAGACAGAAAGGCTGCTTTCTTTGCCAGCAGTTCACGCGGGAGAAGCCTTCGTCTGTCCGTGTTCAGGCACAAGCGTTGTGGAGGTGATCAAGGCAGACAGAAGGCCCGGCCTGCAACCTGGGTTCTCCTGGGAAAGGCCAGTTGCTGGGTTCTTACAACTGCTGCTCAGTTGCAAGGACTAATCTGGGGTATCTAGTGCCTTTGATATAACCTCGTGTTCTCCTGCTACTGTGTTTTCCCACACAGGCTAACAGTTAAATCCCATTAAGTCCTTCGAGTTCATTTTAAATGTCACCTTCCAGAAAATATTCATTTTTTTCCAGCAGATGTCCATTTTGAATTTTCCTTGCAGCTTCTCACGGTGGCTACTTTGTTAATTTTCTGCATTCTAGACAGGATTATGTGTTTCATAGTTGTGGCACGACTACATGTAACAAAAAGCAAATAAACTCCGTGACTTTAACCTATCACCCTTTAAAAGCATATCTTGAACAGATACAATACCTGATTAGGCCACAAGCCTAGGATCTTTTTTTTTCTTTCTTCCTTCTTGTTCTTTTTCTTTTTCTTGTTGTTGTTGTTTTTCTTCTTCTTCCTCCTCCTCCTCCTCCTCTTCTTCTTCTTCTTCTCCTTCTTTTTAAGACTGGGTTTCTCTGTGTAGACCTGGCTGACCTAGAACTAGTTCTGCAGACCAGGCTAGCCCAGGTGTTGGGATTAAGGTGTCTGCCACCACTGCCCCACTAAACCAAGGCTCTTTACAGAATAGGACGTATTATGGCCAAAGCAACTTGTGTGGCTGGGGATGGCCACACAGATGACAAATGAAGTCGGGAGTAAGGGAAGGAATCCTTACACGGGGTCTTGAAAAGCCTTTGTCCTGTGTTTGCTCTTGGTTGATATAACATCACTGACTTGGAGCTCACGTGGCTGAGCATTGCCTTAAAAGCGTCCAGTTGGCTTTGATAGCACCTGCAATACGTAGATAGTGACCACGGTTGCCTAGTTACTTCACAAAGATTTTGCTAGAGACACGTTAGGCTCTTTATGAGAGCCTATGATTATGTGGCAGATGACTGAACTGGGATAAAGGCTTGCCACCTCTGTCTTCATGTTGCGTCCATCCCCTTTGCTGTCTCAACCTTTGAATCAGACTTGCCTCAGCTGGTTCAACAGTCTCACTGACAATTCCTGGAAAGAAGCTGTGTCTGCAAAGACTGGTTAAAACTGCAGGAATGTGGGATGTTGAGAGGTTGGGTCTCTGCAGATCCAGAGGTGAATTCCCTTATCTTGAGCTATCTTTAGTCCCATGAATAACTGTGATTCCTTGCCCACCTCTGAGTTAAAGCTAACATCCTATAACAGATTAAAAAAAAAAAAAAAAAACAGTTTGGAATCTATAAATTCCAAATTAATTAGACCCCTAGCTTCCACCAGGCCATAAATTAAATCTGTCATCAATTAGCATTTGAGGCTATAGAAAAGCTTCCTTCATCTTCTTATAACCACCTTTTTGTTGTGCCTGTGAGTTCCAAAGAAGACTCCAGTTCCCTGGACTGTAGGAGGATTTCTGGCAGATAGGAAAAGCCAGAATTCCTCAGGGACTTGTGAAACTGGTTCCTCTCTAGCACAGGGAGTCATTTCCCTTGCCTCTGTGATGCCTGGAGGGCCTGCCAGCGTACCAAAGCTCACACTGGCCTCCAGGCTTCCTCAGCACCATAAGTACCTGTCACAGATTTCAGAGTCCATGCTAGCATCATAACCCTCCTTACCTCCTCCCCTGCCCTGAACTCCCTCCAGCTCATGGGCCTCTCTCTCCCCAGCTACTCATTCTCCTCATAACCTGCCATTTTTGCTAGTCTCTGTCTGTCTCTCGCTTTCTCTCTCTCCCCTCCTTTTCTGTCTCCCTTCCTTCTCTCTGTCCTCCTCCTCTTCCTTTGTCTCTGTCTCTGTCTCTCTCACTTGCTCACTCACTTACTCGTGCTCTCTGCTCCTGCCTCTCTTCTGACCCGTTCCAGTCTGCTGGCCATGTTCAGCTTACTTCTTCTTCTGTTCTGGACTCTTCCAGGTCCCTGGCTGTTCCCTTTCTCATCTCTATAATAAAAATCTTCCCGCATGGTAACCATACCTTGGAGCAGTCTGTCATCAGTTTACACAGACAGCAGCCAGGCCAGCATGGCTGGAAATGAACTCAAGCATTATAAGGTGCAGGCTAGAAGGCAAAGGTGTGTGAATAAAAATTCCGGAAAAGAATCTGGGTCTGGTTGTGAATAAGCAGGTGTTCAAGTAAGAGTTCAGTGACAACTACTCACCTGCCATCTCTCTACCAATCATTTATCTGTCACATGTCTATATATGTGCCTATATAGTTATCATCTATCTTATCTTTTATATCTATCAATCAGCAGCTTTTGTTTGCATGCACACGTGTAACACAGCACGTATGTGCAGGATTCAGTTCCCTTTTCCTAACATGTAGAACCTGAGGGTCAAAGTCTGGCCGTCAGACTTGGTGAGAAGTACTTTTACCCAATGAACAATCTCTCCAGCCTAACCTAAGAGAGATTTCAAGGCGAGCCAGACTATGCAACAAAGTTCTGGGGCTTACGGCCTGATCCGGCCCCCTCTCAGGCCAGGGCCTTTCAGTCGATGATATTCGGAGAAAGGCTGGCCTTTCCGGTGGAAGACTCCACCGGAAGCTTGTGATTTGGTGTAGCTTTGCAAATGCAGAGAGGGTGATCAGAGAGTCCTGGCGTCATTGGTCGATTACATAGAGGCAGAAGATGACGGTCATTTCATGCCTAAGACCCTGGCACAGCAGTCCAGTGAGAGCTACATGCTTAGTGTCTGAGGCGATGCTTTTCACACAGCAGTGTGAGAAGGGGCTGAGGGTCTTGAGCATGCCCCAGATCTGCAGAGGCCCTTTGCCCAGGGTCTTCTGGAAGCACAAGCAGAGTTCTGAGCCACTGAGCCCCTCTCCAGGCCCTCTGCTGAGTTCCTTCTCTTGGTTCTCCCCAGGCTCCCTCCGGAGGAGAGGACAGAAAGGCAGAACCAAAGACTTTTCACTGGGCTCACCGGTCCATGGAAGAAGAGCTTGTGTCAGAATGGGTCTCAAAGTGAAAGCACTTCCTGTCACACACAGAGCAGGTGCTCAGGAAGTGTTCCTCAAATATTTAAACAAGTGGACCTAGAGCGATTGTTCAGTGGTTAGAGCTCTTGTTGCTCCTGCAGAGGACCTGGGTTTGTTTTCCAGTACACACACGTCACTAACAACCTTCTGTAACTCCAGTTCTGGGGGCTCTGACCCCTTCTCCTGGCCTCTGATAGCAACAGGCATACACACAAACATGCAGGCACTCACACATGCCCACAAAATGTTTTGAAGTTAAAAAGTTTAAGAATATTTGGGTTCCAGGTTGAAAAAGAATTTGAAATAATTTTGAAGAAAAATGAACAAGACACCCTTGCCTCACGATGCCTGATCTTAAAGCCCAAAATCTAGATTTGCTCTGCCCCTTAGCCTAGTCTTTTTGGACTTCCTATTTGTGGCAGAAAGCACACACCTAAGCCAGATAGGTAAAGCCTTCACCTTGAGGGCAGGTCCTTGGCACTTCCTAAGGCCGAGAGCTGGGTTGTGATGCTGCAGCAGTCCCCAGGCCCTGATAAACTGGCTCCTCATGGTCACAGGGGTGGCTGCAGTTAAACAGGATGAGGTTCCCTCAAGACGACCTCAGGAACGTCACCACCTCACCGAGAATCAGCACGCGCTCCGAGCTGGAGCCAACCCCTGCTTCCACTGGGAAATGCAAAGGATGTTCATAGCAGCCCTCCTCAGAGGACAGTCAGGGTTGCTTAGGATGTTCAGGGCAGTGCTCCTGCCTTGGGCCCCAAACACTCCTCACCAGATAACGCTGCAATCCTGCAACCACACAGCAGAGCGAGAGCCAGTCAACTCTTCCTTGGTTCCACGTGTGGGTGCAAGCATGGCGGCATTGGCATCAGCTCTGCCTCAGAGCATCTGCACCTGCTTCCCACAGTCAAGCATCTGAAGCTTCCCCTTATGCTCTTAGCCAACTCATTCTCACCCTCGCCCTGTGTGTACAATGAACCCCAACAGGAAATACATCCTTGAGACCATGGGCCACGTTAGGAATAAGTCCTTATCCCCTGCTCCGCTGGGACCAAAGGTTCACAGTGCTCATTTGAGTTACTTCTGCCTCGGTTTCTCTATCAGAGCTCTTTTTAAATATAATTACTTTCAATTATGTGTACGTATGTGGGTGAGAGTATGGGCGTGTGCACTCAGGTGTAATGCCTGAAGAGGCCAGAAGAGGGCAGAGGATTCCCCTGGAGCGGAAGCTACAAGTGGTTGTGAGCTGCATGATGTGGATTCTGGGAGCTGAGCTCCAGTACCCTGCAAGAGCACTACATTCTAAGGCTGTGTGTGGTGGCGCACGCCTTTAGTTCCCCCACTCGGGAGGCAGGAGCAGGCGAAACTCTGTGAGTTTGAGGCCAGCCTGGTCTACAAAGAGAGTTCCAAGACAGCCAGGGCTACACAGAATAGACCCTATCTCCAATTAAAAAAAAAAAAAGTACAGTAACCACTGAACCATCTTGTCAGCCTTCTGTCAAGGCTCTCAGTCACAGAATCCAGTCACCTCATTCCAGGCTACAGAGTGAGACTCTGTCTCCTTTGTTCTTGCCAACTTGGTGCACACCTAGACATACCTAGGAAAAAAGGAGCTTGATTTAAGAAATGCCTCCATAAGCTTGGCCTATAGGCAAGTCTGAGGAATCCTGTCATGATTGACGGTTGCTATGAGAGAGCCAGCCCCACACGGGGGCAAACCCTAGGCAGGTGGTCCTGGCTTGTGTAAGAAAGACGGTTGGGCAGGCCAGAGAAACAAGCCTGTAAGCATGCTCTGCCTGCTTTTTCATTCCCCATTCCCAGATCCTGGTTTCCCATCTGTAGGCTAAAAGACGCCCTCATCCCACCCCACCCCGCTTCGTTGCTTCTGGCCGTGCTGCTTTATCACAGCAGTAGAAACCTTAACCAAGACAGCTTGTTTTTAAATTTTTAAAAGTCAGTACATCTAGCACATTGCTCCCTGACAACCCCCACTACACACAGAAATTTCCACTGCCAAAGAGCACAAGAATGATTCTTATTTTCCTTCAGTGACACTCTAGGTCTTAAATTAGCTTGTGAAATTATTTTTACTTGCTTGTAAAGATTTTATTCTCGATCATATGAATATGTATGTACCTATAGGTGAGTACATGCACATGAGTTGGAGGCCAGAAAAGGTGTTAGATCCTTAAGTCCTGAATCCTGCTAGAGTTCAGGTGGCTGCGAACTGGGTGCTGGGAACTGGACTCTGCTCCTCTGCACGGGCAGTATACAATCTCAGCTGCCGAGCTATTTCTCTAGCCCCACTTCCCCTTGTCTTCTACATATCCCCCAAATTTCTGCTAGACAGCCAAGCATACTCGGCTGTCATCCCAGCATTCGAGAGGTTAACCTAGGAAAGTTGCACGAAGTACGAGGGGCACCTGTCTCAAAAAACGAAGCAAGCAAGCAGACAAAAAATGTTGGTGTTTCTTTTCTCTTGGGAAATACCAAGGCTTATCATTTGGCATCAGTTGTAACTCCAGCTCAGCATTTCAGGTTTTCTGTCCAGTATGTCCTGTTGGCGTCCGTCCACCCAGACCAGCTGGACGACAGAACGTCTCTCGGTGTTCGCTCTTCCTGTTTTTGTCTCCTTAAATCCTGAACATGGAACACTTTTGTGCGCCTCCATCTCAGTTCTGCTCCTCCCCACACCCCCCTCCCGACACTCCTTCCCATACACACACACACACACACACGCCCAGTGGATTCAACAGAACCAGTTTGGCTGCTACAGAGGCTTGGTGGGACAAGTCTCCACCAGGCCCCTCTAAGTGAACATGGCTGTCGGTGATAAATTCTTGGGATTAGCAAGGTCTGTGCTTCTCGCCCTGTGGCAGTATCAACTCCCTGAGCACTCCTCTCCCTTGGCAAACTGTTCATAACTTCATCTTTTTTGAGTGTATGTAAGTGCCTCTGTGTGTGTGTGTGTGTGTGTGTGTGTGTGTGTGCGGTGTATACATGGCACACATGTGAAGGCCACGGGAAGCTGTCGGGTGTCCTGTTTTATCACTCACCACCTTATTGAGACAGAGGCTGTCAATGAATCTGGAGCTAGGCCAGCAGCCAGAGAGTCCCCGGGGTCCTCCTGGCTCTGGTCCCCACGGTGTTACATTTATAGGCTTGTGTGGCCACATCTGACGTTTTCATGGTACTGGAGGCTTGAACTGGGGTCCTCATGCTTGTGGTGTGTGTATGTAGTGTGTGGTGTGTGTGTGTGTGTGTGTGTGTGTGTGTGTGTGGTGTGTGGTGTGTGTGTGTGTGTATGTGGTGTGTGGTGTGGTGTGTGTATATGGTGTGTGGTGTGTGGTGTGGTGTGTGTGGTGTGTGTGTGCGTGTTTTTTGTATGTACTCACCTGTGTGCGCACTTATAGCCATTAGAGGCCAGTGTGGGGTCTTTCTGCTTTCCCGCTCTCCCTCGCTGAACCTAGAGCCTGGCATTTTGGGTAGACCGGAAGACCGACAAGCCCTCGGACCCTTCGCCCTACCCCGCCCCAGCTCTGCGCTTACAGGCAAGGACCACCCTGCTCAACTTTTTACACAAGCGTTGGGGATCCAGCCTCTGGCCCTCATGCTTATACAGCAAGGGCCTTACCCACTGAGCCTCCCAGCCCCAAGCTTTTGATTTCTTTGAGACAAAGTCTCATTATGTAACCCAGGCTGGCCTTAAACTTGCCGTAATTCCCCTGCCTCTGCTGCATAATATCCCATTACGTATGCTCCTCTCAGCTCCCCATCTGTTGGTGGACATGTGAGCTCTTTCCGCTTTCTGGTTATTGTGAATGACACAAATGTTCTCCATCCTGATTTAAACTGTCCTCGGCCCTGCATGTGCTAGGACTGGAATTTCTGCGTCGTGGCTGAAGCGTTACCAGACCGTCCCACAGCGGCCACACCATTCCTCATTCCCAAGCCGTGTCTTCACGTCATCCCACACTTGTTATCCGCTTAAAACAGTTTACAGCTGGGCGCGTGGCGTGTGCCTGTAACTTCAGCGCCCTGGAGACTGAGGCAGAAAAATGTCTCAAGGCCAACCCGGGCTACACAGTGAGACTCTAACAGGAAAAGTATCCCCACCCTGTCGGACATGACATGGCACCCTAAGAGGGTTTGCGCTCTCTAGTGAAGGTTAGCGTGTTCCGTTTGCTTTTTGACAGCATCTGTGTCTTCCTTGGAGGAATGCGTCTTCCGATCGATCCTTGCCACCCGTGTTAGGGTTGTGTGTGGCTTATTGATTTTATTTGTTCTTCATACGAGGTAATATGTTCTCCAACTGCATTTTAATAATTCTATTTTTAGTTAAACATTACAGATGGGGAAGAGAGCACAGCGAAGAGAGCAGAGCATAGTACTATGAAGATAGGCATGGTGGCTAGGAACATTTCACTCCATGGCTTCTTTCCCTCATGCCAAAGGCCTCTGCACCCCAGAGTCCAGGGACATGCTGGGACAGACTGCTGGAGGGAGCCATCCCTGTAAGGCTTGCTGTTCACCATACTGAAGGGCCCTGGGTAGGAGTCAGCAGGCCAGCCGTGTCTGGGATTAGGTGCTGGTGTGATCAGAGCAGCAGATACACCGGCCAGTCTTCACTGGGGGAACCTTTGCAGCCTTCTCCGTACAGGGCTCCTGGGCAGAAGTGGACAGCACCTGCTCCTACAGTTTGGACTAGGCCCAGTTGGACTTTGTGCGGTCAGATCTTGGAGACAGAGCTGATGTCCCCTCCACAGACACGACCACTTCCCACTGGCTGCTAGCAGGTAGGATTAAGTCAGGGTCTTCCAGTGCAGCCATCTTTGTAAGGATACCACCTCCAGCAGCCATGGAGTGCCCGGCAGACACCTCACGGGGGCTTGTCCTTCGGGTCCCATGGCCAGGGCTGCAGCTCCAGAAAGCACAGGGTTTTCGTTTTAAGCAACTAGAAAAGCTGCTACTGTAGGCTGCAGGCAGACTGTGCGTTTAAATTTCGCTTGTAGCCTCGAGTTCCACCACAACTGTTCCTTTTTAACTCCCAGGCCAGTTGGGAGAACAGATTGCTCAATCGGAGAGGCGCTCCTTCTGGTCCTCTCGGATCTTAAGATAGACCAACCAGAGACCAACCACAAAGTGAAAGCGAGAAGCGAAAGCTGCGAGGATAAGCTTTTCACTTCGTCTAATTGACTCTTCCTCCCTCATCAACCTAACGCGTGTTCCTTGGGCTTCACGTGGGACCAGCACTATGTTAGAGCGGGGGATACGGCAGTTGAGGAGGTCTCCAAGGAGGCAGACACAACTTCTGTGATGGGGGAATAATGATCCCAAAAGACACCCCTGCCCTAATCTTGGGACCTATGAACCTAACACAGGTTAGGTATCTGATACACCCTCGAGCCACACCCCCCCACTCAGGTGGAGAATCTTCAGGTGGAAGATTTTTCTCCGCTATCCGAGTGAGTCTGATACAATCATGGGGTTTTGGTTGTTTTGTTGTTGTTGTTTTGTTTTGTTTTTTAAAGGGTTTGGGCTGTGGCTCGGTAGGGCAACAATGAACACATGCACACACCCCACAACCAGGAGCCTCTACATGTCAAGCGTGGCCCTGAGGCGCCCTGAGGGAACGATGTGCGCAGCCAGACCTGGGGTCCTGAGTTCCTCGCCCAGAACACGTAGGGTGGAAGTCAGGAACTGACTCTGCAAAGTTCTCCTCGGAGTCCAGCAAGAGCACCACGGCACACAGCACCCACACTCATAGTAACGTACACACTCACTCACTCACTCACTCAATCAATGTGTGAGAGAAATGTTTTAATAAAAATAGAAAATTGAAAACAAAGCCGGGTGCGGTGGCACTCGCCTGTAATCCCAGCACTCAGGGAGGCAGAGGCAGGCGGATCTCTGCGAGTTCTAGGCCGGTCTGAAAAGATACACCAAAATACCCTGTCTGGAGGTGAGGAGGATGAAGGTAAAGCGTCCAGCCAGGGCTGGAATTACGGTGAGCGGCAAGTTAGGTGTAGAGGATATAAACATGATTTTGTTTTGATCCCAAGTGTGGGATACGGAAATGTTTTTGGTACATCCCCCTCGGAAAACAGGCCCCATGAAAACGTGCCGTGTTAGTCAGTTGGAGGCTGTCTGGTGCTGGGGGTGGGGGTGGGGATGTTGTACAGACTATGGGAGGGTATAGAATAGCCCCAAATCACTTTGCATCGATTAGCAGGTAGTAGCTAGAGAGGTCCTTGTCCCTACAAACCTATTTTTTTCTCCTAACTAGGGATGGGGGTGTGTGTGTGAAGGAAGTAATGGCTTTTAAAAACTCTCAATAGAGTAGGTTTTTGAAAAATCCAAGGCTACAGTTAGGCAAGAGCCTCGGGGCAAATATTTTTAAATAGTGACACAGGAAGGTCATATAGAGAAGAGCTGTGTGGGTGGAAACAGGATCAAGGAGTTTGAGTATGAGCCGAGCCTACTGTCCTGGCCGTGGAAGGAACAGACACTTGAAAACACATCCTAATGCCAGCAAGGCTGGCTCAGCAGGTGAAAGCATTTGCTGTGTGGGCCTGATGCCTGCGTGCTATGCCCAGTGTCATTCACCTGTTCTCCCACCCACACGCACCCCCGTCTCTGTCTCTCTTACACACACACACACACAATAAACAAACAAACAAACAAACAAACAAAAACCCACTTCTGCTTAGTTAGCGGTGCAGATAGGAGATTCAGGACTTGGAACACGGAAGGGGAAGGACGGAGTAGAGGGTCTGTTCTCGGAAATGTAGAACTAGCTGCCTTTCCTCCCTTGCTGTCTTCTTTGGCACTATCATGCTCCTCCTTCCAGGATCCCCAACTCCGTAATGTTCTTTGCCCATCCCCCCAAGCCTTGTGTAGCGCCCGTGCGTACCACCCAGAAACAAGGCTGTTTTGTTCTTCCGAAGTCACGGCGCACCTCTGTTGGGTAGATCTGGCCACCCTTGGTCATCTTCTGCAGCCCAGATATCCAGGGTAGATCCATCTTAGCAAGCGTGCTTTGCTTACGCCAGATGGGCTCCGGTAGCCACAAGCACACTGGTTTCCTTTTTCCCGGCCCAAGGAGCTCACAGGCCCCGGATGGAAAGCTAGGAGTTGGGATTTATAGACTCGGCAGCCATGAATTTGAACTATTTGAAAACATAGCCATCCCTCTCCTCTCGGGAGAATTCATCAGCAGTGGGGGTGGGGAGTGGGGAAGGTGCAGCCTTCCGGCAAGCAGGGCAGCAATCTAGTGGCTTCCTGGATCTGCTTTAGGCACTTCAAATAGTGGAATCACGTGGCTGCCTTTGGGTTCCATGAGATAACATCATACAGACTTGAAAAGACTCTCCCTCTTCCTGTCAGCCAACTTTAATCTGAATTTTATTATGACAGCCAGAGAACATCAGCCAATTAAAAAAAAAAAATTGTCTCTGGAGAAAAGCCATTTACTAGAGGGCTGTTTGGTGCTCTCGTCCCTTGCACAGGACAGTGGCCAGAAAGCTTGTGTGTTGGGTTGGCTGCTTTGGGTTTTAGTTGTTTGGGGTTTTAGTTGTTTAGTTGTTTGTTCTTTCTTTTTGTTCTGCTTTGATGCTGGGTCTCATGGAGCCAGGGCTAGCCTAGAACTCACTACATGGCTGAAGATGACCTTGGGCTCCTGACTCTCCTGTCTCAGCAGTCCCCTAGCTTCCAGCAGAGCAAAGGCATCCAAACTGTCCCCCTCAGCAAGAGTCCTGGAGTGACAGAGAGGTGGAATCTCACGCAGATGCCTCCTCCAGAGTCTAGGCACCTTGTTTATCCCTGTGAGCCCTGAATCTTAATGCTGCCCCTCCCTGGGACAGGCAGGGAGTTGGCAGACAGGCCAAACTGCTCCCGTTTTAGTCAAGTCACTTCTGAGCATGGTGACAAGACCTCACCCAGCTCTGCCTCCCCAAGCACATCAGGACAAGATGAAGCTGCCGGAAAAGCTAAGGCCCCAGCAGGGTGAATCTCAGTATGTCCTGAAGGATGGCATCATTATAGCAAAGCAAAACAGAAAATAATCCCCACCAGAGAAACCTAACTGACACAGAGTCAGTTAATGTACTGGAAAAGTTAGGCTGAGGAACAGTTTCACAGTTAAGACAGAGTCCTTCCTGGGTGCAGTGACTCAGCTATAATCCCAGCACTTGGGAGAAACATTCCAAGTTCAAGGCCAGCCAGGGTTTCATGAAACCTTGACACTCCCCCCACCCCACCCCAAAGAAAGCAAAACACAAAACAAAAGGACAAAGCCCCTGAACTTTCCTAGTTCTTTGGGGGTATCATTTCATCACCCTTTTGGTCGGTTTAAAACACTGCCCAAACTGGGCAGTGGTGGCACATGCTTTAATCCCAGCACTCGGGAGGCAGAGGCAGGTGGATCTCTAAATTTGAGGGCAGCCTGGTCTACAGATTGAGTTCCAGGACAGCCAGGGCTACACAGAGAAACGAAAACAAAAACAAAAAACAGACACAAAACATTTTGAATGACACCCCTATACCAATTGTTCTGTACATATCTATATTAGGTCCAAAAGAAAGCCAGGACAAAGGGCTAACTGTGGTACCTATTAGCATCCCAAAGGGCCTGGGGCCTCCATGTAACAGAGTCCATGCTGGCATGCAGCCTCCTCTCAGCTTTTCTCACTCAACCCCTCCCCTAAACGTCTCCGGCTCTTGGGCTTCTCTTCCCCTAGCTTCTCATTTCTAAAGAACCCTGCCATTTTGGCTACGTGCTCTTTTTGGTCTTTCTTGCCTCTCTCCCTTCTTCCCCCAACCCCATCTCTTCCCATGGCCCTGTTCTGTTGTCCGCTGGCCATATTTAGTCTGCTAGTTTCTCTCCCTGTTCTTGACTCTTCCACGTGGCCCTGGCTGTTCTCTCCTCACGCCTACAGTAAGAACCTCCTCCTTGACCATACCTTGGTGTAGTCCCATCCACATTTCACTCGGTCTACACGCAATCTCTCGGTTCTCGGTTCCATGAAGCTGAGAGCAAGAGGTGGAGGCCAGGATTCTCTGTAATGTTTCAGGACAGGAAAGCAGAGATGGCGTTCAGATCAAAACACCAATCTGCTCCTCCTGCGGGTCTCAGGCAGCCACCATTTTGGAGCTGCCCTTTGGGGCCCTGAGGCCCTCCCGGGCCTCTATCGGTGGGAAATGCCACTTGGACAACCCGTTCGTGTGAACTCTGGATCTCAAAATCTAACTTGAGCCAGATGTCCGTTCTTCTCCTATCAATTTATCACAGTGAGGGTGGGTGGGTGGGAGGTGAACGCATGGGCAATAGCATGTATGTAGAGGTCAGAGGACAACCTTTAGGAGTTGTTACTTCCATCCACCATGTGGGTTCCAGTGATTGGATTCGGGTCGCTGCTTACCCAGGTCACCTCCCTGGCACATTTTAAAGAAATGGCACTTGGAGCAGCTTCTCCCATAACCATGGGACCTTCAAGCGTTCATGGTCCTAGCTGATAATCAGCAACTCTTTCCTCAAGGCCAGCTCCCTTTATCCAGAGTTTCACTTTGCAAGCCATTTTTCTTTGAACAATTGGAGACAGGATACTTTTTTAAGAAAAGATGCATTATTTTTATTTTATGTATATGAATGTTTGCCTGCATATATGTCTATGTACCCTGTATGCGGCCTGTTGCCCGCAGAGGCCAGAAAAAGCCACAGCTGCCCTGGAAGCAGAGTTACAGATGGTTCTGAGACACCACACGGGTGCTGGGAACTGAATCCAGGTTCTCTGAAAGAACACCGTTCTCTTAACTGCTGAGCCATCTCTCCAGCCACCAGCACACACACACACACACACACACACACACACACACACACACCCCGCCAGGCTCTACCTCACAAGTGCTAAGATTAAACTTCTGGGTTCCTCCCCTTGAAGATGAGGGGAGGGGAGAGCGTTGGGTTTCAGGAGACAAAACGCTGTAGAGTTAACACACAGCTCACCACTGCGCAGGGGACCTCCTGACCCAGCCTTCGGGAGGGCACAGTTGTAGTACCAGAAGAAGCTTCTGTCCAGCTGTCTCTGCGTGGGAGAGCAGAGCTGAGACCACATTAAGCACCCCTCATGGGAGCCTGCAAGCTGAAAGCCCAGCGAAGGATCCAGAGGCAGAGCTGGCCATCTGCCCCAGCTGGACAGAAAACGGGGATTAGGCAGACCGTTAGACGTGCCTAACCAATGGTGACGTTTGGAACCCCTGCCTCACACGTCACCAGCAAACACTCCACGCTGAGCTGTGCACCTTTGATGGGAGTTTTTGGTTCTTTCAACTCACGGAGGAGGAATCTAAGGCTGCAGGAGGGGAAGCATCTGACTGAAGACCGCACAGCATCTGTTCACTGGCTGGGGAGGGAATGCAAACGCTGCTCTTACCTTCAGACCCCAAACCATTTGTTCAGCCCAAGAAGCCCTCAGATGTACAACAGCTTTAGCAGCAGGACTTCTATGCTGACATTCGCGTGTCTTTCTAAGACAGCGCATCACTTCCCCTTTCCAAAGTGCATTTGACCACATTCCTTTTTTAAAATCCTGTATCTACGCACATTCTCCAGAAGAGGATTAAAGGATTCTCCATAAGCGCTTAGGAAATGGTGCCGCGTACCACGCCATCGCCGTCAAGCGCCGCCCACACGTGTCCTTCACACAGGCAAGCGCTGCTGCAGGGGTGCAGGGCCCTGGCCCTGAGCCATCCTCCTCCAGGCTGCACTGATCTCAAAGTGCTGGAGTCTGTGCGGTGGGGGGATGGGGTGTGCCTGGGACAAGATGGATGGTTGGCTGTTCTGACTCTGTTGGTGAGGCGTTAGTTACCTCAGTTTACCTGGGGTTGCGGCTTACACAGCGTCACTCAGCCTTACTGAACACTCACTGTGTCCCTCGGTGTGCTGCAGGCCTTCGTCCTCCTGGGTCTAGGAGGTGAGCCAAGCTTGCAAGGAGTGATGTGGTGGCAGGCGAGACAATGGGGACACATGCAAAGGAAATGAAAGGTCTTGGAGAGAGAGAGAGACAACAGTGAGAAGACAGGCCTAGGGAATGGCGTCAAGGGAGGGGTCAGAATGACCCGCAGAGGCCACTGCCACTGGGTATTAAAGACCGATTGGGAATTTCCCAGAGGTTGGATGGGAGAAGAGAGTGTTGGGTTTCAGACCTGTGACAGGCAGCTGACGTGCCCATTTAACATACCAAAGTGGACCTGGCCTTCAGGTTCTCCCAGCATCCCTCAGTCCCTACCTGTTACAGGGCATGGCTGGCACATCCCACCCTCTACCCTGAACTTTCCAGCCCGGGGCTGGGGCTTTCCTATATAATCCAGACATTTTGGTTCCCTCCCTCTCTCTGCATTTTCCTTCTTCCTGTTTGCCCATGCTCTGCCCCCCTCCCTCCCCACACCAACTTCTGTGACCTCATTCCTTGGGACCTGTGAACCCGCCCAAGAGCTGCACCCAATAAACCTGCCTTTATGCATGCATCTGACTTGGACTGGATCACTTTGTCAGCGGAGAGAGCCTATTAGAGAGAATCGTGTGTAGGCAGGCGTGGGAGTGAAACCCCAGGAGCATTGCTGGCAGGAAGGGGACAGCTCTCCAGGGTGGGAGGCAAGGATCTGAGCGGCTTTGTGAACCAAGATGGGGGCGGGGTGTGAGTGTGTGACTGGTGACACCAATCTAAAGGAGTCAGTCTGATAGAACTGCCTGGAAGACACAGGAGATCAGTTAAGGAGACGGCTCTGGGGGTCAGGGCTCGGCTTTTGGTTCACCTTGCAGATGAGAAGCATTCCACACAGACCCAGGGGAGGAGGGGTTAAGTGTGGAGGTGGTTTGGGGGAGGATAGAAACAGAAAAGAAAGCTGAAGCAGGAAAGTGCTTGGGGCCCGGGAGTTAAGTTCCCTGGCATGTAGGCCTCCCAGCAGCCCCCCCTACAAATCCATACCTGATCCTCAGCTGCTATTCTAGGTCGAGCTAGACGGCCCAGGAGCTCATTAGAGGAAAATGTCTGATGGTAACAGGCCCTGGTCGCTCCCCTAGGGATCGTGCCTTTTAAACTTTCATTTAAAAAAGCAGCTCTCCTAGAAGCCCATTCCCACCCATGACTCTTGTTCAAAGAGAAGAGGGGGACCCTTAGAGAATCATGACCCCCAAGCCTCCATGATCTCGGACCTGCCTCCAAAGACCTCATCTCCATACCACTACTGGGGGTTCCAGGGTCTGGATTTGTACCTCAGGCCCTGCTCTCATCTCCAAGCTCTGGCCGGTGCTGGTCTCCCACAGTCTTCCACGTGCATAACAACCCCTTCCCAGCCACCTCAGGAGCCAATGCCTTACTGCTCACCTAAGATTTGTTTAGGCGAGGTCATCTCCTCCAGGTACCACCTCACTCCCCGGCTGGTCCTGTCCTGTCTCATGCTGTCTTTACTCAGCTGCCACACCAGATTATGAAATCTGTGGAGGGCTCCATCTTTCGCTGTTGTTTTATGGTGCTGGGGGTTAAACCCAAGGCCTTTTGCGTACAGGCAAGTTTTTTGTTCTTTGTTTTGTTTTGTGATAACTGAGCCACACACACCTGGCCATGGAGTCCATCTTTGACTTTAGACTGTAGCCTGTGAGTGCAAATGACTTCTGCCTGCGCGTTTTGCTCAGTTATTTTATTTTATTTTGGGGACAGGATCTTACTGTGTAGCCCTAGCTAGCATGGAATTTGCTATGTAGATCAAGCTGGCCTTGAACTCACAGAAATTCATCTAACTCTGAGTGCTGATATTAAAAGTTTGGGCTACCTAAGGTGTGTGACCAATAGTTGTTTTTTTTTTTTTTTTTTTGATTCTTTGAATTGTTTTATTTGTTTCTAGTTGATTGATTTCAGCCCTGAGTTTGATTATTTCCAGCCGTCTACTCCTCTTTGTTGTCTGCTTTTTTTTTTTTTTATTATTAATTACACTTTATTCATTTTGTATCCCCCCCATAAGCCTATTAGCTTACACTTTCACATCATAGCTCATCATTGAAGGGAGTCAGGGCAGGATCTCAAATAGAATCTGTTTAGACTTCGCAGAAAGAGTTGGGGAGAGGTCACCTGTGATATTGGAATTAACCCCCCAGCACTGTTTGAAAAAAATAAAAATTACAGCCAGGTTGTTGGTGGCACGTCCCAGCACTCGGGAAGCGTAGGCAGGCAGCATGGTCTATAGAGCAAGGGCTACACAAGGTTTCCCTGTGTAGCCCAGGTTGGCTTCAAACCTGTAGCAATCCTCCTGCCTCATCCTCCCAGGATTAGAGGTGTGTGCCACCACACCAGGCTTAGGAAAATAGATTTTAATTCACCTAACAGCTCTGTACTTCAGCTTGGGTCACAGATGGGTTACTGTAGAACCCACTCCTTTTATGTCCTTCATTCGATCACCCGAAACAGTGTTGAGGTTTTCCACGTCTCCCAATAGACTTGGAGGTATCGGACAGCAGACACCGAGTGATTCAGGTCAGCCACTAATTTGCTGGGTGAGTCCTTAACATTCAGGCCACTATTATAGGACAGGGAAAAGTAGAGACAGGATGTTGTGGTTTGAATAGGTTTTACACCCTTAGATTCATGCTTTTGAACGCTTGGCCCTAGGGCCTGGCACTATGAGGAGGCAAGGCCTCGTTGGAGGAAGTGCGTCACTGCGGGGGCGGGATTTTGAGGTTTCCTGCGCTCAAGCTCTGCGCAGTGTGGAATCAGCTTCCTCCTGGCTGCCTGGGGAAGACGGTCTTCTGCTGCCTTCACATCGAGAGGTAGAGCTCTCTGTTCCTCCAGCGCCATGTCTGCCTTCGGGCTGCCATGCTTCCCGCCATGATGATGGGCTGAACCTCTGAAACTCTAAGCCAGCCCCAACTAAATTTTGTCCTTTATAAGAGTTTCTGTGGTTTTGCCGTCTCGTCACAGCACTAAAACCCTACCTAAAACACAGGCTTTCAGCCAACTTGCTGAATGGGAACGCTTTGGAGAAAGACAGTCCACCCGGATGCGTCAGCTGACTCCAGCCACGCAACCCCAGGACGGTCTGTTCTAGCTCAGATTTCGCCTGTGTCCTGCCTGAATGCTAATGAGAGTCATTAGCTCAAGGGAAGGCAAGAGAAACGTTGGTCAGAGAACACACTATTATAAGAACCCAAAGAACGACAGACTAGAGCAGTGAGAAAGTCCTGCAAGGTGAAAGCTAGTGGGGAAACGGGGACAGTTTGCAGGTGCGTCTCTGTAGCACGCTCACGATGGATTAAAGACCTGAGCAGGGTCTGAGCACGGAAAGGTGGACGGCGCTGGTTATAAGCTAGTAGAAAGGTGTATGCTTTACACTCGAAATCACGGGTTTGTTTCTCCTGCTGTTTTTGAGACGAGGTCACAAAATAAACGCTCGCCTGAAACTACATAGGAACGGTTACCTACCCAGACGTGGTGACACACGTTCCTGTGGTCTCAGCACTTGAGAGGAGCGTTCAAGGTCAAGGGAGCCAGGCTGGAGAGATGGCTCAGAGGTTGAGAGCACTGGCTGCTCTTCCACGGGTCCTGAGTTCAGTTCCCAGCGACCACATGGTGGCTCACAACCATCTATAGTGAGATCTGGTGCCCTCTTCTGGCGTGCAGGGGCACATGAAGGCAGGACACCGTGTACATAATAAATAAATAAATCTTTAAAAAAAAAATCAAGGGTCAAGTGCAACCACATAGTGGTTTCAAGTTCTAGACTACTTGAGACCTCAAAGACAGTGTGCTGCACTTCCAGGTAAGAGGAAGCGGGTGAAGGAAGTGAAGACTGGGGCCCAGACTTTCTCTTTTGGAATGGGTTTCTAGAGACTGAACTGTAGCCTTCCGCCTGCTAGCCACATGCTCTACCGCTGAGTCACAGCCCCAACCCTAGAATCTAGGGTTTTCATATAGAATAATAAGCCATAATGAATAGTAACCTTGGACCTGGGAACCAAAGGAAGCCCCTCCTTAAGATGCCTTGTTAGGTATTCCATCACAACCTGGAGGCAGGTAACTAACACAAAGAGAGCCCTTAAAAGAGATCAGCTCTGCTGCCATCCCTGTCCTGAGCTAGCGAGCAAGCAGGCAGTTGCTACGGAGGCCACCTAGCCCCTTGCACTCTGTTATAATATAAGAATGGTATCAAAATTTTGGTTTTTTTTTGGTTTTTCGAGACAGGGTTTCTCTGTGTAGCCCTGGTTATTCTGGATTCATTTTGTAGACCAGGCTGGCCTCTAACTCACAGAGGTCCGCCTGCCTCCTGCCTCCTCCGGTACTGGGATGAAAGGAGTGTGCCACCCACCTGGTGGTAACAGATTAATATACCTGCATTTTCACTTGCCCTTTGTGAATGTCAAAAGTTTTATTTATAAAAGCCCTTTACAGGGCTAGGGGCGTGGCCAAGGGTGGAGCGCTTGCCAGCTGCATGTGCAAGGCCCCAGGTTCTGTCCCTGCAAAGAAGAAAGATTCAGTTATAAAGACACTGCTAAGATGTATGCTTATATGTCATCAATGTATGCTTATATGTCATATTCTTAAAATATGCTATTTTATCCCTGACTGCAGATTGACAATCAGAGCTGAGTATGATAAAATGGAGGTGATGTTGCCTGTCTGTAGTATTGGTCATGTGGAGCGGGTGAGGAGGTAAAGGTCATCCTCTATGTAATGAGTTTAGAACCATCCTGGGCTACATGAGACAATGAGCAGCTCTACCTGGACTTCATGGGCGATCAAGGAAAAAAAAAAAAAAAAGACATGAGTTTATAAGAAAGAACATATTGGAGATGGAATGCAGATAGATATAATCATATTTTATTGTAATATTATGCGTGGCATTTTCAAAATTAAAGCCAGGCGGTGGTGGCATACCCCTTTGATCCCAGCACCCAGGAGGCAGAGGCAGGTGGTTTGAGTGTGAGTTTGGGGCCAGCCTGGGCTACAATTTGAGTCCTAGGACAGCCAGGGCAACACAGAAAAACCCTGTCTTGAAACCCCCTATCCCCAAATGTTTTAAGGCTGACGTAGTTGCACAAATCACACAACTATAATCCGAGCTAGAAAGAGAGAGATTTAGGAACTACTGAAGCACTAAAAAGAAGATATGTGTGTGTGTGTGGGTGTGTGTCTTCCACAATAAAAATAGACTCAAAGCCATGCATGGGGGCATATGTATATAATATCACCACTTGCTCAGTGGAGGCAGGAGGATCAGAAGTGCAGCCTCAGGTACATGAGACCCTTTCTCAAAGAAACAAAAACAAAAACCCAAAATATCCATATAACATGACTTCCACCCCCAAAACAAAACATCAATTTTAGATCAGTGATTCTGATCTGGGTACTGTGGGGTCTGGTAACCAACATGCTAGGTTTGGGTTGGGTTTCCACAAAATTTAATTCAGAAAAAGAATGGTGGTAAACACTAAAAACCTTAGGGCTTTCCGGAAAAACCCAGGTTCATGGCCTAGAGTGAGCCTGGACGTGGCTAGAGCCTTCCTGGCATCGTGTGTGGGAGCTGGGTTCTCCTCCCCTCCCCTGTCTACCCGGCCTGTCATGCCTTCTGTCATCCTTCACCTGACCCCATTCAGCAAGTGTACCGATGACTCCCGTCAACTAAAAAGGCCCCAGACACACTAACCTTCACTCTTCAGGAGGTCGTCAGAGACCTTTCACTAGATGAGGCTAATATTGCTTTTGTATTTTGTTCTTCTGGAAAAACCGATTCCACGTCTTCTCTCTGGACATAGAGAAGCTAGGCACCCGGAGTGTGAAGGATGAGAAAGGTCACTGGAGCATGAGCTCCTCTTGGGAAAGACAGAAGACTGGAAGTCAGAGGGCCAGCTGAATTTGGCCTTGGGCAAACAAGCTGCTCTATGTTATTAGCTGACTGGCATGCAGACAGGACTGCGTTTGCTCACGTTGCCAAAAGTCAGCACAGAAATGGTTTCAGGTTCCCCATGGTTGGAAGCACATCGAATCAGATTCCCAGCAGGACCCAGGGCGAAGGCTCTGCTTCCCTGAGATGGACTAATCTCCATAACTTATCTACATCTAGTATCTCCCGGCCATAGATGAATGATAGAGGTAATTTAAATTCTAAAGCCTGGGCTGCAAAGACCGCTCAGTGTTCAAGAGCACTTGCTGTTGCAACAGGCCCTTAGCACAACTGATGCCATGTTAGAGGCACCATTTTGAATTTAAAACCCAGCATGTAGGCCCCAAACCTGCCAAAACAGGAACAAAGAACCAATCCTTCAAAGACCCAGTTCATAGTTCTAATAAAGTCCCTAAATACACTAATTTTGCCTTTTGGCTTCTGTAGTTCTGCTTCTTGCTAACTGATGAGTGACAGCCAGAATGTGGTTTTAGTGCATAAAAAAAAAGGGCTGTAAAGCTTGGCACTGCATGATTTGAGCAAGTTCCCTGTGCAACCAGCCACCAGCCCTCAATAAAGACTTTCTTTGCAGCTTTAAGAAGTCTGTGTGGTGGTCTCTGGTGGGCTTACCTTGAAACACTGTTTTTAAGGACTACCGGGGTTGGGTTCAATACCCAGCGCCCACATGGAAGTTCATAGCCACCCATAATCCCGGGTCCAGGGAATCTAATGCCTTTTTCTTACCTCCATGGGTGTACATGTGGTACGTGTCCATATATGAAGGCAAAACACTCGCATACATAAAAATTTTTAATATTTTGTTTAATTAAAAACCAAGCTTGGTGTGGTGGTGCAGACCTTTAATCCCAGCACCCCAGGAGGCTAAGGCAGGCAGTTCTCTGTGAGTTCAAGGCCAGCCTGGTCTACAAAGTGAGTCCAGGACAGCCAAGGCTACGAAGAGGCACCGTGTCTCAAAAGAACCAACCAAACCAAACCAAAACAAAAACAAATTCTAGAACATAAGGAGTGGCCTAGAAAACCTGGAGTGGGTTGTTATTACTGTATTTTAATATGGTTTGCAAGGTATGACCGAATCTAACTGCTATAAAAAGCTGCTTATGGTGAAGTCAAAGCTGCCTCAAAAGAAGGAATGAGGAAGTATTCCCCTTCATTCCATTTACATTGTATTGAGCAGCTTTTTACACAGCTGGAGACTATCCAGTTCTACTTCAGAGTCTGTAATGATGTTTGGAGGAGAAGAAAAAGAAAACACACATGCCTCCTTCTAGCTAAATGAAGAGTTGGGAGTTTTGGAATGGCAAAGAGCGCCTCCCCAAGTGCTAGATTACAGGTATGCACCACTGTGTCCAGCGCCTCTTCTTCTTCTTTTTTTTTTAAATAATTTTGTTTGCTTTTTAATTGTGTGATTGTGTTTGTGTTTGTAAGTGCAAGTACCTGCAGAGGCCAGAAGAGGGCAGTAGCTCCCCAGGAGTTGGAGTTAACAAGAGCAGCTTCTGAGATACCCAATGTGATGGGAACGGAACCAGGATCCTCTGCAGTACATGCTCTTAATCCCAGAGCCACCTTTCCAGCCAGATGTCTTTCTACATTAAACCACTCAGATCCCATCATGCCATTCATTCTTTTGCTTAGAAGGGTTAAATGTCACCATTTGCATTTGGGAGAACGTCTGGATTTCTTGACCATGCCCTCTGTGAGTGCCTCTCTAGACTTGTCTATCTCCCCCTTCCCTTTACTTATTTACTTTTTGCAGTGTCGTGGATTTAACTTAGCATGCTATTCGCATGCTAAGAAGATGTTAAGATACAGAAATATATCGCTAGTCGCTAGTCCTCTCATTAGAATTTTCTTTTTTGAAAGCTGGGCACTTTTAATTCCAGCACTCAGGGAGGCAGAGGCAGGCAGATCTCTGTGAGTTTCAGTCCAGCCTGGTCTACAAAGCAAGTCCAGAATAGCCAAGGCTTACACAGAGAAATTCTGTCTCAAAAAAAAAAAAATAATAAATATTGATTTTTTTTTTTTTCTTATTTAACACCTGGCTTCCCTGTTCTGTCCATCAGATCTGAAGGCAGAGACAGCATCTCATTTATGATTGCATCTTTTCGACATAAGTGGTTGGCGTTTAATCCACAACCATTTGTTCATGGGGCTGGAGAGATGGCTCAGCAGTTAAGAGCATTTGTTGCTCTTGTATGGGAACTGGGTTCAATTTCCAGAGTCCACCTGATGGTTCACAGTTCCAAGGGATCCAGTGCCCTCTTCTTGCCTCTGGTGGCACTAGCCGCACAGACGTGGTGTGTATACATCCACACAAGTAAAACACTCACATGTCTGAAATAAAGAAATACATTTTTAATTTTATTTAAACATTTGTTCAGTCAATGACGGCAGCAAAGGTTTTCAGAGAGTAAGAAATAGCTTTCATGTTTTTGACAATCTCCTCTTTTTAGTTCAGAAGATGAGCCAAAATCCTCTTAAGACCAGAGAGGTCCTCCTAGAAGAGAAAATCTCTCTCTCTCTCTCTCTCTCTCTCTCTCTCTCTCTCTCAGTAAAACTGTGGGCTCCATTTAGACAGTCTCTGGATGGTCTGATACAATTCTATTCTTGTTTCCTGGGTAATATTATCTATTTCTTACTAACTATGCGTGTCAAACGTATAGCTTTTATTTTATTTTATTTTTGATTTTTTGAGACAGGGTTTGTTTCTGTAGCCTTGGCTGTCCTGAGTTCACTTGTTAGACCAGGCTGGCCTCAAACTCACAGAGATTCACCTGCCTCTGCCTCCCTCAGTGCTGGGATCACAGGTGTGGGCCACTACCGCCTGGCTTAAATCTGTAGCAGTTTACAATTTTCTTTTTGTTGGCTTTGACATCATTAATCATTTGTTGTTCCCTCTGTTTTTCGCTCTGACAAACTCTGCCATTCTCTGGCTTCCCTCCAGACTACAGGTTGTTTTCTATGAACATTCCTTTTCATTTCTCTCTCTTCTTCCCTCTCACAGAATCTCATGTGTCAGATCAGACTGGCTCTGAGCTTGCTATGTAGCTGAGGCTTGCCTTTACCCGTCAAACACTGAGATTAAAGTTATGCAGCGTGCTCAGCTTCCTTCCAGCCTCCTAGTATCTTAGTTACCTTTATAAATTGCCTTGGTCATGATATCTTATCATGGCAATAGAAAAGAAAGTGTTTTTTGGGGGCTTACAGTTTCCGATGATTAGAATCTGTGATGGCAGAGCAAGGGCAATGAGGAACAGCTGAAAGTTCACAACTCGATCTACAACCAGGAGTCGGAGAAAGAGAGCACTGGGACACGCCTCCTCCAACAAGGCCACACCTTTGAATCCTTCCCAAATAGTTCTACCAGCTGGAGACCAGATAGTCAAATATACCAGATATACGAACCTATGGGGAGTTATTCTCACTGAAACCACCACATCTGTTTTGGTATTTAGGAAACCATCTCTGTGGAGGGGTGGCCGATGCGATGGGATGTTCAATGGTTCGATTGTCTGGCCCTGTGAAGATGCATATCATAAATGCCACCACACAACTGGCTTCTGGGACAAAGCAGCCTCCCCAGAAAATAACATTCAGCTGAGAGCCGGTGGACTGCAGTTCTGACCTGCTGTGGGAAGATGCCAGGCCAGGAAGAAGGGTTAATTTGCCCTTCTGAAAGGTCTCCATCGTTCCTTTACTCCACAAGCACTTACAGAGGTTCACTGTGCCGGGGGACATGTTGGGGTTCCCAGGACACACAGATCTAACGGCCTGCTCACAGCCTGGGCATGGGTGGGAAGGGAGAAGCTGTTCTGTGAAGGACAACTCCTGGTCTGTGTTATCAAAGTGTAATCCATGCAAATACAACAGCCCCTCCCCCCACAATGGAACATAGACTTTAAGCACAGAACCTATAGGAGAGGTCGCTCAGCACCCCAAGGACAAGGAAGATCAAAAGATAGCCCAAGGCAAAACCATCGACCTGCCGAACATCCAATTCACTGTGACTTGGGCTGCCAGTGACTGGCAGCCCCGGCTCCTTTCCTGTCACAATGTTCTACGACCTTCCTGACTCTTTTCTTGAACTAAGTTGATTGGAGGCAGGGCCCAGGAAGAAGGAGGGAGGGGTGTCTCAGCATCCCTCCTCTAGGCAAGGCCTCTCTCCATGCCAGTGAAACAACACCCCTCACTCGTAAGGCCGAGATGTGGCATTTCCAAACAGAATTTGGGGAGGGGAGCTCTCTTTCGTTTAGCACAGGTTAATATTGTGAGGTTTTGGAAACCCGGGTGAGAACACCAGCATCTTGTCATTGCTTTTGGCCTTCTCAGCTGTTACTCACTTCCTGCTTGTTTGTTTGTTTTGAAGCCTCACTTCGTAGCCAAGGCTGGCCTGAAACTGGACATTTAGCCCAGACTGGCCTCAAACTAATGTGTGTTGGGACCACAGTCTTAAGACACCATACGTGGTTGTCACAGAACTGGCTGGTTATGTGTGTCAACTTGGCACATTGAGGTCATCAGAGAGGAAGGAGCCTCCATTGAGAAGATGTCTCCCTGAGACTCAGCTGTAAGGCTTTCATTTTCTCAGTCAGTGATCCATGGGGAAGGGGCCCACCCATGTGGGTGGTGCCATCCGTGGGCTGGTGGTCCTGCGTTCTAAAGAAGGCAGGCTGAGCAAGCCATGGGGAGCAAGCCAGTAAGCAGCAGCCCTCCATGGCCTCTGCATCAGCTCCTGCCTCCAGGTTCCAGCTTGAGTTCCTGTCCTGACTTCCTTCAATGGTGTGGAAGTATACCCCAAATAAACCCTTTCCTCCCCAACCTGCTTTTTGGTCATGGTGTTTCATAGCAGCTAGAGAACCCTGAGGTCTGGCTTCTAGGAACTTCATAGGCTTTGTCTTCTAGCTCCCTGTGAAGACTTGCCTAGTAAATCTTCTAAGAGTTAGACGATAAGAAAATAACGTTCAATTAATTTTTTATTAAAAAAACAAAGTGTTTTCAAATGTATTTAATCACTCAAAGTTTTAAAACCAGTTGCCGCCTCTTATCCTGTGGAGAACAAATGAAAATGCCTGCCCTCCGGTCGCTTTCTGTTAGGTCTGAGAGGATGGCTTCTTCTCAGAACAGATATGGGCACCTGTCTTCCTGAGTAAACCAGCACTCTCTGGCCGTCTGACTCATTTCATGGCAACAGTAAATGAGAGCACACTGGTGTGCGGTTTGGAGGCCGACCAAAAGTGTGCCCAGGATTCCTCCCCCCAAACTTCACACTAAGGAGCACCAGTTGCTTTTCCTGTCTCTGCTTTCCCAAGGTAACCCCTGACATTTGACACTTGCCCACAGAAAAGTCATGTGACTTCTGGCTTGGTTCTCTGTGCGGGGTTTCTGTGCGCAAAATACGACCAGTAGCCAAAAAGAGTCTAAAAATAGACCCTCAGAGATCCGGCACACAGACCTCGGCTCCACCTTTCCAGTGAAGCTTTGAAAAGCTAATGCTGCTGTCTGCTGGGTGTGCGGTCGGGAAATGACAGACAGACGCTGCAAGACAACATCGCATTTCACCCAAATGTGAGCCCAGCAGCAGCAGCCACACCCCACCCCTCCTCCCCGCCTTCCTTTCTCCTCCCAAATACAAGCGCCAAAGCCTTTCTTTAACTCTTACAACTAGCGGTTGAGCTTGGCAGAGGTTCTTCCTAGCCAAGGCTGTTCTCCCGGAGTGCAGAATCATCTCCCCTGGGCTGGAAAATTGCTAAGGAGTTTCCACCCACAAGGACAGGGAGGGGTAAGCGGTAGAAGGAGGGCCCGGGATGAATCGCCTTTGTTTTACTCACAGAGTAGCAGCCTCCTGGATGTGAGCGCGGTGTTCCCTCCCTCACCCCTTTTTCAGAGTTTAGGTTAGTCCCGTCGCGATACTGCCTTCCGTTTATGAGCTCCACATGGCTCCCCAAACGCTCTGCTTCTGGCTCCCGCTCCCTGCTTCTTCTGCCTTCCAGGTTTCGTGCTCACAGAGAGAGCAGGTGTTCCTGTGCTTCCCGGAACCTGACGGTCCTTCATCCGCCTGCCCTGCGCATCACAGACGGGAGAGAGCGCACTACCCAGCATTGACCGGTGCTCGTACGTGCAAGTAGCATACTAAAAGCGCTTTGTTCCAAAAAAGGTTGTATTAGCTTGGCAGTAGTGCCGCACGCTTTAATCCCAGCACTCAGGGAGGCAGAGGCGGGCGGATCTCTGAGTTCGAGGCCAGCCTTGTCTACAGAGGGAGTTCCAGGACAGCCAGGGCTACACAGAGAAACCCTGTCTCGAAAAACAAACAAACAAAGACTATCCGTTTGACCTGTAAGCAAGTCTATGAGTCTATGGAGGCATTTTCTTAATTCATGATTCATGTGGGGAGGCCCAGCCCACTGTGGGTGGTGGCATTCCCAGGGTGGCCCTGGGGTGTATTAGCAAGCTATACGGAGCTAGCCAGTGAGCAGCATCCCTCCAGGCCTCTGCTTCAGTTTCTGCTTCTAGGTTCCTGCCTTTATTTCCTACCCCGACTTCCTTCGGTGATGGAGGGTGTGTAAGCGAAGTAACCATTTCTTCCCAAGCTGTTTTTGATCGTGGTTTATCATAGCTTTAGAAAACAAACAAACATAGTGTCCGTGTAAGTGGTACTGGTGTGGGTACGGGTGCCCAGAGAGACCAGAAATGGATGTCGGATCCAGTAAAGCTGGAGTTACAGGCAGTTGTGAGCCGCCTGACGTGAGTTCTCTCAGGCCCCTGTGCTAAGCACTTTGGACAAGTTCTCCTGTTTTCTCAGATGAGGGAACTGAGGCTTGCCAAAATAGTTTGCTCAAATCAAGCCCAGTACAGGGCAGCACCGCCCAGATTTGCAGCCTGAGGCCAAAGTGTAGGAATTTCTTTTTATTTTTTATTTTTTCCTGTTGGTGTTGAGATTGAATTCAAGGTTCCACATTTGCTAGGCAAGCACGTTAATATGAGATGGCAGGAAGGAAACTAAAATGTTGGGGGCGTAGCTTAGCGGCACAGCGCCTGACTCACATGCGCAGGCTCTACACTCAGTCTCCATACCATAAAAATACACGTGCCCCCCCCCCCCCCACCACCACCACTGGAGAAACAACAAAACAAGGCAACGGACAGAAAGGAATAAGAACTGCTGCTCTGTGAGGAACGATGGGAGGAATGGCCGGAGAGGTGCCCAGTGGGTAAAGGCTTTTGCAGCAGGCCTGAGGCCTGAATCCCATTCCCAGAACCCACATGGTGGGAGAAGAAAACAGACTCCTGTGAGTTACCCCTGCCCCGCCCCCATCTCTGCCTCTCTCACACACACACTTAGTGAGTAAATATTTGATAATAGTGGCTGGAGAAGCCTGTAAGAGGAGGTGAGTGACTTTGAAGCTGAGGTGACAGCCAGCCCCTATATGTTCACCAACCCCACATGCTGGTGACTCCAGATAATCTTATTAGGATTCTGCATTTACAGAGACATCCAGACAGGTTTAGTTGTAAGATCAGGATATGGCTAGAAGACTACTTTTCACTTGAGGGACAAAGGTGGCCTTCTTCCTGGGGGGTAGGGGTTAGGGAGCGGGGCTTGGTTTGTTTGCAGAGCTGACCAGCAGAAATCAGCACCCCCCCCAACCAAACAACTGGTCGTTCTATTTGTCAACCAGACTGTCCTTTTATTAGCAACAATTAGCGGTTGCAAGGCACTCAGCATGACATGTGTTAGACACAAGTGTTCAAGAGGAATCACTCCATCTTAATGCCGACAGCTCCTCCAAGGAGGAAATTGTCTCAGCTTAGGCTACCGTAATCAAATACAGGATGCGGCTGGACGGTTCAAACCATGAGAGTGGGTTTCCTCGCAGTTCCAGAAGCCGGGAGTCCAAGGTCCAGGTGCACTGTGCTTGCTTTCTGTGTGAGCCATCTTGCTAGCTTCTGTATAGCTGTGTTCTTCCTATGTCTCAGAGGGGAGGAGAGCTCTTCTCCATCTCTTCTGAACACTAACTCCTATGACATGGAGTTATCAAACTGCACACACAGATCCACTTTATCCACCATATCTAACTGTATTCATCTTTCAAAGGTCCCCGTCTCCAAAAACCATCTCTCTGAAGAGAGCTTCGGCGTTCTATGGGAATGAAGACACAACTCAGCCCTCCACAGAGGAGGTATTACTTGACAGGCGAGGAAAAACAGATACAAAGAGGTTCACTGGGTCACTTGCCCAGAGTCACATACAGCAGAACCTGCTTGTCAGTTCTGTGTCATGGCCTAGGTCACGGTGAAGCTTCTCCCATGGAAAAGGAGACTCAGATCTGCTGGCCAGCAAGACTGCTATGGAAGGTACCCTTACCTCCCTGAAGCTATGAAGGCATCTCTTTGAAGGTCTCAGAAAAGCGCATTCGTCTTCCTTTTTCAAATCATATTTTGCTCTCTCCTTGGACGCTGAGTGAAGGCCACTTGTTCTCAGACAAAACAAAACAAATAACCCGTTGGGCCTGGTGGTACAGGATTGTAATCTTAGCTATGGGGGTGCTGAGGCCAGAGATCACAAGCTCAAGGCTGGCAGGTATTCTGTGCCGACGAAATAAGCCAATTCAAGCCAAATTAAAGTATAAAGCCAGGTTTAATGGGGGCAGCTCTCAGGTTCACTGATCTCACAGAAGGTACCATGCCCACAGGGAGACAGAAAAGCAGGGGTGGAGAGCAGAGAGAGAGAAACTGTGCACCAAGAGAGATAGGAGAGAGAACCAAAATATCTGGATTATATAGTGAAGACGCTCTGGCGGAGAAGAAGCCCTAACCCTAGGCTGGAAAGTTCAGGTAGGGAATGGGGATGCTGGGAGAACCTGGAGGCCAGGTCAGCTTTGGTATGTTAAGGCATCTCAGCCACTTGTCTGGGGTCTGATCCCAACAAAGGCTAGCCTGGGCAACTTAAGACCCCGCCTTAAAATAAAATTAAAAAAAATAGAGCTAAGGATACAGCTCAGTGGTAAATCACTTGCTCAGCCTGTCTGAGGTCCTGGACTCGATCTCCAGTATCCGAGCAAACAAAATAAAATCCAAAGCCGTGCAAACAGGGTCTCTGGTTCTGATTCCGTCCGCCAGGGGCTGGTCATGACTTATCCTGGTACGCTTCTTACAAAACAAGATGGTGATGTTCAAAGTGCGGTATCCTGGCCCATGCTGCTGGTGTTGGCGCCTGTTTTCCCAGTAGCTGCGTATCCTGGTGAGTCTGGCTAACTGGAGCCAGTCCCTGAGGCTTACTGCACAAGAAGCCTTGCCACGATAGTTTCAGGAACTCTGAAGCGGAAAGGTCCACGCCATCCCTGGGTGTGCATATTCGCCATCCCTGGGTGTGCATATTCCTCATCACACCTGGTGTCACTCCGCTGTCGTTTCCGACCTACTTTTGTATAATTACCTGCTATTAATATCCAGTCCCCCTTTCCTCCTTCATTCAAACCAACTCTCACTCTCCACTTAGAGTTTGTTTCTCTCAGACAAGGGCTTGTGTATCCCAGGCTAACCTCAAACTCACCATGTGGCGAAGGATCACCTTGAGCTTCTGATTCTCTTGCCTCCCAGGTGCTGGGTTTACCGGGGCGCCGCTACGTCTGGTCTATGTGGTGCTGTGCCAAGAATATTGCCAATTGCTCCCTCCCCAGCTTGAGTAATTTAAACAACAGCTTTCCCCAGCTACAGTTCATCTGTAAACCCCTCCCCCCTTTAAAGTATACAGCACACAGCTAAACAGCTCGAGTATTTGCACAAGATTGGGTGACCTTCCTTCACCACTACGTGATTTTAGATTTATTCCACTATCGTGCACACATAGAATAAAAATACCCCATACCTACGGCCTCTTATTCATCCATTCCCCTTTTAAAAGATTATTTTTATTATTTTAACTTGTGTGTGTATAGGTTTCTACAGAGGCCAGAAGAGAGCAATGGATCCCCTGGAGCTGGAGTTGAGGCAGTAAACTTGGGGGTACTCCTCAAGAGCGGCCAGGACTCTCCATCATTGGCCCTCTGTCTAGCCCTCCTCCCTTTTCTTAGCTCCTGGCAACCAGTAATCTGCATTTTGCCTTCTGTGGTTTTATTCTGGACATTTCCTACATATGGAAGCACGCAGCATGTGGCCTCCTTGTGTCTTCTTTCACTCATATAATAAATATGTTCGCTGCCTATCTATGTTGTAGCATGTAGCAGGCAGGCCTTCTTCATTAACATCTTTTTTTATTTTTACTTAATTAAAAGAATGATGTGTATATCTGGGTGTAGGCATGTACATGTGAATGCAGGTGTCCTCAGAGGCCAGAGGTATCAGATTCTCTTGGAGTTGGAGTTAAGAGGCAGTTTTGAGCCATGTGACATGGGGCCTGGGAACCAAATTCTGGTCCTCTGCCAGAGCAGTATGGCTCTAACCACTGAGCAGTATCTCCAGCCCCCATCCTGCTTTTAAAAATGATTAGATGTCTCTTCATAGAGAACATTTTCCATTTTTAATGACAGCATGTAAGTGTAGCTCTCCCTTGTTTCTGGGGCCGTTGGCCACTGCTCCTCAGGGACAAGGGAGCAGAAGCAATGAACTGGGGGTTCGGTTGCCCGTACCGAAATGACAACCGACAGAAATGACCTTCTGGGATCAGCCGAAGGGAGGCAGATCAGTTGTACTCAGGGTGAAGGAGGGTTCTATAGAACTTTGGGGAGCGGGTGGGGAAAATCCAGGGTGGGCCAATGTCATTGGCTAAAGGGCTGCGGTCCTGGGATACCTCATTTGCCTGAGGAGACATTCCAGGAATCCCAGGTGCTGGCTGAGCAGGTTCTATCAGGAGAAAGGGAGTGGGACCTGTAATTTCCCGAAGGGCTGCATGACTGTCTTCAGGTAGAGGGTGTGGGGATCCGGTCTCCTCAGATCAGGCGGAGAAGAGGAGTCCTGCTCACAAAGGGAGTCCTCCATTTTGCTGAGCTTTGCTGGCTTTCTGGCCACGGAGAACTGCAACCTTAGTAGCAGGGTCCAACATGTAAGTTTCTCCAGACTTCAACACTGGTTATTAATTAGCTAATTAATTAATAGAGAGGGACTCACCATGAAGCCCTGGCTAACCTGGAACTCACAGAGATCTGCCTGCCTCTGCCTCCCGAGGGCTGGAATTAAAGGCGTGTGTGTGCCACCTTTTTTTAAAGGTCATTTTTAATGGTTTGTTCTTTAGTGTTTTGATTTCGTACAAAACAACAACAGCAGCAGCTTTGCCTAATAGCAGAGTGTGGAGATTTAATCATTTTCTTATGTTTTCCGGTTTAGCTTTTAAATGTATGTTTTGTCCATTTTGAGTTAACTTATATAGACTATATGAGGCAGGGAAGTCCAGCCTCATTATTTTGCACTCATCCAGTTGTTCCAGTAGCACTTGCTGAAAGGACTATAGCTTTAAAAACTGTTAATCGGGTCGGGTCACAGGCCTCTTCCATTAAAATCTCCAATGACATTTCACTTGTTAGATCTGCCGCTTGAAGACTGGGTCACTCTGAGAGACCAGATATGGCAGCCTTGAGAAAATAAGGCCACGCTCCCCTGAAGTCTGTCCTTGAGACAAAGAACTGACAGGCCCCAGCTGTGGCTGGAAAAGCAAGTCCAGTTTTTCTTCCTGGAAAGTGAAAAATAAGTTTGTAGTCCTTCTGGTGCCTGCCTGTGTGCCAGGAGTCAAGTAGGCTAGGCCAGGCTAGGCCATGGTGTGGAAATCCTGCCACCCTCTTACACAAGTCAGAAACCGCCTTTGTTCTGGGTTTGAAGGCTTTCCTTCAGGGCCCCCATCCTGTCCTAGAGAGGAGCTCTCTCTTATAATATAGCTCCTCCCTGGCCCTGAAGGCTCTCTTTCTCCCCACTGGACTCCATCACCAAGTCTCTGGCATGAGCCTTTTTCTTTCTCATGCTCTTCTCTTCCAGTCACACCTCCTGTAGCTGTTGAGGCTGACACTCACCTCTCCCAGCTGTTGAGGCTGCCCCTCACCTCAACTCTCCCAGCTGTTGAGGCTGACACTCACCTCTCCCCAGCTGTTGAGGCTGACACCTCTCCCAGCTGTGAGGCTGACACTCACCTCTCCCAGCTGTGAGGCAGCCCCTCACCTCTCCCCAGCTGTGAGGCTGACATTCACCTCTCCCAGCTGTGAGGCTGACATTCACCTCTCCCAGCTGTGAGGCTGCCCCTCACCTCACCTCTCCCAGGTGTTGAGGCTGCCCCTCACCAATCCCCAGCTGTGAGGCTGACACTCACCTCAACTCTCCCAGCTGTTGAGGCAACCACTCACCAATCCCCAGCTGTGAGGCTGTCTCTCACTTTTCCCCAGCTGTAAGGCTGTCTCTCTTTCAGAAGGGTGGTGTTGTGTTCCCTGGTTTTTGGAACTTGTTCTTCCTTCCTTCCTTCCTTCCTTCCTTCCTTCCTTCCTTCCTTCCTTCCTTCC
>NW_026596064.1:12470324-12498392 GCF_907164565.1 Psammomys obesus
TCCTTCCTTCCTTCCTTCCTTCCTTCCTTCCTTCCTTCCTTCCTTCCCTATTTCTAACAATGTCATGTTTACAATAAGATCCAAATTCCTCTGCCTTTCTTCCCTCTCATTCCATACCACTTTCTCTGTCATGCTCTAGGCTTCAGGCTCTCATTTCCCAGAATAAGTACAGATTGTTCTTCCCTTAACTTCCTCATCTGTCATTATCTCATTTTAAATGTTATCTTATAAGACATCCCTTTATACATGGTTTTCTTTGCTCTAAGTCAGGTTCTCCATTTCTTTTTTTAAGCTTTTAAACTTTTATTTGTTATATATACAATGTTCTGTCTGCATGTACACCTGCACACCAGAAGAGGGCACCAGATCTCACTATAGATGGTTGTGAGCCATCATGTGGGTGCTGGGAATTGAACTCAGGACCTCTGGAAGAACAGCCAGTGCTCTTAACCTCTGAGCCATCTCTCCAGCCCCCAGATTCTCCATTTCATCTCAGTGATTTCCTGTTCCATTCCCCAATCCTTTTATTTATTTATTTTTTATCTTTTAGTTCTGGAGGTTACTTCTATGTTGTCCAGTGTGATGAACATAGTAAAAAAAAATGTTTTTTAGACAGAAACCCCACTACACTCAAGGCTGCACCTGATAGCCGGAACCCAGGGACATAAATAACTCAAAATAACCCCACACAGGACTACATAGGCAAAAAATTCCATGACGCTTACTTGACATATGAGCAGAGAGCCAGAGCAGCAATGCTCAAAGAGAATCTTGAGTAGAAGAGTCTACTAAGTTATGTAAATCATGGGCCAGCACCCTCAAATCCTTTTCAGATCTGAATAATTTATTTATTATGTATACAGTATTCTGCCAGCATGTACACCTGTACACCTGCACACCAGAAGGGGGCACCAGATCTCTTCATAGATGGTTGTGAGCCACCATGTGGTTGCTGGGAATTGAACTCAGAGCCACCTTGTGGTTGCTGGGAATTGAACTCAGGACCTCTGGAAGAACAGCCAGTGCGCTTAACCTCTGAGCCATCTCTCCAGCCCCACTTTGAACAATTTAAACAGAGATAGGAGACTGCACCGCTTGGCAGATGGGAAATTTACACAGCAAAGTCCTCCTCAGGATTATCATCAAGTACACATCAAGTACAGTGCTATTCTTTCCAAAGAGTTGTTGCCCAGGCTCATTGTGGCCACCTGGCAGAACTACACTTCTGGGAAGAGACAGAGAGTTAATGGCAGGCCAGGCCTTAAAGATGGTTGTGGCCTGCAGTGACCTCTTGGGTTGCCTCCTAGAGGCATGCTCTTTAATGTGGGGATGGGCCTTATGGCTGGTTGTAAGTCAGGGTTGGCTCCTTCTGTTGTGGGCATGGAACCTGACTGGAGGTGAAGCTCAGTGAATAAACGTTAACAGAAACTTCCTCAGAGACCCTAAACTTCAATTATGGCACAACATTTTCCTCCTTACAGTTTGTGGCGAGCCTGGTTATATTCTACTTTTCTTCCAGTCGTATTGGAAGAATTCATTATTCTCCTTTTAGCTAAGTCCTACTTTGTGTAACTTCATTCTCCTAAGTGAGTTTATTGGTAAAGCTCCCTACTTCAAGTTTCTCCTGCATCACCAAGAGCTCTAATTCCCAAGACAATTTCCTTTCTTTTTAAAGACTGATTTACATTAGTCCAATAACATGTTGAGGGTTTTTTGTTGTCGTTCCAAAATGACTGAACAGGCCATTTTTTTCCTTTGTTCTGTACATTCTTATTTTGGGGGGTTCTCTTAAAAAGGCATGGAATAGGGCCCTATAAGAGAGCATAGGGCCTGTTTAGCAAGGCCATTTCATTCTTTCTTTTTTTTCTTCCTCCTACCCTGTGCTCTTCCCCTCATCGTCATCCTCTAGCTCACCCTCTCCCTAAAGGCTCCTGTCACCGCCTCCTTTCGGGCCCGGCTGCCCCAATCAAAGATGGCGCCGGCGCTTCAGCTCTAGCGGAAATGAGCTCACACGACACCGGAAAGGAAGGCGGGGAGGGCTAGCAGGCGGGTGGGTGACCGGCTGTGGGTGGGGCGGCGGCCGGGGCCCTGGCGTTTACGTTTAGAGCGAGGAAAGCTCCGGGGACCGGTCCGCTCGTGACTGAACTCCGCCGAGCATCGGGGCTGGGCGTCGGGGACGAGGCCGCCGCGAACCACTCACCTCCGGCCCAAGCTGAAGCGGCCTCGGAGCCCGCGTCCCGCCCGGCGGCTCCTGCGCCCGACCCTCGGCGGGCTGCGCGCGACCGCCCCGGCTCGGTTCGGGGCTGCGGCGGGAACCGCCGAGCTGGCTGGACGGGTCCTTTCTCCTGAGGACCCTGCCGAGGAGGAGAGGCAGCGCGGCCGGCCGCAGCTCAGGGCCGTGGTCGCCCGTCCTCGCCCGGCGTCCGCCTGTCGGAGGCTCGGCGACCTCGCCCGCGCCGCCCGGCTTGCTGCTCGGAGTGTGGCACCGAGCCCTCTGGCGGGGTGATCTGCCCTCCTCGTTCTCGCCCAGGCGAGAGGCATCCGCGTGAAGGGTGGCTGCGCTCTCTGAAAGTTTCTAGCCGGAGTGGAAATGCGTGTCCCCTTCCCCTGGACCACTGACGGTTTCCACGCGAGCCGCGGGCTGAGATCCCGTTCGGAGTGAAAGCAGGAGGGAGGGGAGGAGTACCCACAAAATCCCTCTCCCGCCGGTCCCTTCCGCCCTCCAAGGGCAGATGAACTTTGGAGTTAAGATGCAGGGAGGTGAGCCGGCAGCGGTCCTGAAAGTCTCGGAGAGCGAGGGGAAGCTGGAGGGCCTGGCCACTGCGGTGACCCCGAACAAGAACAGCAGCAACAGCAGCTGCGGGGCTGCCGTCAGCGGTGGCGGCGGCGGCGGCGGCGGCCGCGGCGGCAGCACGAAAGGCTGGCAGTACAGGTATGGTCCCCCAAAGTGATGTTCGGGGGTGCGTGTGCGTGTGTTGGGGTTCCGCATGTTGCAGTGGGAAGGCTGGCAATCTGACATGAAGCTGGAAACCCTCCTTTCATGAACAGGAGCCACTTTATCCAGAAATTCATTCAACAGGTTTTTTTCGTTGAGGCCTTTTGAGGAATTCAGAAGTGTACCACAGAATTTCCTCTTCTGCCCCCAAGGGTTTATTCTTCCTGTGATTTATTTCTGTACTCACTCCTGTTTTTTTTTTTTTTTTTTTTTTTTCCTTCCCTCTGTTGTAATTTGTTTACAAGTAAGCCTGAATGGCTGTTAGAGCAGAAACTGTTGAACTCAGTGCTTTCAGCGGCGAACGCTGGGTGCCCAAATCTTGTGGAATGATTGGAGTAACAAGAGTCAGAGAAGATCTTACCCTTTGTTTGGGTGCTTGTGACTTAGAAGAGGGGAGAGACGTGAAAGCTTAGGGTACAAAGGCCAACAAACAATGGTGTATAGAACCTGATCAGGCCACTTGAAAACTTACAAAATTCTACCTTTGTCAGTTTTCATTAATAGAAGTGAAACATTGAAGAAACAAGAGTTCCTGCAGGAACAAGAAAAGCTACATTTTGAGTTTTTTTTTAATACTCTTAAGTGTATGGAGAGATTACTATCCATGATTCTAAGAATGAACGAAATCAGAGCATCTTGTGATGTTGAAACTATAGTGATGAATTTTGGTTAACTGCCTTGTGTGCTTAACTTTAGCTTTTTTGTTTTGTTTTGTTTTTAATTGTTTTAAGCGCTTTGACTGCACTTGTGAAACTTGGATGGGGTTAGAACCGAGATTTTGTGAAAGATACATATCACGACTAGTCTTTATATATGTGAAATGTGGATATATTACAATATGCAAACATGGGCTGGGTGTGGTGGCACTCTCCTTTAATCCCTCCGCTCAGGGAGGCTGAGGCTGGAGGATCTCTGGGAGTTTGCGTCATGAATTCCAGCACAGCCAGGACTAAATAGAGTCCTGTATCACTCCCTGCCCCCTAAAAAAACCCTCTAATATGCAAATATATGCATATGTAAAATGCATGGCATGAATCTACAGAAATGAGAGGAGTAGGTAACTTTTTAATTGGCAAATGGGGATTGAACTAGACAGTATATTTTCTCCTCCTTTGTGAATTTTTTATTTTATGTGTGTGAGTGTTTGCCTGCATGTATGTATGTATGTATGTTTGCACGTGTGTGCTTTGGCTGTTGAGGCCAGAAGAGGGAGGTCATCAGATCTTCTGGAACTGGAGCTATAGACAGTTTGAGCTGCCACATGGGTGCTGGGAACCAAACCCAGGTCCTCTGGAGAGCAGCCAGTGTTCTTAACTACTGAGCCAACTCTCCAGCTCCTCTCCCTTTATGAATTAAGATGAAACATAAGAAAATTCTTTTTGTGGGGATATTTTGATATTATTCAAGGAAGTAGGGTAAAATTTGAGATAGCCAGAGGTCAGTTTTCTTACAGTCTTAATTCTGAATACCACCCTGAATTAAAGTGGAAAATTAAATAGACTAGAGTAAATACTAGGAGTTCAAAACCTATGATCGCCTTTTCTTGGCTTCTTCTTTCAGGCTTGGAGTCTAAAAATGTTTAAAACAAAATAACAATTATAAAAAGTGACCTAATCCTTTGCTCTGGAAAGCAATTTATACTGCTTCTCATTACCAAGTAACCCATGGCATTTGCTGTCCCTACCAGGGAACAATGAGTATTTTCACATCTTCATTCCACCTGAGTTCCTTGTAAGTATACATGCTTTTAGGACACTTTGACGACTTGGCTTGCCCCGACTGCACCTTCATCCCATTTTCTTGACTTCTTAGCAGCACTTTTTGTTTCCCTTCATGCCTTGTTCCTCTCTCAGTTGCACTGGTCAGTTGGCTTTCCCCTTAAGCTCTTGTGCTGTGGACTCTGTCTCCTTTCTGACCTCAGCTAAATGGCGTCTGAGTCAGGAAATCTTTCAGGAACTGTAGAGGTATTCAACTGTCTATCTGAACATTACAAATCTCATCAGTAGCTTTACTCTCTGCTATCTCCATTTTATTGGGTACACTGTGTGTGTGTGTGTGTGTGTGTGTGTGTGTGTGTGTGTGTGTTTTGAGACTGGATCTTATGTAGCCCAGGCTTGCCCTGAGTTTGCTGTATAGTTGAGGATGACACTGAACTCCTGATCCTCCTGTCTCCAAAGCACTGGGATTATGGGCAGATTTAAGATGTGAATTAACATTTTTAAGCTGTTAACATAGTTAAAACATTTTGGAGCCCGCAGTGGTGACTCACACCTTTAATCCTAGCACCTGGGAAGCAAAGTCATGTGGATCTGTGAGTTCAAGGCCAACCTGGTCTACAGAGTGAGTCCAGGATAGCCAGGGCTCTGTCACACAGAGAAACTGTCTTGAAAAACAAAAACAAACAAACCAGCAAACAAAAAACCCACAGAACCAAACAAACCATTTTGTTAGTTTTTTCTTTAAAAAAAAAAAAATAGGTAGAAGGATTACATATGTGAAATATTTGCCTTACATGCCTGTCCCAGCCACGCAGTTTCCCTCCCTGGAAAATTGTTTTATTCATTTCTTTTTTGTTTTGTTTTGTTTGAGACAAGGTTTCTCTGTGCAGCCCTGGCTGTCCTGGAACTCACTCTGTAGACCAGGCTGGCCTCAAACTCCCAGCAGTCTGCCTGCCTCTGCCTCCCAAGTGTTGCTTTTTTTTTTTTTAAACTTATGTGTATGTGCATGTCTTTGTAAGCCTGTTCTCATGTGTGTGTAGGTATGCTTGCCTGTGAGCACATGGAGCCCAGATAGGACTTTGGGTGCCTCAGAGCTGGAATTATAGATATTTGTGGGACACAAATATTTGTGGCTTGTTAATGGGATTGTGCATCAAACAATTTTAGCCACTTATCCATCTCCAGCCCCTGCTCCTTATTCTCCCCCCCCCCACCCCCTTAATTGAGACACGATCTTACTCTGTAACCCTGGATGACCTGAATTTGTTACTATACCAAGCGGGTCTCAAAGGCACAGAGAGCTGACTGCTTATCTGTCTCTCTATGGTACAGCCTGCCTCTCCAACCCTATTTCTGGTTTCTTTTTGTTGTTGCCTTGTTTTTTATTTGGTTTTTTGGGACAGAGTCGTTCTGTATAGCCCTGGATGTCCTGAACTAGTTCTGTAGACCAGGCTGGCCTCAACTCAAAGATCTGCTGCCTCTGCTCCCAAATGCTAGGACTTCAAGGTGTGCAGTCACAGTGCCAGATAAAGCTGTGTTAGTTAGTTAGTTAGTTAGTTAGTCAGTCAGTCAGTCAGTCAGTCAGTCAGTCAGTCAGTCAATGTATTTTGGAATTTTGTTTATTTATTTTTAGCAATATAGGGAGACAAATCTAGAGCCAACAATGTTTAGCTTTAGATTTTAAGAATGTATTGTCTTTATTTGTCTGTGTGTAGGTAGGCATGTGTCACAGTGGGCATGTGGAGGCTCAGCAGAGCCCTCAGGAGTCAGTTCTCACCTCCCACTGTGGGTTCCAGGGATTGAACTCAGTCACTAGGCTTGGCCTTTACCCACTGAGCTATCTCACTGGCCCCTTAGTGCACTTTTTATGGCAAAGAAAACGTGTGTGTGCGTGTGTTGGGTGCATGTGTACATGTGTGATGTATGTCAGTGTCCTCAGTTGTTTCCCGCCTTATTTTTGTCTTTAGTATTTGAAAATGTATCATTAGTCTGTGCATAAGATGTGTGTGTGAGTGTTTGTGTACATGGTGTCCGAGCGAAGGTCAGAGGGCAGCTTGTGGAAGTCAGTTCTCTCCTCCCACTAGTGGGCTGCAGAGATTGAACTCGAGTTACCAGGCTTGTGTGGCAGATGCTTTTACCTGCTGAGCTTTCTCACAAGCCTTCTCCACTGAACCTAGCCATCCTTCTCTCTCTGCCTTCCCCATGCTGGAATTACAGCTATACACTCCAGTGCCCAGCTTTTACATGGGTCCTGGGATCCAACTCAAGGCCTCATGCTTGCACCATCTCTCAGCACCTCCCCACCTCCTTTTTAAAAATGATGGTGGAGATGGCCATTGATCATCAGGCTGCCCTTGATCTCACTGTAGTTCAGGTTATTCTTGAATTTGCCATCCTCCTGTCTCAGCATCTCAAGTAGCTGGGGTTACAGACGTGAGCCACCATGTTGGCCATAATTCTTACTCTTATTTGTTTTTAATATGTAATTTTTAAAATGACTTTATTTTGAAATGTGGGTAACTGGCTTGGTGGTATACACTTTTAATCTCAGCATTCAGAAGGCAGAGGCCAGGTCTTTGTGAGTTTAAGGTCAGCCTGGTCTACAAGGTAAATGCCAGGACAGTCAGGACTACATAGTGAGACCCTATCTTAAAACAAACAAACAAACAAATAAAAACGAAGGAAAGAAAAAAAGAAATGTAGTGGAGACAAGTATTTTATTACTGTGTTGCAAATTACCCCTGCGTTCAGTGACTCAGTTTACTAAAACAGTACCTTTGTACCTTTGAGGGAAGTGGCAGGAGGACCAGGTCTCCTTGTTGCCCAGGCTGTTCCAGAAATCCAGAGCTTCCTGCCTCAGCCTTCTGAGTTGATTAAAGATGTGCTGCCACTACACCCAGCTAAAACAGCAATGTTTATTATTTCACAGTGTGTAGAAGTGGGTTGAGTATTTTGATGTAGCTAGTCGTGTCTTGGCGATGTTTTTTATGAAGCCGTGATCACCCAAAAGCTTGCATTTGAATAGAAAGGGTCTACTTTTTATGTCTTCCTTGGGACTCATGGCAACATTTAGTTCCTTTTGCCTTATTGGATAAAGTTCTCAGGCTAGTTTCTGGGCACATAGTCCTTTCCACAGAGTGTCCTATAGCTGGGCAGCTTATTTCATCAGAGGCAAGAATTGAGAGGCAGCAGCTCTAGCCAGACCTAAGCTCCCAATTATTTACAGCCTTTCTAACCTGAGCGTGGAGATGGCGTTGTTTTTGACAAAGTCTCAAAAGTTCAATTTTATCAACAAAGGCTCAGGAACCAGATGCTGGGGTGAAAGCCTGCTAGCTCAGACAGGGAGAGAAAGCAGCCAGCTGACCATCTTCTTCAGTGCACATTGTTCCAAAAGAAGAAATGTTCCTTCCCATGTAAATCCCTCAATCTGAATGTCCCTCCGTTCTGCTTCCTGTGTCCCTCTCTAGCCATCCTCTTGCCATCCTCTTACTCTCTATGGTTTTTTCTGATGTTCACTCCCTGTCACCTGGGTGCTTGCTCTGCCTCTTTTCCCATGATTGACTTTATTTAATCTTTTTTACAGAAAGCTCTTGGATTACAGGTGTGTGCTAAGACTGAGTCACACTACAACTAGAAATAGGTTTTTCCAGTAAACAAGACAAACTCAGGGCTCAAATATCCTGCAACATGGCATCACATCACTTTTCCGCAGGCATTAGAAGCTGTCCTACACAGCTCATGTACATCAGCTGTCTGGATTATTGGGTACATGCCAGAAAATGCCTCCCATAGCTGGTAATGGAATGGAGCCTGCATGATCACCTAATCGTGAGGCATTTGTTTGGTGCGATCAAATAGATCTGATTTGATTGTTAAGGAAAAGAGGCAGTTAGGTGCTCGGAAGTGAGCCACAGTCCCCTGGACACAAAGCAGAAAGGGTAAAAGGAAGATTGGATGGGGGTAGTGAGTAAGGAAACACAGATTGACCTCAGTCGTCACCCATAGTTAAAATTCTGAAAATCTAGAGCGTAAATGAATCTGGGGCGTCAGATTATGCCTTTGGCCTCAGACGTGTCCATCTCGGTGTGAGGCGTGTTTACAGGTCATTTCCAGCTAGCTTCAGGATGATGAAACATGAAAAGTACAGGCAGGCAGTTGTCTTCTGGTATTCTTTCAGAGCAATGGAGCGCATTGTCTCTGTTTTACAGTGGTAGAAAATGGAAGCGGAAATGAGTTGACCAGGATCCCATAGCTAGTAATTGGAAAAATCTTATTTTCAGGTAGTTATTTGCATAGAGGTATGAAAAGGAGATAGGTTGTAAATGAATGGATACCCATTGATAATAATAACTAGTTTAATACAGGATTTGTCTCATGTTTTGCTGGGGCGCTAACTCAGCAGTTATTTTTGAGCCTCTTCAACGTGTGAGCCACTCTGTTACTCAATTCCCAATTATATGCACACCCAGCGTAGTGGAAGTCAGAAGCTTCCGGCCTTCATTTTCAGCGTCATCGAAAAAATCAGGAAAAGAAAAAAACTCAGCAGGATCTGCAGACTGTCTCTTGGTGGCCTTAACAAAAAGGTGGTTGAATTTACTCCGTTAACCTTAAATTATCTTTCTTTTAGAGTTACTTGTATTCACATGTGGATTTTACTCACCATTTGTAGGGAAGCTGGATTTCTTAGTTCTGGGTCCCTCATTTTTTTTCACAGTGAATGTTAATAGTTCATTAATGAATTTCCCCTTTTTTTTTAGTTTTCTGTGTCAGCTTTTTGTTTGTTTTTGTTTTGTCTGTTTCAGACAGGGTTTCTCTGTGAAGCCCTGGCTGTCCTGGAGCTGTTGACCAGGCTGGCCTGATCTTACAGGTCCACCCGACTCTGCCTCCCACGTGCTGGGATTAAAGACGTGCACCACCACCACCGCCACCTGGCAGAGGGAGGTCTACAAAGCTGCAACTGTACTGGCTCTTTATTGAAATGGACAGAAAGGAGCAAACCAAAGAAAGTGCTAAAAGGCAAGCTAAGGCACACATGGTAGGGACTACCTTTTCAAAAGCTTTGTAAACATAATTCTTTCATTTTAGGCTCCTCGCCAGCTAACCACGATTAGCTAAATGGCAGATCTCTTTTCTGAATCAGCAAGTAACTGCTTTTTAGGGAAGGTCTGTCGGAAGTGTTTGAATGTGCCTCTGTCTTCCAGGCTGTCATACAGCCTTGAAAACAGCTGTGGAACAAAGGGCAGCCCGTATCTCTGCTCACCAGACTTGTCTTGGAAGACAGAGATCATGTCTGTCAGTGCTTATATTTTTTTGCTGTCTTGTGATGAAATAAAATCTCATATGATGAAACTAAGTCTTGCTTTGGCAGAGTCAGTAGTACAGCCTGCTGCTTTTGACAAGAGGTGTGTCCTAGCCAGGGCTTGAGGCTCTGCCCTTTTACACACTCTCCTATCTGTCCAATGTGTAGGTGCCGCTTACCCTCTGTAGAGCCCAGTGGAATTGGGCTGAAAATCTGTGTGCTGCTGTTGCTCTCAGAATTGAAGTCTGTCTGTCCTTTCCCACTCAGGAGTCACCTGTCACTCTCTGTGAAATTGTAGCATGATAATGTGCTAGCTTGTGAGTAGGGTAATCTTCAGACCCTCTGTAGTTCCTATGAGAGTATCTATTGGAGAATAATACAGTAATAAAAATGATTAGTTCTGGTGCCGGAATCAAACTAGTAGCCTTGAGCTTGCTAGGTAAGTTCCTTAAACGAAGCCTAATCAATAGTTAAATACATATAACTATGCAAACTGTAATATTTCACATGTGTGGTCGTTATTCATGGTAGATGTCTGCTTCTAAGTTTCACACACATTCCACAAATACAAACAGCTCCTGAGCTGAAAAGAGCTTGGAGTTCAACACACAGGCCGTTAACCAAAACGTAAGACTTTATCCCTGTGATTCAACACTTGGCATGCCCTGATTTCATTCATTTTTAAAATTATGGTTTGTAAATTTCTCCTGTGCTTATAAAAAAACAAAATAAGCCTTTGTTGCTTCTCCAGGAACGCTTATTCTTTAAATTTTTTCACTCACAAAGATTTCCTCATTAAAACATTTAAGGGGCGTGATGAACTCACACTGAAATGCCTAAGTGTTGGAGGCTCTGCACTTGCTTCAGAACTGCCTCCTGGCGGTTGTCCTGGCCCTTGGTTATCAGTGGAATAGATAACCAAGATAACCAATAGATAACTCTCTGGCAGCAGTGAGCATTCCTGCTGTACACTCCTCCTGACATACCTGTAGACCTTGGTCCTCAGTCCTCTTCTACTCTTGCTTCTCTCTTCCCGATACCACATTCATTTAGCCCTTGAACTTTTCCTTGGAGTTCTCCCTAAGAGCCTGTCCCTCTCTTGTCATTTATGTGTCTAGGGTAGTCTTGTTTACAGCCATGTCTTCAAATATGTCTGCACACAGGCCATGTCTGTGCTGCTGAGTCTCGCTCTGTGTCTCAGTCATGCTGCCTCACCAGATACCTCCCTCTGTGTTCCGTATAGGTCCTTAGGGCCACTGTGAAAAGTACAAGCAGATGAATTACTTATTGAGCTGGAATCTAGCTGTTGCTTTGTCTCTGCCGTTTCTTTCTTGTTTCATATCTAATCCGTCACCAGGCCTTCTCAGCCCAGCCTGTTACCACAGAATTCTGTGCTTTGTTTAATAAGATGTCCTTTTTAGACAAGTATCGTATGTATCCTCTCCTTTGTGGTTCCTAGATTGTATATACATATGTAAAATTATAAGTATGATGTAAAAGTAGAAGCAGAGCTGTCCAGTGGGACAAAGGGGACTGGCAGGATAGAGGGGGGCTAGGAAGGGGAGGGTTGAGTGTGCTCAAGATACTATATATACTTGTAAGGAAACTTAAAAAGGAAGGTCTTTTTAAAAAATTGGATGGCAGCTAAAACACAGTCCTGTTGCTGCAGAGGCCCTTGCTGCTGTGTTTCTCTGTGTGGAGATGCAGTTCTCCACACAAGCGTCAGGTGGAAAGGTCTCACCTTTTCACTTGCTCTTTGTCAGTGGGTTTTCAGAGTGCTTTGTGCTTAGTAACAGTAGTCCCCCTCTCCCCCCTTGGTTTTGTTGCTGTTTGTTTCAAACAGGGTTTCTCTGTAGCCCTGGCTGTCCTGGAATTTTCTCTCCTTAGACCAGGCTGGCTCAAACTCAGAGATCTGCCTGCCTCTGCCTTTCAAGTGCTGGGACTAAAGGCATGTGTCACCAATGCCCAGGAATCCTTTGTTCTTAACTGAGAGGATCTGAAAAAAAAAAAAAAAAAAATTCAGAGACAGGGTTTCTCTGTGTAGCCTTGGCTGTCCTGGACTTGCTTTGTAGACAGGGCTGGCCTCGAGCTCACAGAGATCTGCCTTCCTCTGGCTCCCTGAGTGCTGGGATTAAAGACCTGCTCCACAGGCGTGGATCTGGAAATGTTTAGAAGCAAGGTTGATTATAAACATTATATGTATCTTAAGTCTGATAAAGGTTAACAGTTACAGTATTAGTTGGGCTTGGAGCCTAACACCTGTGACCCTACCCCTCAGGGAGTTGAAGCAGGAGGGATCACAAGTTCAAGGCTAGCCCAGGCTATATAGCAAGACTGTCTCAGAAAACAGCAACAAAGTTGAAACAGTCATTGGCAGGGGGGAGTGTCAGACTAAACCTGTTAATATCACTTTTCAGCTAAGCTCCTTTTAAACAAATTTACAGACTTTATTATAATAAAATAAATAGAAACAGCACACAGTAATGAGAGCCAGAGTCGCTCTACAATTCAACTTCTTGGCAGTTAGAATAGTGTGGGAATGTGAGCCATGGAGCTTCACATTAAATTTCACATTTTTTGTATAGAATATGTGCACTTACCAACCTGCCCCACAAATGATAGTGTTTTAAAACTAGAGAAATAATTAGCTTTGTATTCTCTTTGTCTTACCCATTCCCTGCATTTAGTCCTTTCTTTTATCCTTATATTTAGCCTTGTTCTGTTTTCTTCATGTTATATTGTACCTATGTGTACATTTGTTTTTATATAAATATATACTATTCTAATATTAAAGTTTTTAATATTTAAAATATTTATTATTTAGTTATGAATATATATGGGGATATGTTCATAGTGGTGCCTCAGGAGGCCAGAGGCATCAGGTCCCCCTAGATAGAGTTATAAGCAATTGTGAACCAGCCAGTATGGGTGCTGAGAAGAGAACTCAGGACCTCTGGAAGAGCAGTATGTGCTCTCAACCACCCAACCTTCTCTCCAGCACCTTCACCAGCCATTTTCCTAGACAGCTTCCAGGACCAATTCCAAGGAAATGGCGGTACATCGAAAAGATCAGAAATAGACCCAGTTTGTTGAGCAGTGAAGTTACTGCATCAAAGATAACTTCTTCATATCTTAGTTTTCAGTGTTTTATTTTTAATCACTTGGTCCATGGAACGTGAAATAGCATGATAAAATCACATATGTGGTGTTTTCCTCAGTTAGCAGCTAGGTTGCTTAAAGGTTCATTAAGATCGACAAAAATGTGTGTACTTCTAAAGAGAGTGGAGCATGAGCTCTGGAGGCTCACACATACTCAGTCACAGAATTTCATCAGAAAACCAGTAATGTTTCAGGTTGAGAGTTTTTAGGTTTTGGTGTGTGTATGTGGGCATTACAGGTGCTGTCCCTTACTCCCTTTGGATTTGGATTTTTGAATTAGGGGATACTAGCTTGTTTAAGGAGAGAAAAAAAAGTGAACAAGAAGATGTTTGGGTCCAGCACGGAGTTGCATGTCTGTCACCCTAGCCCTCGGGGGGAGGGGCAGAGGCAGGGGTGTCAGGAGTCTAAGGTCTTGGGTGCATAGTGACTTTGAAACCTGTCGGGGCCGACAGGAGGAGACTAGCTCCCAGAACAAAATGTTGAGTCTCCCAGCATCTTCTGATGGCCACCAGATGGCACAGTCGTTCTCCATCCAACTAGCTGTGTTAGCTAGTTCTTGGGGACCGGAACGGAGAAATGAAAGAGTGGCCTGCACTGTCCATTCCAAAGACTAGGAATGCTCAAGGTGCTTCTGTGTAACCTGGGGGTTCTGATTCATAGATGAAAGCGAACAGTCGTCCAACGTACTTAGTTGGGTCTCTTCCTTTAGTGGTTTTGATACAGGGCCTCTTGTTACGTAGCCCGGGTTGGCCTTGAACTCAAGCTCCTCCTGTCAGTGGCTTCCTCCACTGGTGAAGGTGAATCTGATTCTTATGACACTGGATTTATGCTGTTATCAAATAAATCATTGCCAGCATCCTTCTTGTAATTTTTATGAGGAAATTAACCTTTTTTGAGATAGTATCTTGTTTATCTCTGGCCTTGTAGCTGACAGTGGCTTTGAACTCCTGATTCTTTAACCTCCTGAGTACAGGGATCATAGGTGTGTGCCACTACATCTGGTTTAAAAGTTGACTGTATGTATTCACCAGTATTGATAACGTTAAAACACAGATCACTGTATTGTGACTTAGGAGGAACCACTCACTTTGGATTGTTTTTGTAGGTAATACTCCTGAAATTATATATTTAAAAAATTTATTGTTAGCTATTAAATGACTGATACAATAACTTGTAAATGAGGAATACCATTAGTTAAAAAAAGGGAACAAGTCGTGACTGATGACTGATGAAGATGATGCAGTTTTTAATTGCTTGCTTTAATTGATTGTGTGTCTGTGTGTGTGTTATGGGATGTGTGTGAAGGCCAGAGGTCAGTGCAAGGTGACTTCCTCTATCACCTTTTTTCTTTTCTCTCTCTATATTTTACATTTATTTAGTGTGTGTATGTATGCATGCCCAAGCACGAGTGTGTGCCTACATGTGGGGAAGTCAGAGGACAATTGGCAGGAATCACCCATTTTCCTTTCCCAGCTGCAAGGCCTATCATCAGACTTGTTGGCCAGTGCCTTTCCCTGCTGAGCCAGATTGCCAGCCCTTTACCTCATTTTCTGGGATGCTCTGTTGCTGAACCTAGGGCTCACCATTTGGCTGGCCAGGCTGGCCCTTGAGGCTCCGGGATCTTTCCATTTCTTCCCAGCACTGGGATTACAGGCACGTGCAATCACCATTCAGCTTTTGCATGTTTGTTTTGTTTTGTGTTTTTACATCAGCTAAGGATCCCTCAGGTTCTCGTGTTTATAGAGCAGGTACTTTCCCTGCCGAGTCATCCCTGCAGCCCCTCCCGGGTAGCTTTAATACACCTGTTTTTCTAAAGCGTGGTTAGCACAGTTAAGAGTTTAGGAAAGTTTCTCCCCATAATCTACATGCAGATAGTCCTAGAAGTCCAGTCCTTTTAGGATGTGCTAGGCTGCAGTGCTTTTATGACATGCCACCAGGTGGGGGGACACCCTCTAGAGACAGAGAGAGGCAAGCTGTGGAGAACCCAGACTAAGAAACACTTCTCCAAATGGTGACTTAGGAGACATCTTGGTCCTTTGAGGAAATAACTTCTGCTGTGTTCTCCCTCGGGCTTTGCAGCAATAATGGAGAGTACAAGACTGAGGTTATGGGGCTATGGCACTGGACAAAGAGGTCTTATGGACAGGAGCAGCTAAAGGAAAGCAGTCGGTGCTAAATTCCCAAGGCAGAGGAAGGACTCTTCAGGAAATCATTTTGGGTAGTTGTTAAATACAACAGTTGCAGCGTCTTGTTTATATTTATGTAGTTTTATATTCATATAATGACTTTGAAATATTAATAAGTGGAATATTATACTTGTTTGAAGAAATTTGATAAGTTTGCCTGTTTTTTTTTTTGTTGTTTTTTTTTTTGTGTGTGTGTGTGTGTGTTTTAACATAGGTGTCTTTTTTTCTTTTTCTTTTTTTCTTTTTTTTTTTTTTTTGGTGTTTTTGAGACAGGAGTTTTCTGTGTAGCCTTAGCTGTCCTGGACTGGCTTTGTAGAGCAGGGTGGCCTTGAACTCACAGAGATCTGACTGGCTCTGCCTCCCTGTGTGCTGGGATTACAGGTGTGGACCACCGTGCCCAGCCACAAGGTTTCTGTGTGGGCCTGGCTGGCCTGTATTTGGTATGTAGACCTTGAACGCATGGAGATTCTCCTGCCTGTGTTTCCTGAGGGCAGGGGCTAATGGTGGCGCATGATCATGCTTGGCAAGTTGGATGAGTTCGTGTCTCTGCAGCTGTTTTAAAAACTGTCGTTGTCAGTTGAGTGCAGTGATGCACCCTGTAATTCCAGCACTCCGGGAGGCAGAGGCAGGCTCTGTGAGTTCGAGGCCAGCCTGGTCTACAAAGTGAGTCCAGGACAGCCAAGGATACACAGAGAAACCTTTCTCAAAAACAAGAAACCAAACAAATAAGAAGTGTGTAGTTGTCTATGTGGGATTTCTTCTCATTTTCCATTAACTTGGGCTTTCTGTTCTTCCTGAAACAGTGATCACATGGAGAACGTGTACGGTTATTTAATGAAGTACACCAACCTTGTCACCGGGTGGCAGTATCGGTAAGTTGACCTATACTAAGAGGTTGGGAACTTGGAGCTGGTTGTGTTATTGGCTGATGTCAGTACAGCTGGCTGGGAAACATTTAGGTAGCATCTGCCACATCGCTCCTGTACGCTGGAAGGTTTTCTCTTTAGAGATGGAGGAGCTGGCATGGGTCCAGGTGGCACGTGAATGGAGTGGTGTGTGCTCTTGCCCCATGCTGTTCCTATGTGCAGAGGTGAGGCTCTTAGTGGCGAAATGGGCTTTTGTGCTTGATTCTCAAGCTGTGGCCCTGGATGGTTGACTCAGCAGCCCACAGCCACACAGGCACTTGGTGAGTATGGAAGCCAGGTCCTTCAGCTACACTGTGGACTTGGCAGTGGCAGGGAAGGGGTATTCAGTTTTAACTTTTTAAATTGACATTAAATACATAAGATATAAAACATCTAACTCATTGTTATTAGGTATGTTCACCACTTTGTTCAGCTATCACAACTGCCTGTCTCCGGAACTTTTTTCATTTTCTTAAACTGAAAATCTATACCCTTTATAGAACAGCATGCCTCCACAGCTTCCCCCTCCCCATTTTAGCCTCTGGACTTTACTGCTCCTGCCTTGTGCCCATGGAGCATGCAGTACATGACATTTTGTGACTTTTTATTTCACTCTGCATAGTTTCAAGATTCATCTGTGTTCTAGACTTGTATCACAGCTTTGGTTGGCTGAGGCTGAGGAATGTTTTGTTTTTCAAGACAGGGTTTCTCTGTGTAGCCTTGGCTGTTCAGGAACTCAGAGATCTGCCTTCCTCTGTTTCCTCAGTGCTGTGCTTTCACCACCTAGCTCTTTGGGTTTTTTTTTTCTACTCTGTATTCATATTTATATATATATGGATGCATACGTGAGTACTCCTCAGTATGCATGAGTGTCGCAGAGAATGTATGGAGATCAGGGTCAGTTCTGTTTCTGTGGTTCTAAGGGATTGAACTGAGGTCTTCAGGCCTGACAACACTACTTCCTCCACTGAGCCATTTTTTTGCCCCAGTTTTAAAAATTACATTAATCAGTCAATCTGTCAGTCAGTCAATCAGTTAATTAGTGTGTGTGTGCCAAGTCTGTGTGACAGTCAGAGGAAATCTTACAGGAATCAGTTCTCACTTTTCATCATGCAGGTCCTGGGATCAGGCTGGCAGGAGTGCCTTTACCCGATAGGCCGTTTCCCTTGTCCACACCATTATTTAAAGGCTAATAATATTCCAGTGTGGGTATATAAACTCTTTTGTCCGTTCGTCTATTGATGGACATTTATGTCGTTTCTACCTTTGGCAGTGTATATAAGGCTGCTATGAATGTTGTGACCATACCTGCTCAAGTCTCTGCATTTTTGTGTTTGTCATGAAGCAGAACTAGTGGATGATACAGCACAGTGTGTGTGTTTAAGAGAAGTGAGCTGCTACTAGGCATGGTGGCACACAACTTTTATCCCAGCACTTGGGAGGCAGATACAAGAGGAAGAGGCAGGCAGAACTCTGTGAGTCTGAGGCCAGCCTGGTCCACATAGTGAGTTCCAAGACAGCCAGGCTACATAAAGAGACCTTGTCTCAAAAGACCAAATTAAAATAAAATAAATGAGTTCTTTGTATGTGGCCCAGGATGGGTCCAAGCTTTTGAGCCCTGATGATTCTTCTGGCCTTAGTGTCTAGACTACCTATGACTATAAAAATGTGCCTTTGTGCCAGATTGTACCCTTTTATTCTGACTAGCAAAAGTTTTGTGCATAGGGTTCTACTTTCTCTGTACCCCACTTCTCAGGTCCTCCTGTTTCTACCTCTCAATGCTGGGGTTACAGGCATGCACAGCCATGTCAGACTTTTTATGTTGGTGCTGGGGATTTGGACTCAGGTCCTCATGCTTGCAAGCCATGCGCTTACCACTCTGAGCCATCTCCCCAGCCCTAACCATTCTTTAAACTAATAAAACTGAAATTCATAAGCAAATAATTTTGATTCTAAGGTCTATTTTTGTCATCTGATTATTTTTACAAATTCGTGAATCATGCTGTTTCTAATTTACATGCATTTGGAGATTCTCTTTCTAACCATGATGGGATAACATGAGTTATATTTTTCTTTCTACCTGAAAACAACACAAACCAGGAATAAAACAAGAAAGAATTTCTTTCTTTTTGAAAGAATGTTTTCCAGACACTTTAAAGAAAAGCAGAAATACCGTGGAAGATACAATTTTTTCAAAAGAAGCCACGGCACAACCATTTCCACCCTCCTACCATACACAGACACACAAATCAGATAAATGAGGCAAAAACACTTTAAAAGAGAACAAACAAAAAACACCTTCATGTTCCATTTCTGTCGGCTGTGTTGGAGGTCTTGAGGCCACATAAACACACCAGCTCCTCAGTGTGGAATGGATAGATTGAAGGATGATGTGGGAACAGAGAGATTGAGAAGCTGTTGAGAAGCCAGAGTCTCAGAGGGCTAATAACCTGTGGCTTGCCAAGCTACCTTTTTCATGCACTGCAGAAAGAATCTTAAGGGACAAAAGCTTGTGCCAGTACCATCTATTCAAGGCAGTTTCCTTCCTCCAAGTCATTTCTGTTTGGACTAAAAGCAGGTTGGAGCAGGTTGGAGATACCTAGCGCGAGTGTGTTCTAGAAAGAATTGTTTGATGGCTAGTAAGATGGCTCATTTGGCAGGCCAGCAGGATGGCTCAGGGGTAAGGACTTCCATCTCTGATCCTCACATGGTGGAAAGAAGGGGACTCCTGCAAGTTGTCCTGTGACCGCCACAGGTGCATCATGGCACACTCGTGCAGACACTAAATAAATAAATGTGTGTAATAAAAAAATAAGGCGCAGTTGGTAAATCACTTGCCACACAAGCTTGAGGACTTAAGTTTGAACCCCAGAACCTATGTTAAAAAGCCAGGTGTGGTGGCACACACTTGTGAAACTGTCATTGGGCAGACTGGCCAGCCTTCCAAAATGGAGAGTTTCAGAGCCTGTTTCGAAAACAAGGTAGCTTGCATTCCTGAGAAAGCACATCCGGGTTGTCTCTAGACTGCAAGCATACACAAACAGTTAATTACTTCAGGTGGGCATGGTGTTGTATTCTACAATTGCCACACTTAAGATGGAGGTGGAGGATGGGCTACATAGGGAGTTTGAGGCCAGTGCGGAGTGACCCTGTCTGTGCTCTTTCCCCCACCCCCAAAGAACGGCTTGCTCTGCAATAGAGTACCCTAGGAAAGTACAAAACAAGATTCTCCTGACTACTTTCCTCCACTTTGACTCCAGTCCTCGAAGGTGCCAGAGTGGCTTAGGAGTCTGTACATGCCGAGCCTGAAAGTCTCGCCAAGGTCAGAACAAAGCCTATAGTTGGTGTTCTGCTCAAAACCATCACTGAAGTCTGTGTTTGTACTTCAGAGGTAGAATACAGTTGTATTTGATGATGTATAATTTATGGGCAGCCCTGAAGCCTGAAGGTCAGTTAGTTCTCCAAACTGGCCATCTTACAGTTGCAAAAGCAAACAAACAAAAACCAAAACAACCTTGCAGTATTTCCCTTTAATGAAAAAGGGGAATATTCTGGTGTGGAGGTTTCTGCGCAGTGTTAAATTTCTCAGTGCACTCTGGTTATCCATATCTTCCTAGTTTATTACTTAGGCTAGCTTGCTGAAAACGCCTAGATTAAGAGTCACAAGAGTCTAGAACCTTTTGAGGAAGGCAGCTTCGTCACTCCTTCTCTGTGTGGTCGTCTCTGTAATCTACACGCTTCTTTTTCCTTCTAGTACTGGGGATTGAACCAGGGGCCTCGCCTGTGCTAAGGAAGCTCTGTTACTGAGCTGTGTCTCCAGCCTTTGTGTATTTTTACTTTTGAGATATATCTCAGTAAGTTGCCTAGGCTGGCCTTAAACTTAGAATCTTGCCTCAGCCTTCTAAATGCTAGGGTTATGGCAGAGAGCCACCACTCCTGGCTTGGATGATTTCTTTTTTTTTTTTTTTTTTTCAACATAATTTCCTTAGGAATTCACATCATATACCCAATCATACTCACTTCCCAGTCCTTCCATGACTGTCTCCCCACTCTATTGTGACACCCCTAAAAAACCAACAAACTACAACAAACAAAAAAAACCCAAGCCCAATTTGTGTTATCCATGTACTCGCTGGAGCGTGGTTAAACTCTTAGCGGCCTGCCTCTTAATTAGAACTGGTCCTTTCCTTCCCACACCCTCAGCGGAAGCTGTCAGTTGTGGAGAGCCACACTGCAGCATCCTCATCACACTTTTTAAAGTCTCTTCGATGGCTTCCTATTCAGGTTGTTACTTTTTGGGGGCGGGAGGGTATGTCAGAAAAGGCTTCCATGCCCCTCTTTCTCAACTGTGCATCTGAATTATCAATATCACCGCCAAGGTAGCTCCTTATCACCGCCAAGGTAGCTCCTTACTCTTTACAGTCAGCAGGAGCAAGGATCATGGGCTTACACATAGTTTCTGGTGACAGCTCTGACCACAAACATGGCCCTCGGTTGCCGTAACCACAGACATCAAACCTGGTTTGCAGTGGCAGTACAGGCCATTCACATCAACACGGCCCCCAGTAGCAGCATAGTGGATGTCAACACTGACTGCAGATATCCGGCTTGGCCTTTGGTGTTGACATGGGCCACAGATGTCAGCACAGACCCAGGCCTTATTAGGACCACAGATCCAGACATGGTCCTTGGTGGCAGCCTGTACCCAGAAATCACCCTGGCCTCAGGTGGCAGTACAGGCTGCTCTAATCAGTATGCCTCCACTCCCTGGCAGCAGCACAACCCACAGACATCAGCATGGTTTCAGATGGCAGCACAAGCCAGGAACATCCACATGGCCTTCAGTGGTAATACAGGCCACGACATCAACACGGATCCCCGCTGCAGTGGGGCCTGGGACCCAGACATGGCCCTCAGCTGCAGCATGGACCTGCACATCACCACAACCTGAGGTAGCCATGCAGGCAGCTCAGCTCAGTATGGTCCCTGTGGCCAGACAGCTCACAGACATTGCCATGGCCTCAGACCACGGATATCTGGATAGTGTTAGGTGGGAACACGGGGCTACCTCAGATATCAACTTGGACCCTGGCTGCCTCAGGACCACTGACCCACACATCATGGACCACAGTGGTCCTTCAAGGAGGTCCAGTCCAGAAAGTGAATCATTCTGTCATTGCCCAGAGCGAGGGCAATCCTGAGGCCGGGCCGCATGGTCAGGGTTTGCTGAGAGCTGAGTCCTTCTGTGCAGGCCCCAGGCTGCTGCAGACCACCCTGCAGTCCCACCGGGCCCTCAGCCCTCTCACACCGGTCACTACCCTGCTGCCTCCAGTTCCACCTCTCCCCACAGCCTCTCTGTCACACACTTTTTTCTTTGAAGTGTAGCTGATTGGCCTGGGCAGCATGAGTATGGATGTGAGCTTCCGATTGGCCAAGGAGGCTTCACTTTTCTTTTTGAGTGGAGGATTCTTATAAATATTTTAGTAAAAATGGGTTTAGAAACTTAAGATCATATCAATGGCTGCTTTATGTTAATTCAAATAATTTCTCTAAATTTTTGAAAAATAACTCTTTAAAATGAGCAAAGATGTGATCAACAGTTTATAATGTTCAACAAACACATGAAAAGATCTTTTTTAAAATTTTTTTAAATATTAGTTGCAGTTTATTAACTTTGTATCTCAGCTATATCCCGCTCCCTCATTCCCTCCCAACCCCACCCTCCCGTCCTCATCATCTTTCTGAGTCCACTGATAAGGGAGGACCTCCTCCCCTTTCATCTGACCCTGATTTATCAGTTATGTTCAGGACTGGCTGCAAAGTCCTCTTCTGTGGCCTAGCAGGGCTGCTCCTCCCTGGGGAGGGGGGGCGCTGGTCAAAGAGCCAGCCATTGAGTTCATGTCAGAAATAGTCCCTGCCCTGTTCCCCTTACTAGGGCACCCACTTGGATACTGAGCTACCATGGGCCATGAAAAGATCTTTAACTCAACTCCACCAATAATTAATGAAATGTGAGTTTTAAAATTACAAAAATGTGGGCTGGAGAGATAGCTTAGAGATTAAGAGCACTGGCTGTTCTTCCAGAGGTCCTGAGTTCAATTCCCAGGAACCACATGGTGGCTCATAACCATCTATGCTGGAATCTAATGCCCTCTTCTGGCATGCAGGTGTACATGCAGGCAGAATATTGTATACAAAATGTGACTGTGGTTGGAGCTCAGTCTGTAGAGTCCTTGCCTAGTGTGTATGAGTCTCTGAGTTCGAGCCACAGAGCCACACTAGCCTGTGTGGTGTACCTGGGAAGCCCAGCACTCTGGAGATTGAGGCAAGGAGATCAGAATTTGAAGTCATCTTTGACTATAGAGGGGCTAGCCTAGGCTATATGAGATGCTGTCACAGACAAACAAGCAGCAACAAAGAAACAGGAAGCTGCAAAATTATTAAAGTTAATCTTTTATCAAAATATGTGAAGACATTTTTTTCAGACTCCAAAGCATGTTAATAAACTTAGGAGAGGGCTGGGTGTGGTGGCACGTGGCTTTAACCCAAGTACTCAGGAGGCAGCAGCAGGTGGGTGGCTCCTCCGTTCAAAGCCACCTAGCTATGTTAGGACAGCTGGGGCTATGTAGGGAAACCCTGTCTTAAAGCAACAACAACAACAACAAAAACCTAAGAGAAGAGCAGTGAGGTTGCTTTCTCTCTCTCTTCTTGGGCACATTTAACTTTCTTGTCTTTTCCTCATCAGCTCCTTTTCTCTTCCTGAACAGAAAGCTGATTCCATTCTCTCGGAACTCCTTTGATATGATCATTTCTATGTTACTTGAGACAGTGAACATTTTCCTGGCTCTTGAGCTGGCCCACACTGGACACTAGGTTCTGTTATGAACTTGGCTCTTGCATAGAATGCCCCAAAACTGTCTGGAAACCCAAACATAAATTTTGAGAAATTCAAACTTTTTAGTAACTTTTAAAGAAAAGATCTGTTGTGCTACTTAAATTGGGATCTGAATTGGTGCATCCTAAACTAGCTAGGCTATAACTGAATCAGAACATCAAATTCTTTTCCAAAGTCCAGTGGTGTTCCATCAAATTCTATGCCAAGGTATATCAGTATTTCATTGTTTAGTCTCAAGTTCCCTGAGTTTCTGTCTCCTGTTGCAGCCTTTTCATTTTTAAACAAGGCAAGTCACTTGTGACCTGCCTAAAGGCACGGCCACAACATCTTTCTGCTCTGACATAATTCCCAGTGTATATTTCGCTGGTATATCTTAGATCGTATTCCTGTCTTTAGAAAGTTCTTTTTGGCCAGGTGCAGTGGCACATGCCTACTGTAATCTCAGCTCTCAGGGACTCAGAGGCAGGTGGATCTCTGCGAGTTCAAGGTCAGCTTGGTCTACAAAGTGAGTCCAGGACAGGCAAGACTACACAGAGAAACCCTGTTTTGAAAAGAAGAAAAAAGTTTGCTTACTCAGGGTTAATTTTTTAAAGATTTATTATTCGGAAGCGCGCACGTGCATGCGTGCGTGCGTGCGTGCGTGCGTGCGTGCGTGCGTGCGTGCGTGCGTGTGTGTAGGTACCTGTAGATAACAAAAAAAGGGTATTTGATCCCCCTGGAGTTCTAAGTGGTTCATTTTAAGCCACTCAGGATGGGTGTTGAGAACCAAACTCAGGTTGTCTGAAGAGCAGTATGTACTCCAAACCAAATGGCTATTTCTGCAACTCCCATAGTCATTTCCTACCTGGCATTATGCCAGCCTAGAGTTCATATTTTGGCATAACAGTTTTCACGGCCCTGTCTTCTGTTTATTGGGAGAGGTCTCCCTCTAAAGGAGGGGCGTGCCTTGTTTCTTACTGCTTCTTCTTCCGTAAGAAGCCCTTCTTCTCAGCACAGAGACTGAGCGTGGGTAGGTGTCTGCCTAGACTGTGTGTGGCCCTGGATTTGATCTCCAGGACCACAGACACTAAAATAAATGCTTCTCCCTCAGCTCCACAGCTTGTGCCTCATATTAAACATGTTCAATTTTAAAAGAATTTTGGTCCTAGGAAATTTGGTGTAGTGTTTCTAGGTACTTCTTGGCATGCTTTAGTTTTAGTTTGTTTGTTTTTGTTTGTTTTGTTTGTGTTTTTGTTTTTGTTTTTTTCAATAATAATCCACCATAGCTTTTAAATGTTTGAAATTTTCGTTGCTTTAGCTTGGTGAGGGGAAATGTTTAAAAATCACAACTTTCTTAACATCATTGCAGGTTTTTTGTTTTAAACAATGAAGCTGGGCTGTTGGAGTACTTTGTGAATGAACAGTCTAGAAATCAGAAACCCAGAGGTACTTTGCAGCTTGCGGGTGCTGTGATCTCGCCCAGCGATGAGGACTCACACACCTTCACAGTGAATGCTGCCAGCGGGGAGCAGTATAAACTCCGAGGTAGGGCTGAGACCTAGTCCCGGGGTCCCCTCTGCTGCAGCTGCTGCTCTCCAGCTGCTCTCAGGCCTGGGCACAGCAAGTGCTGTCACTGCTGACCCCACACGGTGTTTTCAAGTTGGCCGGGGAATGAGTCTGGTTAGTGTATAAAAACAATTTATTTTGTAGATGAAACCCTGATTACCAATAACTGTAAAACCCAGGCATTTACATAATACTGTTTTATGTCTGCCACAGGGAATTTTTCTTTTTTGCCCATTGTCCTCTTGACATCTTTTAGTGATTAATAATTAATTAAGATAAAGTATAAGTTACCGTGTTTGGTTTGGGTTTTGGATTTTCTTTTTTTTTTTTTTTTTTAATACAATCATAAGTATTCAGTATGTTATGACCAGAGACTTGCACAGACTTGTCTAGACAGGGTCAAGCTGTGTAGCCCAGGCAGGCTGCAAAAGCTTGGCCTTTCTTTACCTCTGAGGGCTGTAATTTTAGGCTTGTGCTGCCATGCCCGGCTTATAACCTCTGTCTAGATAAATTTAATTTCTGAAGAAATATGTGGGTTTTACTTAATAAGTAAGCAGATAGTGGCTATCCTATACTTGACCGTTCTGTTAAGGTCTGAAAGGACTGCTGATGCTTCCGATTCTTAGTCAAGGTTGCTTATTTAAATAACGACACATCAGCCAGCAGTGGTATCCTATGCCTTTAGTCCCAGCACTCAGAAGGCAGAGGCAGGTGGAGCTCTTGAGTTTGAGGCCACCCTGGTCTACAGAGTGAGTTACAGGATAGCCAGGGCTACACAGAGATACTCTATCTTGAAAAGCCCAAATAAATAAACAGACAGACAAACAAACAAATAAGGACATACCGACATGAAGAACTTAAGACCTGTTGCCTCTTGTCTTTCCCTGGGCTCACGTGATTTGTTCTCCTTAGGTGATTCCACTCCTAAAGGGCAGCACTTCAGTCTTCCCTGTCAGTGTTATTCTCTGTAAGGAAAGTAGAACTAGCCTCTGCTTTTTGCTCATCCATCCTTTATGCTGTGGGCATTTAATTGTGTTCCCCAAACTACTGTGACAATCAATGACGTGTATGTTCTTTTTATCAGCCACAGATGCTAAAGAGCGGCAGCACTGGGTTAGCAGGCTCCAGATATGTACCCAGCACCACACGGAAGCCATTGGAAAGGTATGTGGGCTTACACACAGCAGTGCACAAAATGAGGGAAATGTGTGCTTTGTACTCTTAAATTTGGATAGTTGGGTCAGTGAGCGGGGTGATCGCCACCAAGTGTAATGACGTTAGTCTGATCCCTGGAAACCACATGGTTGAAAGAGAACTGTCTTGAGAATTGTCCTCTCATTTTTACATCTATGCTCTGATAATGTTCACGCACATATACATACAAAATGAATGAATGTTTAAATAATACATTTGAGAAACCATTTATACATTATAAAGTTGTGTTGTGCCCGAATCGTGATACCCCAAAAGACCACCACCAGGAGCCAAAGTCCGTTGCAAACCACATGAGGATCTTTTTATTACAAATTACAAGCTGCAGCTCAGGCTCACACCCCCCACCACCGAAGTGGTGAGAACCAAGAGCCCCTTGCTCAGGTTAGTTGGGGGATTTAAAGATTCTGGTCCCTCCCAGCATGCCCAAGGCAGGGGCGATTCCTGCCTGGCAAGCATCTATTGGTCAAAATGCTACATTTTGAAATGATTGGCTATAGGAAGGTCCCCAAACCGTTAATGATCTGGTGTCCCTCCTTAGGGGGATGGGCCAGTTTCCTAGCAACTGTATCTCTAGTGAGTGGAGAAAGAATGCAGTATGGCAGGTTCTTCCCCTCAGGGCATTCCTGGACTTCTCCACCCTAGTTCAGGCCTTAAACTTTAACAACGGCTGATTTTTTTTTTGGTCTCTCAGTTGCTCTTTGAAGCATATAATTTCGTGGTGTTTGTGCAGTTAGAAGATTGTGCAACCTCAGCAGTCATGTAACTACAGAACTTTTCTATCAACCCCAGGCAGCTCCACACAGTTAACAGCCACTTCTGTTCTCTCCTTCTCGAACCCGGGGTGAGCCTTAATGTGTGGTTTTCATGGACTTTTGAACATGGTTGATTGTGTCAGCTTTCCCCTTCAAGGGCCATCTGCACTTACATGTGGCAAGCATCTCCCCCAAACCCCTCTCTCCCTCCACTTTCCAAGTGCTGGGGTTGTGGGTGTGTACCCCGATAGCTTACCTGTTCTCTTTTTTCTTATATACTTCTTTGAATTTTTTTTTTTGAGACAGGGTCTCACTCTAATTCATACTGGCCTAGAACTTGTTGTATAGCCCAGAGTTGGCCTTAAACCTTGGCAATTCTACTCTTGGCAATCCTCCTGCCTCAATGTTTCTTTCTCTCTTTTTTGTTTGTTTTTTGAGACATGTTCTCTTGTATCTCATGCTGCCCTTACAGTGTAGCTGAAAGTGACCCAAACTTCAACTTTTCCTGCCTCTCTTCCAAGTACTAGGGATATAAGCATGTTCGTTCTACTTCATTGGATTTATTTGATGCTGGGGGTCAAATGCAGAGCTCCACACGTGTTAGGCAAGCATTCTGCCGGTTAAGCCACATCCCCAGAATTTTTACTGTCTTAGCCTCTCTCTCTCTCTGTGTGTGTGTGTGTGTGTTCGTGTGGTGTCTCTACATATCTATCTTCCTCAGTCTCTCTCTTCTTTTGTATCTTGGAAAAGTTTGCTGATTTTGGTAGGCTAGCTAGATAGTAAGCTCCAGAGATCCACCTGTCTTCTCTTCCCTAACATTGAAGTTGCAGAATGTTCCGCTGAGCCTACCTGTTTTATGTAGGTGCAGGGGATCTAAATTCCAGTCCTCATACTCAGCAAATGCTTAACTGACAGCCATTTTCCTACCCTTTTACCTCAGCCTTCTAAGGGATAGGATTGCAGATGTGAGCCCCCATACCTGGCTCAGTCTTTTCATTTTATAGATGCTATGAATGATGTGAACTGTCAACATTTGGGCTTAAGTTTTTGGATGAACATACTATTTTAGTGTGTGTGCACGCGTGCAGGTGGAGGCCCAAGTTCAAGTATCTTCTTCAATCACTCTCCACCTCTTTTTTTTTTTTTTTGGAAACAGGTTTCTCAGTGAACCTGGAGCTCACTGCTTTGACTAAACTAACGAGTGAGACACGGGGATCCAACTGCACCCCCCTCCCAGCTCTGGGATTACAGACTCACACCACCAGGCCTGCCTATTTAACACAGGCGCTGGGCATCACATTCAGGTCTCATGTTTTCGTGGCAAACACTCTACCAGCTGAGCCATTTTGCCAGCCCCTCCTTTAATTTCTTGGAAGTGTGTGTGTGTGTGTGTGTGTGT
>NW_026596064.1:12498402-12524516 GCF_907164565.1 Psammomys obesus
CGCATGTGTGCGTGCGCATGTGGAGACTATAGCTCAACCCTGAGTGTCATGCTCAGTCACCCCCTGCTTTATCGAGACAGGCTGTTGAGCTGAGGCTGAAGCTCAGTTCTTTGACTTATCTGGCAGGCGCTGAGCTCTCAGGACCCACCTGTCTCTTATCTCCCAAGTGCTGGTGTTACAGGCATTCAGCATCATGCCCAGCTGTTTGTGTGGGCACTGGTGATCTGAACTCGAGCCTTCATGCTTATACTACAAGCACTTTAGAACTGAGCCATTTCCCTGGGCCCTAATTTTTCTGTATTTTCTAGTGGACTCCTGATTTTCATTGTATTTCTCAAATGACTGCTCATACTGAGTACCTTTTCATGTGCTTCTTGGTTAATAGTTTATGAATCCTTTTAAAAAGAGTCTCAGTCATTCTCGGGTGTGTGCACATGCACCCCACCCACGCTGTGCGTGGGGCCCAGAGGACACTTTGAGGGGTCGGCTCCCGCTGTCAGTGTGGCTCCAGGGACTGAACTCAGGGTGTCAGGCTTCGCAGCAAATGCTTTTAGTCACGGAGTCTCACTGGCCTAGTAATTTACATCTATTTTTTTCGGAAGTGTTTTGTTTCTTTGTTTATGATGCTTAGCTCTTTAGAGTGTTTTTGGTTTAGTTTTGTTTTAAGGTGAAAAGGAGGGTCTGAATTGTTGAAATCTGGGGATGTCTGAAAAGTGGTCCATGAGTAGCTCATTTAAAGAATTCTGTATCTGAGGCTAACAGTTTTTTCATATTTTTATTTTCTGTTTTTCTTTCCTAGCATTCTTCCCACTAATTTTTTAAAATTTTGATTTAGGTCTGGGCATGTTGGAAGCTGTAATAATAACATTTTGGAGGTTAAGGCAAGATTGTTAATTTTGATGCTAGCCTGGGCTGAATTTATATTGTAAGACCCTTTCTCAAAATAATACAAACAAAACATCGTATTAGGTCTGATGTCTAGTCTCTGGGAAATACAGTATAATCTACTCATGGTGCAAGCTGCTAGTCAGTGACAGTGATCAGAAAGCACCAGATTGTTCCAAAGGACACCTGGATTTGTCTTTAGGAATGTGCTATCTTATTGCATACAGAATGCATATATTACCCGTATTATGTTGTCTTTGTGTTCCAGTGTTTAGAATAGCAAATCAGAAACATATTATTCTTCTAGTAGACTTTCAAAAAAAAATATAAAAATTCTTTGAGAATGACAAACTGGAAATTTCAAATTTTCTTTATTTTTTAATAGCATAAAATTAATCTTCAGAAATTTCCCTATGTCAAATCTGATGTTAATATAGTCTCAAAATTATCCATGTATAAAGCTGAAATATATGCTAGTTTGATGGCAAGAGAGCCAAAAAATTTTTTAAATTTTTATTAATTATACTTTATTCACTTTGTATCCCCCCTGTAACTCCCTCCCTCCACCCCTCCCAATCCCTCCCTCACTCCCCTTCTCCATGGGTGTCCTTCCCCAAGTCCACTGATAAGGGAGGTCCTCCCCCTTCCTTTTGATCATAGTCTATCAGGTCTTATCAGGAATGGCTGCATTGTCCTCCTCTGTGGCCTGGTAAGGCTGCTCCCCCTCAGGGGGAGGTGATCAAAGAGCCAGCCCCTGAGTTCATGTCAGAGACAGTCCCTCTTCCCATTACTGTGGAACCCACTTGGACACTGAACTGCCATGGGCTACATCTGTACAGGGCTTCTAGGTTATCTCCATGAATGGTCCTTGGTTGGAGTATCAGTCTCAGAAAAGACCCCTGTGCCCAGATTTTTTGATTCTGTTGCTCTCAAGAGCCAAAATTTTAAAAAGCACAAGAGATACTGTTTTCTTTTTCTGACAGAATAACCCTCCTTTGAAGTCCCGGAGCTTCTCACTTGCGTCTAGTGGCAATTCTCCCATATCCCAGAGGAGACCAAGTCAGAGTGCCATTTCTTTTTTTAATGTCGGACATTCCAAACTGCAGTCAGTGAACAAAAGAGCTCACTTGCATCCAGACCATCTTATGGAAGTCAGAGAAGTAAGTATGCCTTGAAGGCCAGGTACACAGAGCAGCAGTGTGCCTGGGTCTCTCAGTGCTCTAAGTTCTCTTTGTGTCCTTTAGGCCCTTCAGTGTTTCCCACCCGTTCTGCTAGGATAAGTGATAACGATAATATGATTGATAGATACTCTAAATTCTTCATGTCTTACAACTATGTGCTGGGATACTGTCATTTTTTTCAAGAATCTATATCATTTTGATTTTTTTTTTTTTAAATCTGTATCTGTCTTTTTGTGTTCAAGTAAAACTACAGGTTCCTTTGTTGTTTATTTGTGATAAAAGAGTCATTAATCTGGGCATGGTGGACTATGCCTTGGAATGCCAAGGTAGGAGAATTGCCAGTATGGGCTACAGTGTGAGATCCTGTCTCAGAAAACAATTGTAATTAAACCTAGTAAGAAGGACATATGGCCTACTAAAGACTCATCTTAAAAAAACAACAGGATGTACTATAAATGCTTCAAATGTTTTAAAACAGAGGGCTGAGGAGAGTGAGCCCCTCATCAAGTTATAGTGTGGTGTGTTTGGGGATAAAGAATTGAAGCTTAGCGCAGTGGTGGCACACACCTTAAATCCCAGCACTTGGGAGGCAGAAGCATGTGGATCTCTGTGAGTTCAAGGCCATACATACATATGTATGTATGTGTATATGTATGTGTTATAGTGCTAGGAATTGCACAAAGGGCTTCCCTTACGCTAGGCAAACTTTCTGCTACTTAGCCTTATTAGTCCCCAAATTTATATAAGAAACATAAAAACATGGGCATGGTGGCTCATGTCTGTAATCTTGGCACTTAGGAATCTTAGACAGGAGAATTGTCACGTCTTCTCTTTTTAATAACATTTTAATTTTTTTGTTTTTGTTTTTTGAGACAGGATTTCTCTGTGAACTCACTTGGTAGACCAGACTGGCCTCAAACAGAGATCCACCTAATTCCGAGGGCTGGGACTAAAGGTGTGCGCCACCACTGCTCAGCTCACAATTTTAATTTTTCTATTCTTAGGTATGTGAGTACCTGCTTCTCTGTGTGTATATATATTCTTGCAATGCCAGAGGAGGCCAGAAGAGGTGTTGGGTCCCAGGGAGTTCTATGTAGCTGTGGTGTTCTGGGAATTAAGCCCAGGGTTTTGAAAGTGCAAGTGCCCTTCACAGCAGAGCCATCTCTCCAGCCTGAGTTTTGGGTTCTTTGGTTTGTTTGAACAATGTATTTACTATATATGTATGTGGGTGTGCATTTGTCCCTGTGCACATGCAGAGGTCAGAGGACAACTTCATGAGTAGATTCTTGGCTTCTACCTTCATGTGTGTTCTGAGGAGCAAACTCAGATTGTCAGGCTTACTGGCAAATAGCTTTACCTGCTGAGCCGTCTCTCCCTAGCCCTAACTGCCACAAGTTTGGGGGCAATCTGGGTTACATAGTAAGTTCCAGGTAATCCTCTACTACAAAGGGAGACCCTATTTCAATAAATTCATAAAAAATTGTACACATACAGAGCACCTGTACACTCACGTGTTTAGGTGTGCTTCTATAGGTATCTTTACGTTCAGGCATCTCATCTAAAGCCTTTTTTTTTTTTTTTTTCTTTAATGGGAAAGTTAAATGCTTAAAGCTCACCTGTGGCTCGTGGTTTTAGGAACTGCTTCACATGGTGGACTGGACTGGCTTCAGAAGTCCACTTCGCATCCCACTTTCGCTAACAACCCAAAAAACTGTATGCATAACGATAGGGAACGGGGGCTGGGGAGCTGGCTCAGGGGTTAAAAGAACTTGCCACACATCATGGGGACCTGCGCTTAGATGAGTCCCACCCACGTGAAAAGGCAGCTTGTTGTGCCTGCAGCCCTAACGCTGGGAAGCAGGGACAGAAGGCTCTCTGGAACCTGCTGGCTGGTAGCCAAGCCAAAGAACAAAGATATGCTAGGACCTCGTGTGTGTGTGTGTGTGTGTGTGTGTGTGACCTAGAACCAAGCCTCTAAATGTTCAGAGGTTTCCATTACAGAGTTTCTGTGTGAATTAAGGTAGTTTTCAGGAATAAGCAATCTTAGAACCTTTGCTTACACTTGAAAGTATCATAAATTGTTCTTCTCTACAAATACTAAGTTGTTCCTTCTTATTCCATTGGCCTTGTTAGAAGTGGATACACCACTGGCTGGCGCAGTGGCTCGTGCCTGAGCCCAGCACTCAGGAAGCAGAGGCAGGTGAATCTCTGTGAGTTCAAGGCCAACCTGGTCTACAAAGTGAGTCCAGGACAGCCAGGGCTACACAGATTCATGTCAAGTGGGGAGAAGGGTAGTAGTAGTGGTGGTGGAAGTGGTTGTAGATAAGGCTCCTAATCAAAGAATGTCTTAATTTTTAACTGTGAAATTCAAAACTCAACACTGGTTCTTTCTGTCGCTTGGATAAATTAATACTGTTAGCAGAAAGTGGCAAGCATTTTGTGCTTTATAGCTTCCAGAGAAAAAGTACAGCTGACAAAGGTCACAAGTTTCAGTTGGTAGGCACCATTAAGTGCCCTTTAATTGAAAATAGCCTAGGCCTGGCTAAGAGCACTGGCTGCTCTTCCAGAGGACCTGCGTTCATTCTTCAGCACCCACCTGGGGGCACACAACTCTCTGTAGGTCCAGTCCTATGGGATTTGATGTCCTCTTCTGGCCTCTGGGGCCACTGCATGTGAGTGGTACATGTGTATGCATGCAGACAAAATTACCCATACACATAAAATAATTGTTTTAAAGCAAGAAAATAGCCTAGCAAACTTCAAGTAAAATTCAAAGCCTGATCTACCCTGAAAATGCTTCAGAGAATGAATACTATTATTTAAATGACCAGGAAATATTACATGTCTTGTGTTTGAGCGAGACCCACAGGACTTTTGCTTTCCTCAGATGATGTCTCATGCTGAAGGACAACAAAGAGACCTAATTAAACGGATTGAATGCCTTCCTGCTTCTGGCCTTCTTAGTTCCTTGGACCAGGACCTCTTGATGCTCAAAGCTACTTCCATGGCAACTATGAACTGCTTAAATGACTGCTTTCACATTCTCCAGCTGCAGCATGCATCACACCAGAAGAGTGCATTGCCCTCAGGTAAGTCAGAGATTACAGGGAGGCTTAACACTGCCCTTCAAACATTGAAAGGGGTGTATTTGTTCTCACGGCTAATGCTTGGTTTTTATTTAGCACATAGTGTGATACAAACTTCCTGATTGTATCCCGTTTTTGGAATTCAGAATAATTTTAGCTGTAATGTTTAACATAATTGAATATACTTTTAGAGACCTCAAATTCAACGTATCCAAAGGTAAATCTACAACTCAAGTGTGTGTGTGTGTGTGTGTGTGTGTGTGTGTGTGTTTCAAGACAGTGTTTCTCTGTGTAACAGCTCTGGCTGTCCTGGACTTGCTCTGCAGACCAGGCTGGCTACCAACTCACAGAGATCCTCCTGCCTCTGCCTCCCAGAGTGCTGGGATTACAGGTGTGTGCCACCACCACCCAGTTTACAACTCACCTTCTGTTAAACTTAGTGACATCCTTCTTTATTTGTGTGTTCAGGTATTCAGGGTAGAATCTTTGGCAATGTGTCCTGATTTTCAGCTTTGTCTACTGCTCATTTACTCTTTAGTATTATATTGTGTCATATCGTATCATATGCTTTTCATCAAATATCAGGAATATTTTCCGAGTTACATTCTCTTTACTGGTTGTATTTCATCCTTAAGTGAGCACTTTGGTTTACTCAAGTTATTTCCCTAATTTGAACATTACATGAGTAACCCTGACAAAAAAAAAATATGGGTTAATTTTAGTTAATGAATTTGCTAGGAAAATGAAACAACTTATTTCTAGTCTGTACTATTAATTGTTAAAACTCTTAATCAGGTAGCACTGGTGATGGTTACTAGATTAAATGCTAAATAAAACTTGATTAAATAATGTTTATCATTTTTAAAACAATTGTGAAACTGGTATTGCCTAAACTAATAAGAGTTTTGGGTTTTTTTGTTTTGTTTTTGTTTTGTTTTGGGACAGGGTTTCTCTGTGTAGCCCTGGCTGTCCTGGACTCACTTTGTAGACCAGGCTGGCCTCGACTCATAGATCTCCACCTGCCTCAGCCTCCCAGAGTGCTGGGATTACAGGTGTGCACCACTGCACCCAGCTAAACTTATAAATTCTTATTTGTTGATGTTTCTTCATGACTGAGGAAAGATGTGTGAGTAAATTTGAATTAATTACAAAAGTTTTGAAGTTTTAAAGTGAACTTTGTTCTCATATCAGACATTTTGGAGCATAGGTTTGTAGGTAGTTTGAGGAAATTACTAATTGCCATTGCTGTTTCTCACTACGGTTGCCATCTTTTCCATATTGGGCATGTAGAAATTTATTTTTAAGTCACTTCAGAATGAAAGTATAACTTAGGAAAACTGTTACCTTTCAATTCAAATTCTTCAGTGACACACACACAAAAAAAAATGAAGCCTTTGTTCATAAGAATGTTTAACTCCATAAAGTCATATTTTTGTTTCGTTCATTCATGGGTAAGGTATCACTATTTAGCCTGGACTGACCATAAATTCACAATGTGTCCCAGGCTAGCCTCAGCTACTCCTGCTCCAGCTTCCTAAGTACTAGGATGACAAGTGTGTGCCTGTACTGTGCCTGGACATAGGGTCTAAATAGATGTTACCTGAAGACTCAGTTGTCTGTGTGTTGATTTGGAGGGACATTGAGGTCAGATGATTGCTTTGATAAAGTCTTATTATACTAGTTAGCTCAGTAGCCTCCTAAAATGGGCCTTTTAATTTATGTTCACAGGTCTTATTTTTAGAAAAAAAAAAAAAAATCTGGATAGTGATAATAGTAAAAGATATTTAAGTGAGAGGAAGAGTGTTTTCATTTCTGTACAACTTTACAACAGGCCCCTGACCTTAGCCAGGATCCCTTCAGTCTTCATGCCTCCCAGTGCCACGTGCCACTGAAGAAGGCAAAGCAGCATACCCTGGTGGGCAATTTACTTGTCGTTTACTTCTCTTGCGAAGTCTGGCATTCGACTGAGTAAATGTCCTCCTGGTCTCAGTTTCTGTTGTCGTAGTCTGAGTATCCCTTATTCTTGTTCTCCATAACCTAGCTTCTGTGAAACCCAGATCAGCATCTGAAATCAAATGGAACATTTCCATTATTGATTAGGCATAGAATCTACTTGGTTAAACTAGTTGAGGGTAACAAGAGACCATCGACTCATTAACTGAGAAGATGACAGGTCTCTAAATGTGACTACTGGTTTTCACTAGGTCAGCTCTATTTATTCAGTAGAAAAGTTTGTCAGTTTAAAAGTTATATTGAGCTGTTCATGATTTAAATAAAGGATATATATGTGGTTTTTAAATTAGAGCCAGTGAGTTATTTTGATTGGTTAGGAAAATTGTAATCCCTAATTTAAACAAATTATACTGTATTACCAACTAAGGTTTCTGGAGTAGCTCTCCACTAAAGTCTAATTATATACATTTGATTATGAGAGGGACATAATCGATACCAATGACTATTCCAGCGTGTGAGAGCTCACTTGATTCACGGCCTTGTCTAAGGAGCAAGATCAGCCCTATTCAGGGTTGATTCCTTTTACATAGTATCTCATTTCAAGTTGCAAGTTTCCTGTTGTGAAATACCCAATCATGGTGCTCATGCTAATGAGGTTGAATAGCTGTCTCCTTTTAGTGCAGGTTAAACTGCTTTAGTCTTGGAGGGTCAAAACAAAATTGTCTAATAAAACCCAGATCTGCTGCACTTCCCAGATTATGAGCGAGTCTCAGCAAAATTTTTCTCTTACTTCATCAGGAACGACAATTGAGTGGTTGGAGCCAAAGATACCTTTATCAAACCACTATAAAAATGGAGCTGAGCAACCCTATGCAACTGAGCCGAGCAAGCCCACAGCAGTCCCGGAAGCACAGTCTGTTGCAGAATCTGGAGTATTAGCAAGGGTAAGGAAATATGAAAACTTGCTTTCGATGGAAGAAAGGAGCAGTGTTGTTTTTGTTATTTCTTGTCAACAGAACACTAAAGTAACATTCTTGCAGCTTCTAAGTGTTGTTCTAAATTGAACTTGAACATGGATTTTCCAGGTAGAATGATGTCCCCTTTTTAGTTTGAGTTTACTTTTGCCTGATACAGATATTTGTTTGTTTGATTTTTTTTTTTTTTTTTTTTGAGAGAGAGGGTCTCACTCTATCCCTGGCTGGCCTAGAACTTTATATATATATATGTAGCCCTAGTTGGCCTTAAACTATCAACAATCCCTCTTTCTGCCTGGACTCACAGGCACCCACACCCAGCTGCTCACTACACTGGGCTTGTATGTTATTGTTTGTTTGTTTTGCTTTTCAAGACTGCGTTTCTCTCTGTAGCTGGCCTGGACTAGAGGAGGCTGGTCTCTAACTCAGAGATTTGCCCACCTCTGTCTCCTGAAGGCCAGGATTAAAGGAATATGCGACCACCACCACCCATTGTCCAGTTCCTTTTGTTTATTAATCACTGCTATCACATTTACAAGCTTAAAATTTTATTGAGACTGTAAGCTTTGTTTACTATAGTAAGCCGGTTCCAATACATTTGTTACAGATGTTACTCTTAGCCGTTGATCTGAGCTTCAGTAGTTACAGAAAGTGGTGCTCATTCTGTTTCCAGGAGCTACAGTGTTGTTTTCTGCTGCATAAGTACTGTTGTTACAAATTAAGTTGTTTTTGTTCTGTTTGCTTTGCCCTTTGTTCATGTCTGCTGTTTTTATGGCTATCATAATTGGATAGATAATTGAAGTTTTTTGTTTTCTGTCTTGTGTTCTGGCCTATGTAATTAATGTTTGAAAGTCAAAATAAGATACTAAGTTAATGTCCCTGTTGTTAAATAACTCGTTCATCTTTCTTAGAAATAACACTGTTGTTAACTATTTTTTCCTTCTGTGCTTTTTTATTTTTATTTTTTACATTTTTATATCCCTGATAAAATTACTGAGTCAAGAATAATGAGGCTTTATGGTTATCAATACACTAGCAAGTTACTTTTTTTTTTTTTTTTAAACTTGTAGTTTTTTTCAGGTTTGAGTTTTGAACAAATGTGTCAGGGAGAGAGCCCGAAGGAAAGGGTAAAGCTCATGGGGACAGGACCCTCCCAGATGCCTGAGGAGGGATCATGCCCCTCCCCCTTCTCATCACCCCTCAAGGGGTTTGGGAAGAGACACAGGCAGGGAAGCGGACTGGTTTCCCAGGCTCTACAAGTGGTGCTTAGGGGTGAAGGACACAAGACCACTTGCCAGAATCCACAGCTTTCTGATTCCAAATTGAGTTCAGAAGAAAAGGGAAGGGGGAACCTAAACCACAGCAGCACCCAACTCCGTTTCCACCACCAGGGTGGCAAGGGAGGAGGTGGGTAGCCTCACCAAGGCTCTGGCTCCCTCATTCCTGGCCAAGGGAGCTAAGTGAAGGGCAAGGTCTCCCCAACAGTTTGAAGGAGTGAGGAAAACCAAAATAAACCATCAAATAAATTGTATAGGAGTCCAGCCTTGGGCTTAGCCAGAGCAGAACCTGGCTGGGGGAGGGGCCTCTGTATGCTCAAGGATCACTGCCACTACCACCGCCACCCTAGGAGCCAGGTATTTTGCCATGGCCTTGATTGCAACAGCTGCCTTCTTTGTCAGGGGCAGACTGCACCATAATCGGGATCTGTTCTCCACAGTCATACTTCTGCGCAGTCTCCTTGCCAAGGTCTCCCTCAGGCTGACGAAGGTCCTCTCGTTCCTCCCCTCTGTCCTGGAACAGGGATAGGTACCCATCCAGGATGCCAGTCAGCTGGAGGTCATTCCTTCTGATATTGGGGACATCCACTTTATGAGTTGACAGGCAGATAGCTTCATATTTCTTCCCAGTAAAAATGTCAATACCAACATATGACCTTGTTATGGCCATGCTTGCCAGTGTTCGAAGTAGACATCTTGACGATCTTACATGGCCTGCCTTTGAACACATCAAAACCATTCTTACGTAATGCTGAGCACTGCATTGGAAAGGCGGCTGAGGCTCCTGCATCTCCTGTCCAAATCATCTGCCATTTTAAGAGGTGTCAGTTCCAAGGAGCACTAGCACACTGGCTTGACCCTGTCTGCTGTGAGCCCAGCCTTCGCCTCCAAACCCAGCAAGTTATTTGTTAAAAAATAAGACAATCCTGGCAAAGACGTTGAATTTATGAAGGAACACTGAAGCCAGGGAGATGAAAAGCAGGGAAGTCCAGGAAAGCAGGCTAAGTAAGAAAATAACATGCAACAGCCACATGCACGCACACGCACGTGCACACACACTAGTAGATACCAAGCTGTCTGGGCTTAGAGGACAAGCACAAACAAGAAGGCGCAGTTCTTTCATTGAAGAGGCGTAGCGTGTGCTTGCAGCCACGACGTCTGTACAGTAAAACAAGCAGGTGGGAATGCAAAATACTTTTCATTAATTGATAGGACCTGCACTCTTGTGATTTGGCCCTTAAGAGAAGGAAAAGGGATATTGAGTGATGTAGAAGAGGGAAGCTTTGGAGACAAAGCTTTTAAAGTTGGGCTTTGAATGGAGGCAGGGTTTGAAAAGTAGGTGGAATAAGTGGATTTCAGAATGGAAGAATAACCTGGGTGGTCTACTCTAGTAAGCTGTGAGTGTGTGTGTGTGTGTTTATTGCCTGACAATTTTGAACTTGGAATTTTCTGTTTAATAATGTGAGCCAAAGGTTGGGCATAGTGTTGTACACCTTTGATTCCAACATTTGGTAGGCAGAGGCATGTGGATCTCTGTGAGTTCAAGGCCAGCCTGAGGTCCCGGCTGTTCATAACTATATTATGGGACCTTTTCTCAAAAGAAAAAAAAAAAAAAGCTTCAGCTTCCTCACTGGTAAAGTAGTGGTAATACTGCTCTGAGAGACTGTGATGAGAATAAAGTTATCTTAGCAGAGTGTGTCTTGCTTAAGGGAACCAGTCACAGGGTTGTTGGAGTTTGGTCTGATGTATGTTGTTGGCTCTTAAGATCTGGTTACACCTATCTTTGTTTTATAAACCTACCTAAGACAGGTTTATCTGATTGATTGATTGATTGATTAAACAGCCTATACTTGGTCAGGGCAAAATGGGGCAGGCATGGCTTCATGGGAGACAGACCAACTGAAAGTGAGGATGGGTTAGTGTGGAGAAAAAAAAAACACGTAGGTTGGGAGAAAGGATTCCAATAATGGTATGAAAAGGCCCAAATGAAGAATACAAGCAAGTACCATGGGATTGTGGATGAAAGGTAGACCAGATGAGGATGATTTTTGCACATGGCATTGGATGGGGGCTGGGAGGTAGAAATGGATGGTGAGGTTGTTGAAACAGTGTAAGTGAAATGTCTGCCCAGTCCCAGGTAAACAAGGCAATTACAAAAATCAACAGGTGTCTGTGTATTATTATTTATGATAGCAGGTTAAATACTATCACCGTGATAATCATAGGCCTAATAATAAACTTTATATAGCCCAACAGCATTTTATTTTCCTACAACACAGTGTTGTTCTGTACTACAGTCTTGTCCTCAGTGTAAAGTGGCACTTCCTGCAGCAGTGCTCCATAGAATACAGTGTGACCCGTGCTCCCAGGAGACAGGCGGTACTTAGTCTTAATATGAGAGACAGTGGGGTCATGTGCCTGGGGAGGGATATATGCAAGATTGAAATATGATAGAACTTGGAAGACTGTGGAAGTAGAAATGACAGCAGGTGAATCAGCAACGCACATTTCAAATAACAGAAGTCAGCCTATGACAGATTGGAGACTTTTGAGCCAAAATAACAAGATAGAATTCTGTTGCTAGTGCAAAAGCCATGAAAATCAGAAGGCACCTTCTGAGGAAGGTTTAGTGTAATTGTGAGCATGTTGAATGTTACAGGAGAGGGATGTGCAGTAATGTTGCTGAAGCGCACTCACGGTGATGGAACCATAGCTTTGGAGAGAGGGCCAGACCAGAGAGGAGATGTATTAGTGAAAGACCATAAACTGGAAGGTAAGATAGCCCAGCACGTAATTTCAAATGAGAATGCAGAGCATGTTGGAAGCAAAATAAGACTTTTATAAGGGATGGGCACAGGATCTGGGAGGTTTTTAAGAGAGTTATTTATTTTTATACAGTATTCTGTTTGCATGTGCATCTGCATACCAGAAGAGGGCACCAGATTTTATTACAAATGGTTATAAGCCACCACGTGGTTGCTGGGAATTGAACTCAGGACCTCGGAAAGAGCAGCCGTTGCTCTTAACCTATGAGCTATCTCTCCAGCCCCTAGAAATAATTTTTAAAAAATTAATTAATTCTGTAGTTTCTTACTGCCCCAACGCTGACATCAAGACAAAAAAAGAAGCAAGCATGAATCTTGTAGAATGGTGATTTCTTTTTCCCATGCAATCTCCAGATAGCACAAGTTCCTAGACAATCACTCACCCTTGGCCACTGTCACTGTTAGCCATCTGTGTTTGTGAGGATTTCACGTATTGCAACATTTTTTGAAGTTTGGTAGTGTATTTTTAGTTTAAGCTTTTAAACAAGAAAGAGCACATCCAGCCAGGTGTGGTGGCGCACACTTTCAATCTCAGCAATATACCAGTTCAAGGCCATCCTGTGATACCTGAGACAGTCCAGAAAAGGGGGGAAAGCATCTGAATTCTTCTGTTCACACCCAGATTTAGAGTTAGCGTTCAGCTCTTAATAAAATTTCTCTTCCCAGGTGTGATGGTTTACACCTTCGGTCCCAGCGCTTAGGAGGCAGAGGCAGGCAGATCTTTGAATTCTATGTCAGCATGGTCTACATAGCAAGTTCCTATCTCGAAAAATAAATAAATAAATATTTTTTTTTCTATTTCAATAAGTTATTTGAGTTTTTGTTTGTTTGTTTTAAAGTGGTGAAAACTGGGCCAGCGAGATGGCTTAGTGGGTTAAGGAACTTGCCACCAAGCCTGCCAGCTTGAGTTCAGTCCCTGGGACTGACTCAACTGATATGGTAGGAGAGAATTGACACCTTCATGTTATCCTCTGACTTCTATGTGTACACCATGGCCCACAGGTGCCCACATACATACACACACAACATATACACACATACAAAGTAAGTAAGTGAAATAATTTTTTTCTTAATATTAAAAATTCTATTCCCCTAGAGTTGTCCTACCTGGTTGTTTTTCTTTTATATTATTTCCAGCAGAGGAGGTTCAAACCATGAAGTAACTGGGTTTTGTTGTTATCATTACTCTTTAGTTTTTGGTGCTGGGATTGAGCGTGTCAGGGTCTCCGATAGCTGAGCATGTGCTCCTCTGAGTGACACCACATCCTCTAAAGCTCTATTTGCATTATTAATCTGAAGTCTAAGTTCCAACCTCAGATGTCACACTACCTTTCTCAGTGTTGAAGGCCATTATTTAACCAAGACCCAGAAGGGTTTTCTCCGAGGTCTCATAATTATTTCATCTCCTACAGTGGTTTTACTTGGTGCCCATGTGTAGAGAAGGCTTCATTCTTCTCCCAGTTCTAAGAGTGAATGTTCAAGCAGATGTTTATGTGCAGCTGGTCTAGGCCCCAAAGTAGCAGCTGCTTCCTGACAGGTGGATTCTTCACTGAAACAGAGACCTAAGAAGGTTTATGTGTCTCTCTTCTAGGCCGCAAAAACAGAAGTCTCTCTGGTATACCCACACAAAATGTGTCTGTGCAGTCTTAATATAGAAAATAAGGCAGACCATAATTGATTGTCAGAATTGAGTTTACAGAATTCTTTGAAAAAAGCAGAAAGATAAAGCAAAAGGATGCTTAGAACCCTGGCCAGAGAGACACACTGCTGTGAACGCACTTGCTGCAGGGACCTTGTGCCCTGAGTTTGGGACCTGGAACCCAGAGAAGAGGAGCACTCCTGAAAGCTGTCTTCTGCGCATGTGCGCCTGCCCACACGCGTACAGGCACGCGTACACACACACAATAATTAAGGAGAAAGGATTTAGAAGCCCACTGTCTTACCTTATGACCTGATTGTTGTGTGTTTAAATTGTGGGTTTTATTAAATAACATTTTGAGAATTTTAAGTTCTTGATTTTGTATCTGAGCGGGATTGGGCTTAGAGGTTTTTGTTAGGACAGAGTGTGTGTGTGTGTGTGTGTGCGCTTGTTTGCTTGCTTTTGTGTGTTTGGTTTGGTTTTGGTCTAACTACACAGAACAAAAACATGTGAGTATCTTATTTAATAGAATTTAATTGTGGCAGGGGAAATAAAAATGACATAAACAAAATAATTTCTTCTTTTAAAATCCTGGTAAGTATTAACGTATGATGGCTTACACCTGTATTCCCAGCTCTGTGTGAGCCTGAGGTAGAGGAAGTATTGCTGTGGATTTAAGACTAACCTCAGCTACAGTGAGACACCGTCATGCCACCATTGCCTGTCTAAAAGAGAGCATCTGTATATACAGCTGTCTTGCAGAAAGATGTTAACAAGCTGTTCTGTGAAAGGCAGGACACGGCCACTAAAATAACATTGTAATTGCTGATGAGTTCCATTGAACTTTGGTATATTTGTTGTTCAAAGCAAGCTGGTAGCATGCTATTTAAAGCTGGCATGGTAGCCCCAGCTTTAAATCCCATACTCTAAAGGCCAAGGCAGAAGGCTCAGCACAAGTTCAGAGTTAGCCTGGACCACAAAGTGAGTTTTTATGCCTCCCTAGTACATACAGAGTAAGACCCTGGCAAAGATGGGTAGGTAGGTAGGTAGGTAGGTAGGTAGGTAGGTAGGTAGGTAGGTAGGAAGGTAGGTAGGAAGGTAGGTAGAAAGAAAGAAAGAAAGAAAGAAAGAAAGAAAGAAAGAAAGAAAGAAAGAAAGAAAGAAAGAAAGAAAGAACAGGAGGTGGGTCATTTGGCAGTTTCTGTTGTGCAAGTATGAGACTTTGAGGCTGGATTCCCCAGCAGCCATGTGAAAACCAGGTGCAATGGCATGCAACTTTTCCTGTGGCTCCGGGGAACAGGAAGAGGAAGATAGAGAAGGGCAGATACCTAGAGCTCATGGACCAGCTAGCCTGGATTAATCAGTGAACTCCAGGTCACTGAGACTAGTCTAAAAGAGGAAAGTTAAAAGCAATAGAGGAAGATCTCTAACATCAACCTGTGGACTTCACATGTATACACACAGACATACACACAGAACCATAGCGGGTATGTGCCTATAATTTGATCATGTGGGAAGCAAATTCAAGAGGATCAGACGTTCAAAGACAGAAAGTTCAAGACCAGCCTGGGCCATTTGAGAACACTATTTCAAAATAAACAAAAATTATTAAGTATTAAAGGCAAGACAGGGCTATAGAGTGAAGCCTCACTACCACCTTCATCTCAAACCCTAAAAAAGAAAAGTAAAATAAAGTAATAAATACGCAATTGTTTGACCAGTCATTAGGAGCTAGTGACGTGGAAGTATACGTTTTCAGTTGTCTAAGGGTATTATTAATTAAAATACTACAGAGTACTTTTGCTGGCACTGTGACTACCTAAGAGGCTATGGAGTTTTTGCGTGTATCTAGGGTCTATGTGTAGCTAGGGATCTTTTTCTCAGGAATGAGTGAATAGCAAGAGTTAGACTTGTCATGGTGTGCATTCACCTTCATGTTGTACTTTATGCCTTTAGCTTAAGCAAGGATAAATACTTAATCCTTACAACTCTCCAGCTTGAGAGATGGCTAAGCAGTTAAGAGAGCATACTGCTCTTGGAGAGGACTGGGGTGTGGTTCCTGGCACTCATGTGGCTCACAACTCGAGACTCAGGGAATCCATGGCTTCTGGCTTTTCCTGGCACACGCACACACACTCATAATTTTTTAATTAATACAAAGTTAAAACCTGAATTTAACAAAGCTTGGTAGCTTATGCCTTTACTACCAAGACTTGGAAGGCTGAGTTCAAGGCCAGTTTGCCTTATATGGTGAGATACTTTGTTCCAAAACAAACAAAAACTACTTAAAATTGTAGATGTGGTTGTGATTCCCAGGTCATCGCCAAAGCTGAGTTTATTTAGGGGACATTCTTGGCTTTTCTGAAAAATAAGTATATTTTGTTTCTGCAAAATAAGTATATTGCAGCCGAGCGTGTTAGCACACTCCTGTGGTCTCAGTCCCCAGGAGTCTAAGGCAGGAGCATTGCCACAGGCTAAGTAAGTGCAGGGTTAATCAGGGGTACACAGTAAGACCATGTCTAAAAAAAAAAAGACAACTCTAAAACATATTATGTACATCACAGGACCACTACAGTGTCTTCGAAGGAAATGTATTTCTTGGCTTCATAATGGAAGTTTTATTTCCAGAAGGGCTTTGCTCACCCCTGATTTGTTTAGACTTAGTATGAATGTCTCCAAAGCTCAATTGTTTTTTCTAAGTAGATATCAGTAAGTACTTGTAATGGTGGGCTCCGCTGTCTTCCCCATCCAGGAGCCTGAAGAGATTGATGCAGGTGATGAGATAGAGGACACCTGTGACGACAAGGAGGATGACCTGGGGGCCGTGGAGGAGCAACGCAGTGTTATCCTGCACCTCCTGTCCCAGCTCAAGCTGGGCATGGATCTAACGAGGGTAAGTAGCAGCAGGTCAGGCACCAGGCCTACTGCTGGCAGGAGACAGTCCCGTGTGGTTCTGAACCATAGGCGGGAGGAGAGTGAGCTCAAGGCCAGCCTGGGCTTTTAGCCATTTCTCACAAGGAATCTGAGATTTGGGGTCCATTGAAGGCTGTAAATGTAGAGATGAATGATTGTTTCCCATGCACACCTGTTACGGCATTTTAAATAGAAAAGTTTTTGTCTTTAGCATTCATTTTACATCACTGAAAAATAAACACTTTTTTTGTTTTTTTAACTTAGGCTTACTGTGCTTAATAGGCGCGTTCCTTTTTAAACTGTGTGTGTCTGTGTGATGTGTGTGGCATTGCAGTCAAGCGTCAGTTCCTTCCTTCCAGCACGGCTTCCAGTGCTCAAGCTCAGGTGCTGCAGTGCACCACCGCAGGACACCCTGTCTGTCAAGGGAACGCTGCTTCCTCCAGTCTCCATGACCAGTGGAGAGATCTGTACCCACACTCTTGGTTTTGTTTGGTCTTGACAGTTTCTGTCTAGGTAGCCCTGTGGCTTAGTTTGCTTCTCTGTGGGTGTGAGAAAACAAGGACCAAAACCAACTTGGAGAAGAAAGGGTTTGGTGCCCTCTCCTGGCATACAGGTATACATGCAGACAGAACATTATATACATAATAAATAAATCTTAAAAAAAAAAAAAAAAAGAAGAAGGGTTTATTTCCGCTTACAACTCACAGTCCATCATGAATCGACATCAAGGCAGAAAAGTGAAGACAAAGCCAGGCACTGTGGTGCATGACTTTAATCTCAGCACTCAGGGAGGCAGAGGCAGGTGGATTGCTGTGAGTTCAAGGCCAGCCTAGTCTACAAGGTGAGTTCTGGATGGACAGTCAAGGCTACACAGAGACACCTGTCTCCAAAAAAACAAAAACGAAAGTGAAGACAGGAACCTGGAGACAGGAACTGAAGCAGAGACCATGGAGGAGTGCTGCTTACTGCCCTACTCCTTGTGGCTAGCTCAGGACCCCTTGCCCAGGGGAAGTACCACCCACAATGGTCTCAGCCCTCCCACATCGATCACTACTCAAGAAAATCTCCTACAGACTTGCCTACAGGCCAATCAGATAGAGGCATTTTCTTACTTGAGGTTCCCTCTTCCCAAATGATCCTGGCTCAGGTCCAGTTTGCAAAAACTAAGTAACCATACTGGCCTCACATTTGAAGGAATCCTGCCTCATGCTCCCACGTGCTGAGATTATAGGCATGTGCTGTCATGCTCAGCTTCCCGAAGATTATTTTTAAAGAGGGGGTAGGGACTGAGGGAACGCCTCAAGCAGGAAAGAGCAGGCACTGCTCCTGTGCAAGAGCAGTACCATCTGTAATTCAGGGAACCTGATGCCTTTTCTGGCCTTCGCTGTAACTGCACTCACTCACCTGCACATTCCCTACACAAATACACACAAATATAGATAGTTAAAAATAATAAAGTTAACGCTTTAAATTACAAAGAAAGAAGAACCAGCATGCTTCATCTAATACTCCAGCTTTCTACAGTGTGCTATATGTTCATGTAGCCTGGGAACCTGAGGAAGAGGCTCAGGCACAGCCCCTGAGTAATCAGTCCATGCTGCTCTCACGGCAGTCCTTTGTCTAACTTGTCTTTTTGTCTCGAATTTCTATTTAATCTTAACCATTCAGGCACTTTCAACTCCTTTTAAACAAGTTTGGGCTTGGTTTTGGGTTTTTTTTTGTTGTTGTTGTTGTTGTTTTATTATTGTTGTTAGAAGACCAGATCCTTTGGTTTACATTTCTGTTCCTCATACCTGTCTTGTATGAAATGCTCTTAGTGGTAGAGATAATTATTTGCAGATGTGGATGTGTATTGATTCTCCCTCTTAACTGATGCTTTAGGTGGTGCTTCCTACGTTTATCCTGGAGAAGCGTTCCTTACTGGAGATGTATGCGGATTTCATGTCTCATCCAGACCTGTTCATAGGCATCACCAACGGAGCCACACCAGAGGACCGAATGATTCGCTTTGTTGAGTACTACCTTACCTCATTTCACGAAGGCAGAAAGGGAGCCATTGCTAAGAAGCCGTACAATCCCATTATCGGAGAAACTTTCCACTGCTCCTGGAGGGTGCCCAGGAGTGAAGTGGCATCCAGCGCGGGTGGGAGCTCTTCCAGCCCCGTCGTCACAAACCACGCTCCTCTGCCGGACGAGGCCCTGACCCAGGGCTCCTCAGACTCTTACACTGTCAGATTTGTTGCTGAGCAGGTTTCCCACCACCCTCCAGTATCAGGATTTTATGCAGAATGTGCAGAACGGAAGATGTGTGTGAATGCACATGTCTGGACTAAAAGCAAGTTCTTAGGCATGTCGATAGGTGTGACAATGGTGGGAGAAGGTGAGTAGAAAAATTGCCCTCTAGTTTTTATTCCAAACTTGTTAAATTTGGAGAGGCTCTGTAGGTATTAATTGTAGGGTTTTGAGATTTGGTGGTATGTGTATGAGTGTTTTGCCTACACATATGTAAGTACACCACATGCATGCAGTAACCACAGAGGGTTCTGTACATTGGAGGTACAGGCAGTTGTGAGCTGCCACGTGGGGGACTGGAACTGAGCCCCTTAGGTCCTCCGCAAGAGCAGCTAGTGCCTGTGACTGCTGAGTTACCTCTCCAGCCTAGTTAGAGACTGTAAACATTATATATGCTACTTTTTTGGTTTTAGTTTGTATTGTGCTCCACACTGTATGTTGGGACACACCGTAATCATACGCTATTACTATGGACAAATGAAAATTCCCCTTTAAATTATATTTTAACATTTTAAATATAAAGATTTTGGGGTTGTTCGTTTCTAGACAAATAACTTGCTCTGTAGCTCTAGCTGGTCTGGAATTCTGTAGATCAGCCTGGCTTCAAACTCACCAAAATTAAAGGTGCGTACCACCACACCTGTAAAGTATTTTCCCTGAAGAAAATAAAAATACTTTGACTTTGGGTCATGGTAGAGTATACCTTTAATCCTAGCACTCCAGAGGCAGAGGCAGAGGCAGAGGCAGACAGACCTCTGAGTTTTAGGCTGTCCTGCTGTCCATAGCAAGTTCCAGGAAAGCCAGAGGTACAGAGTGGGACCCTGTTTCTAACAAACAAATTCAGAGGAAATAAAATCATCACTAGCCCATTAACTCAGAGGTAGATAATTTGAACTAGCTTTTCTGTGCCTATATAGTCATGTTTAATTTTTTAAATTATTTATCTTTATTTTATGTGCATTGGTGTTTTGCTATGAGTGCTGTGTGTGCTGGGAATTGAACCCAGGTTCTCTGGCAGAACAGTCAGTTCTCTTAACCACTGAGCTGTCTCTCCACCCCTCAGTTTTAATTTTTAAGATAAGGATTAGCTGAAATTTAGAGGTAATAGGACATGGTCTTATGAAGTTGGGCATATTTAGAGCCTCATTCTTTCTCACGTATTCCCAAAGGACAACTGTTGTTACTAGTTTATAACACAATAGTCTGCTGCTCTAGCCTCTGCTTCTCAAATACGTAAGGAGGAGCATTGCCGTTTTCAACATCTTTGAATCATGAGGGGAGATATAGTGACTTCTTTACTATCTAAGTGCTTTCGTGTAGTCATGTATTGCCTTTTGGAAATGACACTGCTTTTTGTTACCCCTAGCAACAAGTAAATAAAATGAAGGAATAGGGAAATGCTGAGATGCTCTGTCAAGTGCTTGCCTTGCAGACATGAGCACCTCAGATCAGGTGCCCACTGCCCATTGGCCAGGCATGGCCAATGGGTTGGCCTCAGCCAGGCATGGTGGCACATGCCTGTGATTGGGAGTGGCAGAGGCAGGAAGATCTCTGTGAGTTCAAGGCCAGCCTGATTTACAAAGTGAGTCCAGGACAGCCAAGGCTACACAGAGAAACTCTGTTGGGGGAAGAGGGAGAAAGAGATGGCCTTAAAAAATAAGGCTGGTAGACACTGCTTAACTCCAACACTCAAGAGGCAGAGGCAAGCAGATCTCTAATTCAAGGTTAGCCTTGTTACAGGATAATGCTGGATGTTTTTCCTCTGGTTTCCAGATACATATGTGAGTGCCCACAAACACACAAATATGTGCACACTGTATACACATATACACACAATCAGAATAGGATTTTTGATCATTTTGCCTTTATGTTTTCAACATAGAGGGAAATTAGTTCAATTACTAACTGACAGGTGTGGTGGTGCATTCCTTTAATCCCAGTACTCAGGAGGCAGAGGCAGGCGATTTTTGAGTTTAAGGCCAGCCTGGTCTGCAAAGCGATTTCCAGGACAGCCAGGGCTACAAAGAGAAACCTTGTCTCAAAACAAACAAACAAGCCTAAGTCTTACTTTCCCTGTATTTATTCAACCATGGTGGAAACGGTGTCTCTGTGTAGCTGTGGCAGGCCTGCCCCTGACTGTGTAGACTGTGCGGCCCTCACACTCACAGAGCTGCACCTGCGCCTGCCTCCCGCGTAGCAGGGTGAGAAGCACCAGCACACCCAGCTCTGCTAGTCTTCGCTTCTTCTAAAATTTTCAGTAGTTATCGGAACGCGTAAGAACAAGGCACCTGGTTTATAATCCCTTTTCTGGAGAGGTAACAACTGGATCCCGAGGCTCGGTGGTCAGCCAGCCACTCTCGCTTTCATGGTGAGTTCTAGGCTAGTAAGAGACCCTGTCTCCAAACTTAGAGGTGAATGTTATCTGAGGAACAACACCCAGGGTTGTCTTCTGGCCTTCACATTCATACACACAGAGAGACACTCATAGAAATCAATGAACTATAATAAATACTATATAACATCAGTTACTGTAGAAACCCCCAATGGAATGATATTTGTTTGAAAAATCACCATCTAGCCCTCTCAACACCTCTTGTAGTTTCAGAATTTGGCAACCAAGACTTAGGATGATCAAAGTTATTGATAAAAAGATTACATGTGTTCTTCTTTCACATAGGTAGACTAGAACGAAGAATACCTTCTCATCATACTGTCTGAGGGACTCTGAGCTGCTGGTGACCGGGTCTGAGCATGGTGCTACACGGCAGGGCTCCCACCTCAGCCCCAGTGCTTTATTTAACTTGTAGGAGCATTGGTGGGAAACTTAGCCAGCTTGCACTGTAAGAATTACAGGCCCCATGAACCCAGAGGACCAGAGGGGTCACAGTGAAAGGAACCCTGATCCAGTATTACCAGGAAATTCTGCCAAGTGAGGCAATACATCAAAAGATTAATGATTCTAAAATGATAGTGTTTACTACTAGACAGGAAAAACTAGTTTTAAAAACTGTGTCCTTGAAGAGATGTTAACCACGCTCATGCTTTTACATCCAGGTATCCTTAGTCTGTTGGAGCATGGAGAAGAGTACACGTTTTCCCTGCCTTGTGCATATGCCCGGTCCATTCTGACTGTTCCTTGGGTAGAACTAGGTGGCAAAGTCAGCGTCAACTGTGCAAAGACCGGATACTCGGCCAGCATCACTTTTCATACTAAGCCATTTTATGGTGGCAAACTGCACAGGTAAGAACGCTTTAAAGATGTCTGGCTCTTGTTCTGCTTTTTCATCCTGTATTATAACTCCTTACTCTTTCTGCTTTGTCTCATATGGATGAGACTGAGGAGTATGTGTGGGCGTGTATGTGTATGAGTGAACTGTTGAAGTGTTGGCCACACAAGCAAGACGACAGGAGTTCATATCCTTATAACCTGTATAAATGCCAGGTAGGTGTGGTGGGCTTTTCTGTAATTCTAGCCGGAGAAGACAGAGACGGGATCCCCATAAATTAGCTAGCGCTCTAGCTTTGAGAGCTCTTAAGAGACTCTGGCCTCAAAGGATAAGATGGAAAAGCAATGGAAGAGGATTCCTAGCAACAGCCTTGGTCTTACACACACACACACACACACACACACACACACACACACACACACACACACACTCACACTCACAGAGGTAGACATGTGCAACTATCCATGGTTTTGTTTTTTGAGACAGGGTTTCTCTGTGTAACAGTCCTGGCTGTCCTGGAACTGCTTTGTAGACCTGGCTTGCCTTGAACTCAGAGATCCACCTGCCCCAGCCTCTGAAGTGCTGGAATCAAAGTAATACCACCGCACCCAGCTAACAACCACACTCATCCACATAAAAAAGAAAAGAAGAAAAAGCACTCTGAAAATCATGATCTAGTTTTAAAACAGTAATGATGTATCAAATCATGTAATGTTTTCCTCTGAAGTTGTTAACAACACATAAACTAGAATTTCTAACAAATGAGTATATGCTCTATGGCCCAGTTCCAACTAAAGGAATTCAGAATCATATTCAAAACTCAGTGAAGGATGCTACCTACTAATACAAGTTAGAGTAAAAATATGTCTAAACGTAAAACTAGTAGAAGCTGCACAAGTTGGAGGCCATATGTCTTCGTGGACTTCAGATTTCTTCCAGGAATCAGCTACTGTGTCCTCTGCTGGCAGGTCAGTCTCCGCAGCACTCAAGATCTTCAGAGACTGCTGACTCTTTCCCCAAGCCGTGGTGGCTATTCTGGAGGTGTGCGTGGGTTTCCTGTTAACTCTTTATTTAGAAATAGCATTCAATCCATGTGGACGCCTGTGATCCCAGCACTCGGGTGGCAGAGGCAGGTAGATCTCTGAGTTCAAGGCCAGCCTGGTCTACAAAGTGACTCCAGGACAGCCAAGGCTACACAGAAAAAGAAGAAGAAAGGAAAAAAGAGAACATGCATATAAGAGTATACAAAGTACTGAATTTTCACAAAGTAGAGAGCTGAGTATCTTTTTGTTAAAATAATTTATTCTTATTTTATGACATTGGAATTTGCTTGTATGTATTTCTGTGTGAGGGTGTCAGGTCTTGGAGTTACAGACAATTGTGAGCTGCCATGCAGTTGCTGGAGATTGAACTCAGGTCCTCAGGAAGAGCTTCAGTGCTCTTAACTACTGAGCCATCTCTCCAGCCCTCAAGAGTTGAGTCTCTTTACCTCACTTGGGTAGATTCCTAGCATGCCTGAGGACTTTCTCATGGGTTGTCAGTCTCTCTCCCCCCTCTTCTGGGTTAGCCACCCCCCTCCCACTTTGGGTAGCCACTGTGCTGATTCCTAACCCCACAGCTTAGCCTCCAGCCCTGTATAGCTTGCATATGTAGTGTACAGCTGTATAGTCTTTTCTACTTGCCTTAGTTTAGTCAGTGTCAGGTTTTAGAAAGTTGTCCATGTATACTTTCTTCCAGGTTTTCTTCTCCTTACCAAAGCCTGTGTCCCATATTTACATGCCACAACTAAGCATTCATTCTTGTTTATTTATTTTTACTTTACGTGTGCGAGCACGCCTGGGTGTGTGCATGTACATGCAGGTACACACAGAAGCCAGAAGAGGCGCTCAGATCCCCTGGCAATTGTAAGCCACTCAGCCTGAGTGCTCTGTAAGAGCACAAGTGCTCTTAAAACACTGAGCCAGATTCATTTTGACAGATGTTTGCGTAGTTTCTAACTTTTGCCTGTCTCAAATAATTGTTGTAGATAGGGTTGGGGATGTAGCTCAGAGGTAAAGGACTTACTGAGCATGCGTAAGAGCTGGCTTCACTCCCAGCACTACACACACCCCCCTCGTCATGTTTGGGTGTATGGATACACAAGAGTACTGCTAGTTGCAGACACGGTGGTGTACATGCTGATATCTTTTAGGGAAATGCAGAGGAGTGGAATTTCTGGCTTATGAACCACATTGACTATATTCCCATTTCTCGTGTGTGAGACTTTCAGTTGCATGTAGCAATATTAGCTCTTCATTACAAGACATGGCTCCCTGTGGAGAGCAGAATGGCAGAGCTTGACCCCGGCTCAGTATTCTGTTGCTGTGAAGATAAACCACGACACGGTGACTCTGAGAAAGGAAAGCATTTAATTGGAGCTGGCTCATGGTTTCAGAAGTTCACTCAGTTACCATCATGGTGGGAAGCATGGGGTTGTGCAGGCAGACATGTTGCTGGAGAGGCAGCTGAGAGTTCTGTGTCTGTATTGGAAGGCAGCAGGAAGAGAGAGACTGGGCCTGGTGTCTTTTTGAAACCTCAAAGCCCACCCCTGAGTGTGGGCTCACACATTTCCAACTAAGCTGTGCTTCCTAATCCTTTCAAATTACGAGCCTTTGGGGACCATTCCTTGAGTTAGTCCCCTAATTTCTTAGTCCTGTAAAGTAGTTCTCTGCAGTTTTTATCTCTATCTGCAGATTACTGGTACAAAGCAGTAGTTTATGTAAGGCTGGGTTATTGAAGGGAACATATTCCTAGAAGTATCAGACAGAACTGGGGCTCTGGAATCCATCCAGACCTGTACATTCTGCCCTCGGAGCAGTTTACATTTTTTTTTTTTTTTCGTACTTCAGCTTCCTCATGTGAAGAAATAGGATAGACACAGTCTTGGCAAGTGAGTTAATTTATCTAAACTGCCAGCATTTTGCCAGTATTCAGCAGATGCCAGGCATACTGGTAGTCCCCTGGGCACTCTTACTCTTGCTTGTTCTGGGTGGTGATATGAGTTTGACCCTGTCATTTGAGCTCTTATGGGCTTTGTTTTCTCATTTATTGCCACAGGCAACATTTATTATAAACCTACTTATTCACTCATCCCATGTCTGTTCAGAGTCCACCAGTAATCCCAGCACTCAGGGAAACAGGCAAATTGATCTCTATGAGTTCAAGGCCAGCCAGGCCTACTTAATGAGAGCCTGTCTAACAACAGATTATAGAAAAGAGTATCCCGGGGCTGGAGAGATGGCTCAGCCGTTAAGTGCACTGCTTGTTCTTCCAAAAGTCCTGAATTTAATTCCCAGCAACCACGTGGTGGTTCACAACCATCTATAATGAAATCTGGTGCCCTCTTCTAGCGTTCAGGTGAAGATGCAGGCGCAGAACATTGTCTACATAATAAAATAGATAAATCTTTTTTTTTTTTAAAGGAGTATACAACGTAGGGACTATGGCAATCCCCTAATAAGTGTCGCAATAATAAGTGTCACCCTGAGTGCATACAGTAAAAGCACATAGCTTATGCCAGAGGTAAGAATCGGCTTCTAAAAGAAAGCTGTCTTAGCTGGGCAGAGTGGTACATGCCCATAATCCTAACATTCAAGGGAAGATGCAAGAGGATCAAGAGTTCCAAGGCCAGGGCCTACAAAAAGATGTAGCAGGAAAGGGTGTTTGCCACTAAACTGACCACCTGAGTGTGATACCAGAATTTATTACATGGTGGAAGGAGAAAACAACTCCTGAAAATTGTCCTCTGACATCTTTACAAATGTGGCAAGATAGATAGATAGATAGATAGATAGATAGATAGATAGATAGATAGATAGATAGA
>NW_026596064.1:12524526-12565787 GCF_907164565.1 Psammomys obesus
AGATAGATAGATAGATAGATAGATAGATAGATAGATAGATAGATAGAAAGAAAGATAGAAAGATAGATGAGAGTAGATAGAGTTCTAAAAAAATTCTTTAAAAAAGGAGGGAGGGTTTCAAGGCAGTCACTAAGACAGTGAGTTTAAGCAATCCTGTGCTATGTGAGAGCCTGCCTCACAAAGCCAAAGCAAAAAGAAAGGCATCTCTTTAGTTAAGTCATAAGGATGAGATGTATGTGCCCAGAAGGCAGGGTGTCAGAGGTAGCCATGTTGACATGAACAGTGAGTTAGGTGAAAGGATAGTGTAGACATTCTTAAATTAGACTAGAGATGTGTGGATCAGAACACAGTTATGTCCTTTCATCTCCTTATCTTCTCTGGCTGCCTTCATACTCTAGTCACCAAGTGAAAGTAAGTATGGAGAGATGGTCTGGCTGAGAACTTTCTGTCTGTATTTTCATGTGAATGTATGCTAATGTCACATTAAACTGTTGTAAAAGATCGTCGTAAGAGTACTATATTATTTAATATTTGTGGGCAGGAACCTGGGGAGGCTATTTGATGAGTAGAAAAGCTTGTGGAAGGTAGCTATAACATCAAAGATTGTGTATGGCAGTAAAAGTCTCGGGCCTGTGTGTTTGAGACCGGCCTGGGCAACATAATAAGAAACTGGACTACAGAAGAAAAACTAAGAGGACTAGTCACTCCTTAGTCCTCAGACTGTAGTTCTGGTCTTTGTGTCTAGAGAATGGGAAGAACAGCATCATCTCTTCTCATCTTATGTGGCTAGAGCTGAATCCTCAAGAAAAGGAAGGTATCACAAGTGGGATCAGAGAAAAAACATGGGAGCTGCAAAGATGGCTCGGTGGTTAAGAGCACTCACTGTTCTTGCAGAGGACTCAGGGTCAGCTCTTACCACCAACAAAGAGGCTCACCACTGTCTGTAACTTTAGTTCCAGGGGATCCAATACCCTCTTCTGACCTCTGGTGGCACCAGGCTTGTATATGGTACTCATACATATATTCATACAAAACATCCATACACATAAAATAAAATAATCTAGAAAAAAATTAATAGTAATGAAATAATCTCTTAAGAAACATTCTGGAGGGGCTGGAGAGGTGGTTTAGAGGTTAAGAGCTCTGGCTGCTCTTCCAGAGGTCCTGAGTTCATTCCCAGCAACCACATGGTGGTTCACAACCATCTATAATGAGATCTGGTGCCCTCTTCTGACATACAGGTGTACATGCAGGCAGAATGTTGCATACATAATAAATAAATGAATCTTAAGAAAAAGAAAGAAAGCTAGATTGATAGTTTGATTGATTGATTGATTGATTGATTGATTGAATGAATGATTGATTGATTCTGGGCCAGGTGGTGGTAGCACATGCCTTTAATCCCAGCACTTGGGGAGACAGAGGCAGGCAGATCTCTTTGAGTTTGAGGCCAGCCTGGCCTACAGAGTGATTCCAGGACAGCCAAGGCTACACAGAGAAACCCTAGTCTGGAAAAACTAAATAATCATAATCAGTTTGACCTCTAAGAAGTCCTTCCTAATACAATTCTGTTTGTTCATATGGTTTGGAATACAGCCTAGAGTTCCTACCCCTATAACCAAGCGGACCTGTGGCGGCATTCTTTGTGTCCAGTGAAACACAGTTGGCGGTTACTTCCAACTTGACATTTTGAATGTTTGCTCTTCACTCCAAACCCTCACACACGTTGGTCCCCAAGATCTGGCCCACAGTTCCTTTGTGACTGGCCGCCTGTCTGCTGTGACCACCTGCTGCGAGCTCTCAGTGTGCAGCTCAGTTACTCCCTTTCCGGTTTCTGGCCTTGTGTTCACATGACCAATGGACCTAATTCCTTGTGCTGCCTCGGGTCCTCCAAGTTCTCTCCTGAACCTAAATAAATCACAGTCTCTGAACACTCATTAGACTTCAACCTTTGACCTTTGCCTGCTAGTCCCTGAGTTTTGACCCTGTCTCATCTGAGTCCTGCAGGAAACATGAACTTCATTAAAACGATTGAACCAGTCCTCTTTGTGCCTTCTACCTGAGCTGAGTTGTGTGTTGACAGCCAGGTGGCTCTGTTCATGCTTATTCCTCGTGTCTCTGTTTTAGCCAGGGAACTTACCATCTTGATTATATTTCATGTTTCTCTAAGTCTTAATGACTTGTCTGGATTTTGTATTGAATTATGCTTTTTGGGCTAGGCATGGTGACTTAAAGGTTTCTTCTCAGGCCTTTAATCTCTGGACACAGAAGGCAGAAGCAGGTGCATCTCTGAGTTCAAGGCCAGCCTAGTCTATAGAATAAGTTCCAGGACAGCCAGAGCTATATATAGTGAGAGCTGTCTAAGGGGAAACGAATGAATGAATGAATGAATGAATGAATGAATGAATGAATGAATGAACATTGGGTGCTTGATCTCTAGAACTGCAGATGTGTTAGGTAGATGGGACTAGTGAAGAGATCTAGGTTGTAGTGCTGTCATTTGTAGACTATAATAAACATGTTAGACGTAATTTTCCACTTAGGCTAATGAAGTCCAGTCTGATGCCCAGTATTCTTTCTGAAGAATAAAACTGATGCATATGAGCAGTTATCTAGCACAGGATTGGTTTTCCCCAGACTTGGGTACTGACACGTTGAAATGTGCTCTGTAAAGTGGCATTTCAAGATGTGCCGTTGGGCTTCCGCCTTCTAAAGAAACCTTTGCTTCCCACTGGTCTAGAGTCACAGCCGAAGTGAAGCACAACGTTACCAACACTGTGGTGTGCAGGGTGCAGGGGGAGTGGAACAGCGTGCTCGAGTTCGCCTACAGCAATGGGGACACCAAGTATGTGGACCTGACTAAACTGCCCGTGACAAAGAAGAGGGTGCGGCCTCTGGAGCGGCAGGGTCCATTCGAGTCCAGGTACGTTCCCTCACCTCCAGTCAGGAAGGTCGGGAGCCCTGGAGTCTAGCTAAGCCACTGCACTGAGTCTCTTTACAGTTTATATGAGCCTTGCCATCTGTCAAATGAAAGGGTTGGTCTGCCTGACTGAACCCTAAAAGCCCTGGTCAGGATGGCATTTTATGCTATATAGTAACTTCAGTGGGAAAACAAAAAAAAATTGACAAGTTTTTTATCTCCTACATGAAAACTACCAGATGCCTGGCTTGTGAGAGGGCTCTAAAAGGAAGGGCACTTGACACACATGGCTGGCAGCAAATTTGTTCCTCTGAACTTGTGAAAGGTAGAAGGCAGCAACTCCATGGGGTAGCCCTCTGCCCTCCACAGTGCACAGGGCGACTCCCTCCCCAAGTGATAAATGCAAAAAGCAAGCTACCCCTGGCTAAGTTTCCACATAATACCAAAGATGGGCATTATTGGTAAACTTCATTGAAACATTCTCTTTTGCAACTCCATCTGTCTAAAGTCAGTTTTTCCGGCTAGAGTGTCTGCCATCAGGAACTGACGATAGCAGCAGATAGCCGGCTCTGTTAGTAAACCAGGCATTGAAGAGACACTGCTGGACTGTAATTCCCAGAATTCTGCTGAAGGGTTTTCTGTGTGGAGTCTTTGAGCCTTTCTGTCAGTAGTGTCCTTCGGAGGAAAGCTTCGCTGCATCTCAGTCTATAGTGGGACTTTCACAGTTACCAACTCTTTTTTTTTTTTTTTTTTTTGAGTCAGGGTCTCACTGCAGCAAGCCTTGGATGGCCTGGAACTCAGTGATCCACCTGCCTCTGTCTCCCCGACTGCTGGGATTAGAGGCATGCACCACCACTGCCCAGCTACAAAGCATGTTTTTTCTATCTTACCTTTTGTTGTTGTTGTTATTTGTCTCCTCTTTGTGTGTGAAGGCTCTTGTACCTGAGGCCGGCCATGAGCTCTTTGTGTGGCCTAGGATGATGCTGAGCGTCCTGTCCTCATGCTTCCACCTCTCACCCCCGGCTTTATGTGGAGCTGGGGACTGAAGGCACCATCACATGCGTGTTCAGCAGGCACCCTGCCAGTTGAGCCGCAGCCTCAGCCTCGTGCATTTCACTCTACAAATATCTCATGTTATTTGTTAATTCAGGAAAGTTTCCTAAAAACAAAATAGTTGTTTTTATAGCTGGAGAAAAAGCTTCTTAATTGAACTTCTCAATTTAAAAACCATCAAGAGTTGCAACAGTCTGGGCATCAACAACAGGATCCGAGTGTCAGTGCTCTGAAACTCAGGAAGTGTAGATCTGACTCAGAAAGTGAAATGATGGGGCTTACAAAGTCTGAGCTGTCAACTGAGGAGCATGCATGGTCTGGACCTAGGCCCCTGCACAGATGGATGTGGCTGATGGGTGGCTTGGTCTTCATGTGGGTCACTGGCCGGGGGGCAGGGGGTAGGGACCTCTTTCTAACAGGGACTCTATTGCCTGCTTTTGGATCATGTCCCCCTGGCAGCATGCCTTGCCTGGCCTCAGGGGATGCTCAATCCGGGTGTGACTTGATGTGCTGGGGAGGGTTGATTCTGAGGGAGGGGACTTGCTTTTTCTGGGAGGAAAGCGAGATGAGAAGGAGGAGAACAGGGTCTGGGGACTGGGAGGAGAAGAGGGAGGGCATCCTTGGGATGTAAAGTAAATAAACTGAAATTTTAAAAAAAAGCAACAGAAATTACTATGAATTTTAAATTACTGCTTTTTAAAAGAATGTTTGTAAAGCAGGCCATTTTTAATTTTAGACGATTATGGAAAAATGTAACGGACTCCCTGAGAGAATCTGAAATTGACAAGGCCACAGAGCACAAGCGTACCCTGGAAGAGCGCCAGAGAAGTGAAGAAAGGCATCGCGCTGACACGGGCACACCCTGGAAAACCAAGTACTTTGTTAAAGAGGTGTGTTCTGCGTGCCCTCATGCCACAGCTCACAGTCTCCCAAACCAGAACCCTGGCTTACCTCCTTAGTGTTGAGCTGCTGGAGAGATGCCCCAGTCAGTAAAGTACTTTCTATGCGAGCATGGGGACCTGAGTTCAGACCCCCAGAACCATGTAAAAAGCTATAATCTCAGTGCCTCAGAAAAATAAGGGAGAAGGAAGGCCACCAAGGTTGTTCAGTGGGTAAGGCGCTTGCCACCACGCCCAGTGATTTCAGTTTGATCCCCAGGATCCACATAATGGAAGAACTGACTCCCCCGGGGTTCACCTCCACACATGTATACAAAATTGATTAGTTAGTTAGTTAAATGTAATTTTAAAACTTATAAAATAAGAGAATGACTGAAGAAAACACCCAACTTTACATCTGGCCTCACCCTCATGAACATAACACACACACACACACACACACACACACAGAGTCTAGCTTAACTGGAAGCTTTTCATGGACTTTCCACAGTTTGTTCAAGTAATGTTCATCTGATTTCCCACAAATCAGATGACTGTATTTGGGTTTGAGGTGAGCCACAAATTAAAATGCTAGCCTAACGTTCAATAGTAGGAAGTGCAGGATACAGGTGACTGTCTTTTGCATCACCCCTTAAACTGTTCACTTCAGGCATCACATTTCATATTTTAAGGGAGACAGAAGAAGTTTTAATGGCAATGCAGAGATAGTGAAGTGGCTAGGAGGAGAAGCATTTCGAAAGAAAAGCAGGGAGGATGTATGATGAGTTTTTTTAAAGTATGTGGTCTTACTGCATAGAAACTTTTATCAGGGACTAAGAGGATAGCTCAGTGGTGCAGTATTTGCTTGGCGTTTTGAAAGCTCTGGGTTTGATCACCAGAACCAAAGAGTTCAAGTACTTGACTAGAGCCCAAACTACCACAAAGCAAGTCTTGAAAATGACATCAGAAGACACTGTGTAACAAACCAAAACAGAGCAAGAACATATGACAATGCATCCCTGGCCTTAGAACATGTAAATGGCCATGGCTTTTACAGATTTTGACACACGGATTTGTAGTTGAACTCTGTGTCTTTGTAGATAGATTCCAACTGTAAAGACTGAAAAATAGCTTTTGTCGTTTGTGACTTCCTGTGCATCCAGAGACAGGTGGTAAGTAACTAGTGCTGAGACCAAGGACATTTTTCTTATAAATAGCCAATCTAAGAGAATTAATGCATCCTCATGAAGGAGTCTTAAAAAGCCATCCCACTGTGATTTTTGCCCTTAATAATAATCCTGGGGCTGGAGAGATGGCTCAGTGGTTAAGAGCACTTTTGTGCTCTTCCAGGTGTGCTGAGTCCCAGCAACCACATGGTGGCTCACAGCCATCTATACTGGGATCAGATGCCCTCTTCTGGCGTACAGGTGTACATGCAGTCATATATATAAAGTATACATTAAAAAGTGCTCATACACATAAAATAAATCTTTTTTAAAAATTCATAATCCTGGGTGAGGTGCTAATGGCACACACCTTTACTTCCAACACTCAGGAGGCAGAGGCAGGTGAATCTCTGAGTTTAAAGCCAGCCTAGTCTACAGAGCCAGGGCTACACAGAGAAACCGTCTCAGGAAAAATAAAAAACAAAACAATCCATAGTTTGGGGTTGGAGAGGTGATTCAGTATTTAAGAGCATCGCTACCTGTGCAGAAGACCTGGGGTCAGTTCTCAGCACCCACGTCAAGTGGCTCACATGCCGGTAACGCCTGGTCCAGAAGATCCAGTGGCCTCTGACCTCAGACACATGCACACACAGTACACATATGCTCACACAGGCACAGACATACACACAGGAAGTGTTTTTAAAATCCATAATTCATTTCATAGCTTCTGTACCTTTATTTTTCTAATCTTTTACCAACTTTTTTTTGTATAGGAATAACAAATATAATACATCTCCTTTTTTATTTTATGTTGTTATTTTGTGGACAGAGGGCCTCACATGTGCTAATATGGATGTAGATAGACAACTTTGTAAAGTTTATCCTTTCCTTTTACCATGTGGGTTCCAGGAAGATTGCCAAGACTCAAGTGGCAAGTACTTTTACCTGCTAAGCCATCTCACCAGCTCTACCCTGTATCTTTGTATAACAAATGAACATTTAGAATTGCCATTCAGAATTATACCCAGGTTACCTTGGGTTAAAGAAATAGGTGTAAGGGAACACACCTTTAATCCCAGCACTCAGATGGCAGAGGCAGGTGAATCTCTGGGTGTGAGGCCAGCCTGGTCTACCGAGTGAGTTCCAGGACAGCCAGGGCTATGCAGAGAAACCCTGTCTCAAAAAAAAAAAAAAAAGAAAGAAAAGGAAAAGAAATAGGAGAAACAAATATATCTATTGAGATCTATCTATTGTTAAAAACTGGCTCTGGGCTAAACAGGGAGCTGCTTGTAAAACATGCCGTTAACTAAATTTAAAGGGTAGCCCTGATTCATACATTCTTCCTTTCTTCCTTTTTTTTTTTTTTTTTTTTTTTTTTTCTTTTTTGAGACAGGGTTTTACTTTGTATCACTAGCTTCTTGTTGTAATTAATAATTTAAAAAAAAAAAACAAAAAAACAAAAACCTGTTGGGCTATATAAAGTTTATTATTAGCCCTAAGAAGATCACAGTGGTATTATCTAGCCCGCTGTCACAAATAATAAGACACAGACACCTGAGTTTATAATTGCCTTATTTGCCTCAGGCCAGGCAGATATTCCACTTACACTGTCTCACTAACTTTATCATCTACCTCCCAGCCCTCATCCAATGCCATCTGCCTTAATCTTCTCATCTGGTCTCCCTTCCATACATAATCCCATGGCACTTGATTGAATTCTTCCTCTGGGCCTTTTCCTGCCATTATTGGAGTCCTTTCTCCCAGCCCACGTGGTTCCTTTTCCACACTAACCCATCATGGCATCCTCCTTCCTCCTCTCTTCCCGTCTGTCTCTTTCCTTTGATTCTCTCTTCAACCCAAAAGCCTGGGAACCTTAGCCACGCCTACCCCATTCTGCCCTGCCCAGGTTTAGGCTGTTTAATCAACCAGTCAGATGTAATGACTAGGCATGTTTACACAACAAGAATAGGTGTACACAGCAGGGATAAGTTTACATGAGAATGTGCTCTTCTGAGCAGGAACAAGATCTTGGGGGCCAGTAATTAACAATTAGATACATAACACCAGGCCAACCCCCAACTCTAGCAGGAACTCTCTATGTCAACCAGGCTAGCCTAGAAACTAAGAGATCTCCTTGCCTTTGCCTCGGCCTCCCAAGTGCTTGGCTTAAAGCATAAACCATCATGACCCTGACAGTCATGCTACTGACATGGCATGTGTCTTGGGTTTTATTGCTGTGAAGAGACACAATGACCACAGCAACTCTTTTAAAGGCAAAACATTTATTAGGGCTGGCTTACAGGTTCAGAGGTTTAGTCCATTATCATCCTGTCAGGAAGCATGGTGGCATGCAGGCAGACATGGTGCTGGCCAAAGTTCTACATCTGGATCTGAAGGCAGCAGGAAGAGAGTGATGCTGAGTCTGGGCTTGAGCTTCTGAAACCTTAAATCCACCCCCAGTGACAGACACCTCCCCCCATCTACTCCAACAAAGCCACACCTCCTAATAGTGCCATTCCCAATGAACCTATAGGGGCTATTTAAGATTTATTTTATGTTGTAATAGTGTTTATCTACATGTGTATATGTGTGCCCAGCACCTGAGGAAGCCAGAAGAGGGTGTCAAAGCTCCTTGAACTGGAGCTATAGTTGTGAACCACCCATATGGGTGCTGGGAACCAAACTGGAGTCCTCTGCAGGAGCAATTAACTGTGCTCTTAACTGTTAAATCTCTTGCCAGCCCCTTGTAGTATTTTTTCTTTTTTCTTTTTAAGTCCCTACAAACTGTGATGGTAGACAGGTAAAACAATGATAACAAGTCTAATGAAATAATGTGTCTGTTCCAGCCTAGAGGTTCTTTGGTAACTGCCAGTAGAATCTCAACTTAGGAATGCAGGCTCAAATCTGGGTCCCTTTGCATGTGCCAGCCATGACACAAGTGACACAAGTACAGCAGACAGGGCAGAGATGTCTGATATTTCCACCTTGTTCTGTGTGTGTTGATGGTGATGTGTGCCGTCACATGTGAGAAGCTCTGCACGTACCAGTAAGGCCGAGGGTGCTCACTGAGTTCTGAGTGTGAGCCACTGTCCTAATGCATGCCTCCTTGCTGCCGAGATTCCTAGGTTATGACAAGTTGCTGTGTCTCCCATGTGGTCCTCCACAGAGCTTAGCACGTCACAGATGCTTTCTAAATGTTGTTGTGAAAATGTTCACTTCTCGCAGCCTCCATTTCCTTTCTGCTGTGCTCACACTCAGCCCTCCTGCCTCAGCCTACAAGTGCTGGGGTTACAGGTGTGCGCCACCCACTGAGCTCAGAGCCTCTGTCTTTGTCTATAGAGTAAGATGACGTTGTAGAATGGGCTAGCCGACATTTGTCTCAAAGGACAGCAGGGCTCGGGTCTGTAGACCAGGTGATCTCATAAAATGAAGAGCCCCGTGCTTGCTTTTGTTAAGGACATGAAGGGAGACCCCATTAAACACAGTTGCAGTTGAGGACAGAGAGTAATCTCAGTTCCAAGCTTGAGGTTAGCAAGTATGAATTTCTAGGTGGAGTGAAAGAACGGGTGAGAACGACTGCGGTTGGTTAGTGCTGGGTGAAAGAAGAGGAGCTGACTTAGATCTGCATAAACTGGTCCTTAGGAATCATTGTTAAAACAGGGCCTATCGAGAACAAAAATTACTCAAGGCAGCTCTAAGGAGCCTGACTGGCTTAGTTGAATTATGACTAAATTAAAGGAGACATGGGAAATAAAGACAGAGTTCAAGCCTAACCCTTTGCACACTGGCCTGCAGTCCCCATTACCCTGACCTTGACTGCCATATTTCCGCTCTGGCTGCTGCATCCATTTCTTTGGCTTTTACTTCATGAAGGCTTCCTTGTGCTCTGCCTGCTGCCCATGATTTGTAAGGCTCATTCTGCAACATTTTGGCAAATGGCAAAATTGCTACAAGTGACTTCTGCAAAACTACATGTCTAAGAGTCAAACTATGTATTTCCACATCCCACAGTTACTTCCCTTGCCTCTGACAGAGTACCTGACCTATGTACTCCTATGTAAAGGAGGAAGGATTCATTCTGGCCTCCGCTTCAGAGCCTATAGCCTGTTCAGGTGGGGGTTCGAGGAGCTTGAGAAGGCTGGTATGTCACCTTGGCAGTCAGGTCAATAGAGAGCAGAGCTGGGCAAAATCCTTCCGGGATCCGGCAACCCAACTACCTCCTAAACACACCATCCACCTATGGAAAACAATTCACATTCAAACCACATCCCCCTAAGTTGCAGGCCTGGTGTGAGGTCTCCAGCACGGAGGCTCTAGGAAACTCGAGTTTGCTGTCGCTCCTGGTTGGGTTTCTGGTTTGGAGATGCTGGCAGGATGGCACTTTAATTCCCTCTCTCTCTACTTGTTTCAGGGAGAAGGCTGGGTTTACCACAAACCCCTTTGGAAAGGAATTCTGTCACAACCAGCAGAGTGACACATGCTTTCTAAAACTGGACCAAATGAGGCTCTCCGCTGTGCACCCCAAGCCCTCTCAGACAGAGTTGTTGCACTGAGTGACCTGCCTCCTAATCGTACAGCCTGAACACGAATGTACCTACTTGAGCCCATCACCTTGCAGCAAGACCAAAGCGTTATGGACACACGATGGGCCTCTCAGCAGCCTGTTCCCCACCGTGAGCAATACCATCTTACCGCCTTCCACCCTCCAGTACCCGTGTCACCTTTTGCTGACCCGTACAAGTATGCTCTGCTCTCGGAAGCCAACCAAGAGGGAGACGAGCGTGACCTTCAAGTGGATTCAGCCGCTGTGCCTGAAGTCAGTGTTCACACATCACTGGGCTGTGTAGCAAGGCCTCTTCCTTCGGAGGCCGTGCCTGTGTCTGTGGAAGCCCATTGCTCGCTCTGGTGGAACTCTCTTTTAAAAGTGTATTTATAATTAGAATTGTAACCATGGAGGAATTTTTTTTTCTTCTGAGCATTTTAATATACTTGAAAACAACATTGACTTGAAAAATTTCAGAACATTTTTCAATACCTAGTTTTATTAAATATACACTTAAGAGACAATTTTTTAAACTGTGTTCATGTCAAAATTAGATTTTGGCCTTTCTCAAGAACTAAGGCATTAAAAAATAGCAAATATTAAAAAACAAAACTGTTACTTTTTCCTTACCTATTTTCATGTGTTGGTTCAATTTCAGTATTATGTGCTATCCTGAGTAAGTTTGCTTTATCTGGCCTCTGTTCACACAGAAGCTAAAACTAAAACCTGTTCATGTCTGTCAGTAATTCAATTATGTATGTGACTGAGTGCACGCAAAGAATGGTTTCATTTTCTTTTCAAGGAAATTTAAATGCTGAAGAAAGGCCATGAAATAAGCAGGAATTTGCATTCAGGTACAGATTGGTTTGTTTGTTTGTTTGTTTGTTTGTTTTAAACAGGTGTTTTACTGGGGTTGAAGAATTGCTGGCAATGAACAGAATAGTGCTAATTATGGTTTTCATTTATCCAAGTATTTGCTGAGCACCTCGAGGTGCTGACACTTGTTGCTGCAAGCTACCTTCACTGTCCCAGAGTGGTGCCTTACCCTGCTCCTGCCCGTGTGGTCTTCCAGTCGGCGTGCAAACACGCACCTGTCACTCATCAGCCGCGCCAGGCGGCTGCATCTATGCTCTGAAAAACTGTTTTCTTAGTAGGGTTAATAGGATGAAAACAGTGACAATGATTTTTCAGCAAACTGTAAATTAAAAGAATTTGTGTACAACCATTTAAATGATTCCCTTTTCATTTTTGCTGTGAAGTGCACTGAAGAAAATTTTAAATGAGCTATAGTTCATGTGCTGAGAAATTTGAAAAATAATAAAAATGGAGAAGAGCAATGTGGTCGTCTGCTTTATGAGTGGAGAGAAATAGCTTGTATTTGTGACATACACGCTGCCAACCCAAAACTCTCCAAATGATAGCCACTTGCAAATGAAAATTTGTTCTCTCCAGGGAGTCTCACTGGGGAAGCAAACACTCTTAGGGGCAGACCAACACGAAGCAAACTCAGTGGCATCTTTTGTTTTGTGTTTTTATGGGATTCTTGAACAAAAGTGTGTCTCTGTGTCTATATGTGTTTCTTGTGCCTTTTCAAATCCTATTATGATACTTTTTTTGTTTTGTTTTATCTTACTGTCTTAGTTAGGGTATCCATTGCTGTGAAGAGACACCATGACCACAGCAACTTTTATAAAGGCAAACATTTAGCTGGGGCTGGGTTACAATTTCAGAGGTTTACTCCATTGTCATCATGGTAGAAAGCATGGCAGCATGCAGGCAGACACGGTGCTGGAGAAGGAGCTGAGATTTCTGCATCAGGATCCAGAGGCAGCAGGAAAAGAATGAATCACACTACAGTGACCACTTCCTCCAGCAAAACCACACGTAGTTCAGCAAGCCACCCCTCCTAACAGCGCCGCTCCGTGTGAGCTGCGGGGTCCATTTTCCTCTAAATGTAGAGGAACACTTGCTGTACTGTGTTTTCATATTCTTCCTTAGGTGTAAGCTCAGGTGCTAGCCATGACACTCTTAATTTCAGGGTTCAAGCCCCATACTGGGCACCAGTTGTAGCTTTGATTTTTTGCTACTTTGTGGTTTTTTCTGTCTCCTAACAGTTTCTTTTAAGGTCTCCTTTTCTTAGACACTGCAGCCAGTTCTCTTAACTCCCAGCCAGCCCTCCTCCCAGTTTCCAGCTCATCCGCTTCAAAGGTTTCTCCCAACTGCTCTCCCCCCAGCTCCCCAGCATCGTGCTTAACCAGTCATTTCTCCCAGGTTTTCCAATACTGGCAGCTTCCAACTCGTTCCAGCCTGCTCAGCTCAGCTTCTGGCTCAGCTGTCATCACTTGTCTTCTCACTCTGCTAGGCCAGTTCACTTTCAGCTCTCTTCTGTTTCCATTCTGCTTAATCTCTTTTCTGCACCAACTGTCTTCTCTTCTTTAGCCCTACTCGGTCATCTTCCTATACCAACTGTATTCTCTAACATGGTGTAAAGCATGTATCAAAACAAATTTTTTTGAAGAGATTTTAGAGTCAGGGTCACATTCTGAAAACCAGGCTGCCCTTGAACTCAGGGATCTGCGCCTGCCTCTGCCTCCTAAGTGTTGGGATCAAAGGTGTGTGTCACCACCTCCTGATGTGTCAGGCTAGCCTTGAGTTTGCTATGTAGACCAGGCTGTTCTCAATCGTGTGGTGATTTCCCTGACTCTGTTTCTCCATCCAGGGATTACAGGCCTATATTATCACAAGATTGTTGTTTTTAGTTTTGCATGTGAATTCTTAATTTTTCTATCACTGTTTATTTATGTCAGGTCACAAAGTAGGCTCCCTAAATACAGTGTCCTAAGATGGCAGCCCGGGCCCACCCTGGATTCATTAGTACCAGTAAACACAGAAAGCTAAACTCAGCATTCCTCAGAAAGCCTGGGATGCAAGTTTCTGTTTGAGGGAAGCTGCTACTTCCCTTCTCCAGCATATAGTTCCAAATCAACCGGAACAGCCTGCATCAGCTCAAAGCCCCCGACCCTGCTGACTGTCATATCAAATCTGCTCTCGCTTTCCTGCCAAGCTGCTGCTCTCTGTTCCGTGAAACAGCCTGGCAGCTTGTTCCCTAAATAAACTTTTTTTTTTTTTTTCTACAGAGTGGTCTAGTTCAGTGTTTTCACAGCGCTGGCTTCCAGTTTAATATCATCTTTCTTTATTGAATTGCCTTTACATATGTTTCTAGAATCAGTAAGTATGCATATGTTTTTAGAAATTTTGATTTTTTAAAAATTGTGTGTGTCGTGTCAACACGAGTACAGTGCCTGTGGAGGCCAAGAGAGGGCATGCTTATTAATCAAAAGCCTATAATTATCAAGGTGGTTTTATTTAACTGCTTTTTAATTTATTTATTTATTTAACTGTTTTATTAACTGCTGCCATAATCAACAAATGACACAGACATCAGATAGATTTTAGCTTAGGCTGGGGCAGGGGCAGACATAAACCTCCTAAACTACCTTTATCTCCCAGTCCCGTGTCCTGTGGCAGCTGTTCTAATCATGCCAGTCTGGGCTACTTCCCACCCGTAATCCACAAATACTTGCACACGTTCCTCATCTGGACTGCCTTCCTCCATCCGCATTGACCCTGCCATGTGCTTCTCTACAGCCCACCCCAGGGAGACGTCCTTCTCCTCCCCTACTTGTTTCTTCCTCCTCCTTCCCATGATCCTCTACTCCTCCAAGCACCGGAACCTTGGCCATGCCTCCCTAACTTCTGCTCTGCCCAGGTGTGTAGGCATGCATTCAGTCAATCAGGGATATTTTGGAGGCAAGGATTACAGACGTCATTTTGGGGCGTGTGAGTGTCTGAAGACAGAAGATAGCAAAGAGAACTCGGGGGGGGGGGGGAAATAAGTATCAGTCAAATACAAAGCACCAGCCCATGCCATTACAGACTAGGATTCTGGTACTGTTTCATTAAATGAACAGGTTAATTTAGGAAGAATGACACTTTACCAGTATTGTCTTCTAAGCAATATACACAAATAACAATATATCACTTATTTCAGTCTTTATTTTTTTGTCTTTTTTTTTTTTCAAGACATTGTTTTTCTGTTTAGCCCTGTCTCTCCTGGAACTCTCTCTGTAGACCAGGCTGACCTCAAACTCAGAGATCTTGTCTGCCTCTGCCTCTGCCTCCTGAGAGCTGGAATTAAAGGTGTGGCTCAGTCTTTAATTTTTTCTGCTCAATATTCTATAATTTTTTAGTATATATCTTCAATACATTTTCAGTCCAAACTGACCCCATGTTCTCTTTTTATATCATTTATGAATGACATTTAAATTTCTTTCACTTTCAAAGTATTTGTGTCTACTATATGGAAGTACAGTTTGTTGGGGCTGGAGAAATGGCTTAGTGTTATGAGTACTTGTGCCATCATGAGGACTGGAGTATAGATCCTAACACTCATGTAAGAAGCCGGGCATCCTGTTCACAGCTGTAACCGCAGCTCTGAGGACACTGGAGGTAAGAGGGTCTCTAAGGATTACTGGCTTCCAGCTTGGCTGAGGGAAAAACCCAAGTCCCAGATCCAAGGAGATATCCTGCCTCCCAGGAGGAAGCAGAGTGATAGAGGAGGTCACCACTGCCCTTTGCTGGCCTCTGCACGAGAGTGGACACCTGCACACACCTGCACACCTACCCTGTGGTGGTGTGAATGAGAATGCTCCTCCCCCCTCCCCCCCCACTCATAGATTTATTTGAATGCTTGGTCATCAGGAGGCGACACTGTTTGGAAGGATTGGGAGTCGTGGCCTTGTTGAAGGAAGTGTGTCACTGGGGTTGGACTTTGAGGTTCCAAAAACCCATGCCAAGTCTCTCTCTTGGTCATCATAGGTGGTAGCTTTCAGCTCCTTCTCCAGCACCATTTCTGCCTGCGTCCCACCATGCTCCCTGCCATGATGATATGGACCTCTGGAACTGTAAGCCAGCCCCGATTAAATGCTTTCTTTTATTAGAGTTGCCATGGTCATGGTGTCGCTTCGCAGCGATATACACACACACACATACATATGTGTGTAAGTAAATCTTTTTTTAAGAGAAGTACAATTTGGCAGCTGGAGAGATGGCTCAGAGGTTAAGAGCCACTGGCTGCTCTCCCGGAGGTCCTGAGTTCAAGTCCCAGCAACTACATGGCGGCTCACAACCATCTATAATGAGATCTGATGCCCTCTTCTGGTGTGTAGTGGTGGTGCATGCCTTTAATCCCAGCACTCTGTCCCAGGCACGTGCATTCATTTTCTGAAAGTTTAATTAGAATTTAAAAGAGAAGGGAAGTGAAGTTGTAAGGTGGAGGCAGGAGGAATGGGAAGGAGTTCAAAGTCATCCTCTGCTACATGGTTCTCTGTCTCAAGAAACAAACAAAAATAGCAACCACCAAGAAGAACAAATGTGTGTGTGTGCATGAGAGAGACAGACAGACAGAGCTTTCTTCCCTCCTGGTCACTATACCTACTTCACAGGACCACTTTCCTCATTTGAGGGAAAAGTATTTGAAGGATTTTTTTTTTTTTTTTCAGTACCGGGAATCAAGTCTAGGCCCTTGCACATTCAAGGCAAGTGCTTTCCCACCAACTATTTTACAGCCCAGGGAAACACTTGCCTCAAATGTACATAGGCCCTGGCTGCACCCCCCTGTCCTGTACAAAGCAAGAATAAGAAAAGCTGTCCAGCGGCACTTGAATTCATTTTCTCCTGGAAAAACTCCAGGCACAGAAGTTGTAGAGGGCAGAAAGGGTTTTGTGTACACAGAGAAGCACTGGAGAAGGCAGGAAATTTAGGTACACAGCTTATCTCTTCAATGGAATGAGATGCTTTAGCTGTTCCTTTTGGAATGCTGCCGGGAATGAATGTAGTTTACAACCTGGTGACTCTCTGCTACCTTTCAAGCCAGGCCTTAGCCCCTGTTGTCCAGAATTTGTTTATTCCAGACCTTTTTGGTTTTTCGAGATAGGGTTTCTATGTGTAGCCTTGACTGTCCTGGAACCCGCTGTGTAGATCAGGCTAGCCTTGAACGCAGAGATCCACCTGTCTCTGCTTCCCTAGTGCTGGGATTAAAGGCATGTGTCGCCATGCCGAGCTGTCCCAGACCTTTTTCCTCTAAAGCCTTGAGCATTACTTCTAGGCAATAGAACTCATCCTTGTAAGAGATGTCATTTGTACTTTACCACAGCCTAAGTGACGTCTATGTTATGTTAGGGCCAGCCCAAACCTGACCCCTACAGGTAATCATTTGTTGTAGTCTCCCCAGGTCCCAAATCTTGGGCACTATCTCTGAGCCAGCAGCACCTATTGTGAAAGCAGCCGGATGTGCTTAGGAAAGGCTCTCAGTGGAAACCTGCCTTAAAGCTGTTGTGCACTTGGGATGAGTTAATTGTGATCAGAAAACTTCTCTCCAAACTTGTGCTGTTCTTGAACACGGCTAAGGTAAAATGATCTGGTCACCAAAATCACGCTGATGTGAGAGCCAAAGTTACGTCTTAAGTTTTAATTACTGTGCCTAAGATGTCCATGAAACAAACAAAAAAAAAAACAAAACAAAACAAAAAAAAAAAAGCAACTTGTAAGTCCCTTGCCTAAGGACAGTTACTTCCTTAAATGCTAGAGGCTGTTGTTTATAAAAGAGAACAAATCGCTTGTTTTCACTCTCCTAAACTAATTTGTTGGACCCAACTTCCCTGGGTGTCCTTACACATGAGGTACTCGGGCAAGAAGTACCTCAGGATATGTGCTTGCCCCTGATTGGTTGTGACGGGAAATATGGAAGCTATATGGGTTTACAAGTCTCTGAAAAATGTGAATTGTTGCTCTTTTCTGAGAACCCCAGAACAGACCTGGCGAGAGTCCATCGTCCTGGCCAGTCTTTAACCGAAGCTTGCTTTAGATTTGGCTCAGAAATTGTGGAACTGGTCTTTCTCCCGGGAGTCTCAGGTTTAACGTTGATCCGAGTTTCTTCCTAGCGCACCCTGATGACCTTCCTCTGCTGTACAGCCTGCAGGGGACCCTCCCACAGAAGTGACAAGTGACAGCTTCCGTGTGGGCTCACCCTTGTGTCACTTCTCTAGCAGCACCAGTGTGCTGTGCCCGGAGCCCCGGAGCCTCCCCTGGATTCCATTTCATACACGTCTACACGCATGCATGCGGTGGGCGGTAAAGACGCGAGACACGGTCCTCGCCAGAGTTGCCTCCTTTTCCTCGCTGCGTCCAGGGCTGCGAGGGAATCAGAGCAGAGGCTGGATTTCCGACCCTCTCACCGGATCTTGGTTTCCAATGGGGTAAAATCCAAACCCACTCTGACGTTTGTAAAATGACTGCTTCCAGCCTGAATCACCTCCTCTAGACTAAGGGAGGGTTCCTTCCCTTCCGGGAAGCCTTTCTCTGAATAAGGTGTGCTGTTTTCAGGAGAATGTACTTCTAGGTAGATTTTTTTTTTTTTTTTTTTTCTAAGACGGGGTTTCTCTGTGTGGCCTTGGCAGTTCCTGGACTCAATTTGTAGACCAGGCTGGCTTTGAACTCACAGAGATCCACCTGCCTCTGCCTCCCTGAGTGCTGGGATTAAAGGCTTTTGCCACCATGCTCTGCTGGTAGAAAGACTCTACCCAGGGGTGGTGGTGACCCTCTGTTTTCTCAGCACTCAGTGGTAGAGGAAGGCGTCCAACAGTCTGAGGCCAGCCTGGGTTACACAGTGAATCCCTGCGTGGAGGAAGATATGAAAAAAAAGAAAGGAAGGAAGGAAGGACTTTGACAATTTTCTCAGCCAGGTAATCTCAGTCCTCCGTATTCCATACTTCTCTTTCCTTCCCCAGAAATCTCAAGCCAAAGTCTTCATCTTCCTACCCCTGTGAGCCCCTGCTTCCTGTCTCCTTTACTTTGGAACTAGGACACACTGCTGCGTCTGTGTCATCTCCTGGCCTGGACGTGGTACTGTTTCGAGTTCCCTATCCACTTTTGGGACTATTTGGTACTCTTACAGTCACAGGCAGCTAGCTGGTTACTGAAACTCAGCTCACTCATTAGCCAGACCTCAGCCTCCTGCCCTAATAGAAAAGGACATGCTTGCCCCAAGGGGTTAATTTATTCACAGAAAGAAACATACATGTTCTTGAGCACACACACACACACACAAACAACCCACCCTTCACCCCCATTCCCTTGAGGCTGAGGTTTGTGGTTCCTATAGTTAATCAGCTGACTCAGAGCTCTGTTGTCAGACCAAGGGGTAGAGGCCAAGGTGGCTTAACTCTTGGATAGATGATGAAAGCAGGGGAAATAGCAACGGCCTCTCTAGCTTCACTGGCTTTTAGTAATTTGTGTTCGGTGATCTTTAAAATCACCAACTTTGGGCAGGTGAGATGGCTCAGGGGTTAAGGCACTTGATGCTAAGCCTGATGACCTGAATTCGATCTCTGAAGCCTGCGCAATGGAAGGTGAGAATACATTCCTGGAAGAGGTCTTCTGACGTCTACATACATGGCTGGGTGGCACCATGAACGGTAACACGGCTGGAGGCAGGAAGCTAGGAGGCTGGCTCTCTTGCCTAGCTGGCTTTAATGAAGGGAAGCTGAGGCTTGTGATTATTTGGGTACGCGTTTCTTCTGATGCCCTCACCCACCTACATACTGATTCATTAATTCAGCAGATTCCAAGCAAATAGCTCTCTGGGCCAGAAGAAAATGCTGGGAGCCGTCAAGCCCCTCTAAATTCTAGTAACTTTTTATTATAGAATCCCACAGCCGTTAGGAAGAACAGGTAGAAACAGACTTAATTATGAGTTGCCTTCTGATTTAGCTAAGATGTTCCCCGGGCCAGGTCTAAAAGTGTCTACGTGTATCACGTACATGCAGTGTCCAAATGCTGGGATTAAAGGCATGTGCCTCCACCGCCCAACTAGTTTATTTATTTTTGGGACAGGGTCTCTCTGTGTAGATCAGGCAGGCCTCTACTCAGAGAGTCACTTGCCTCTGCCTCCCACGTGCTGGGATTAAAAAAAGAGTGTGCCACCACAACCACCAGGCTAGTTTTTATTTTTAAATAAAACGAAGCCATAGATAGTGCCATCGTCTGCTTCAGGCCTCAAAAAGCCAGGTTTCATTTCCTTGTTCCCACTTACTGGGCAGCTCACAGCAAGCATCCTACTGAGACAAGAGCACAAGATAATGAGAATAAATCTGTCCGTCCTGTGATTAGTAAAATAGTCTTCTGATTTAAAAAGATGTTTTCTGGGACTTTGCCTGGTCTAACTAATTCCTGGTAAACAATAAAATACTTTCAAACATAAATATCCTAGGCTTTATGAAGGGAGGAAGGGGGAGAGAATAAGCACAGGGGTCCCTGCCTTAAAAGAGCCCAAAGTCTAGCTGGGGGAGATGGAGTTGAAAACATATTACTCTAAAGTCACATGAGAAAGGCTGTGAGTACGAATGGAATTTGCCACCAACCCAGGGAGAAAATTCCAGGAGGAAGAAATTATGTTTCACAACTTGAAAAGGCTGCCTGGGCAGAAAGATCAGTTCTGGTCCTTAAAAAACTAAGACCAGATTTTGTTCAAAAGATGCCTACGGGAAGGTCCCATGGTTTGGCTACAGCCGGTAAGCATTTTCCTTCGGGTCACCACAGCGAATCTTGCCAAGCAGTAGGTTCAGGAAATTGCAAGAGACTTCTGTAGAAAATAACCAGCTCTCCAGCGCCTCAGCGCCTGAAGTGTAAACACTTAGGGCTCTCCTCCCTGCTTCGGCCAGTTTCTGCCTCCCTCGAACCCTCAAGCGTCAGCTTCTGCTGAGCGTGTTACTCAACTCCCTGAAGGTTAATCATCGACGCTGCTCCGGCATTGTGCGTGGGGAAACGAAAGGAGGCAACTCTGCCTGTCTTTTGAATGACGTGTTTACTTGAGGGGACCCCCAACCTAAATGATTTCTGCACTTAGTTCTTGAGTTCGCCTGACCTTCTTTTCTTTATGTCTCCACCGGTTCTCCCTGATTTCCAGTTTTGTAGCTGACCAGAGTGGCCCCACCCCCACCCCCGCTGTCCCCTACACAACTCCATCCCGGGTTCTGGGTGCTGTCCAGTCTCCGGGATCTCCGCTGCCTGGGAGGAGCTTCTGGAGGCAGGGGGCGGGACCGCCGAGGGCGAAGGGCGGGGCTACGGCGCGGAGGGGGCGGGGCGGCCGCGGCCCAGGCGTGGCGCAGGCGCACTGGACTCGCGGTGCTGGGCTGCAGCTATGGAGCAGGCACCTCCGGACCCCGACAAGCTGCTGCAGCCTGCACCCGTGGAGCCGCTGGGCGGCCCTGGCGCCGTGCTGGAAGCCGCGGTCGGCGAGGAGACCGAGGACACCAGGGAAGACGGCTCAGGGGTCGACACGGTGAGGAGAGGGGCGGCGGAGGCTTCGGGCCTGGGGCCGGGCCTAGCGGGCCGGGCCGGACTGCCCTGGCTGGGGCTTGGGGGGCGCTGGCCCGGAGGCCGGGGGACGACCCGGAGCTGAGCGGCCGTGGACCCGCGGGCGCGGCTCGCGGGGGTCAGGGGGCGCGTCCCCCCGGTCTGACCCTGAAGAGGCTCGCCGCTGTTTCCGGCCGGCCGAGGGGGTCGCCGGGAGGCGGCTACACCCCGGGGCGGGCGAGCGGCGGGGGTGCGTCGCAAGGGAGGGTTTGGCCTGCTGCCCGCTCGGGAAATGGACTTGAGCGTCGCGTGAAGGAGAAGAGGCGTTTGTTGAACCCTTGTCTTTGGCCGTCACTTGGTTTCGGGGACGGAGCTGTCACCTCCCACCCCGACTCCGTGGGCAACCGGGGCTTTCTCCGGGTGAGGAGAGCTGGGGCCTTGTGTATCCGTCCGGGAATGGAATGAATCCACGCCAGACGGCCTTCACGGCGTTTAGGGAGCGCGTTGTAGCGCCCTGGGTTAAACTCCCTGCCCAGGGGCTCGAGCTTGGTTGCTCAGACCCTCTCTAGCCATTTTGCTGCTGCTGCTGCTGCTGCTGCTGTTCCCGCTGCTGCCCTTTTGCCCCGCACCCTGGAACAGGTGTCCGTGCTACAGTGTAAAGTTACCCGACCGTCTTTGCGATGGCTGCATCTTTAGAAAGGGCTAAGTTTCGAGACAAGCCAGGGACTTCTCAGCAGTTGGAGGGTTTGACTGCTTAAAGTATTTCTGTGTGCTCCTAAGTTAAAAACTTCAATTTTTAAGAACAGTTTTTTAGGTTCACCGTATAGTTGAAAGGCAAACGGGGAGATTGTCCCCGTTTACTCGCTTGCTTCTCACCTTCAGACTTGTGCCTTACCGGCATTTCCCACCAGACTGGTTTCTGTTACACTGAATGAGCCCAGGTTGGCACCAAAGTCCATAGTTTAGAGTTCAGTCTTGGTGACCAACATTCTGTGGGTTTGGGAAGATAATGACAGGATCCATCGCATACTGCCACATAAATTCACTGTTCTAAAAATCCTGTGTTTTGCCTGTTCTTTCCTCTCCGCCAACCCCTCACCCATTGGTCTTTTGCTTTTCGTCATTTCGACTGTTTTTTCCTTTTCTGGAATGTCATATAGGTGCAATCATATACATATAGTATGTCTTCTCCCCCACCAGGCATTGTCTCAGTACGTAGCCATTGCTGTCCCGGCACACAGATCTGCCTCTCAGTATTAAAGGCGTGAGCCACTATGCCTGGCTAGTACATAGTTTTGATATTGACTTCTCTTTTATTATGTATATGTGTCTGTGTTGGAGTATGGGTTTAACTTTCTGGAGCTGTAGTTATAGGAGCTGCCTGACTTGGGTACTGGGAACTTAACTTGGGTCCATTCAAGAGCAGTGTGCACTCTTTTTACTTTGTGTGTATTAGTGTTTTGCCTGTGTGTGTGTATGTGTGTGTGTGTGTGTGTGTGTATCATGTGCAAGTGTGTGGAGGTCAGAAGAGGGCATTGGATCCTCTGGATGGTTGTGAGCCACCATGTGGATGCTGGGAACAGAACCTGGGTCTTCTGCATGGCCACATACTTTTTTTTTTTTCTTCAATTTTTTCAAGACATGGTTTCTCTGTGTAGCCCTGGCTGCCCTGGAACTCACTCTGTAGAGATCCAACTGCCCCTGCCTCCCCCAGTGCTGGTATTACAGGCGTGCACCACCAGAGCCAAGCACAGTGGTACACACCTGTAATCCCAGCACTCTGAGAGGCAGAGGCAGGTGGATCTCTGTAAGTTCGAGAATAGCCTGGGCTACAAATCTAGGACAGCCAAGGCTACACAGAGAAACACTCTCTGGAAACTACCCCCCCCCACAAAAAAAAAAGGCGTGCAGCCCCCATGCTTGACTAAACGAAATATTTTCCATATGGTTTCTTTCCTTTTGGATTTATCTCAAAAGTGTCTTAGCTCATTTATTTTTATGACTTATAGTCTGGTCTTTTCTATGTAGTTCATTTTTTAAAAATTTCTTCTGTTTATGAATAGTTAGATAATGAAAGTTCTGCTGTTTTAAGGAGTATTATTACCATGAACTTCCTCTTAAATATCTCTTATTGCAAAATGTCCAAGATTCTAGTCTAAATTTGGCAGTGGCATTTCAGGGTTATAGGGTAGTAGCATGTTCAGCCATAGCAGTTCGTTCTAGATTATTTCCAAAGTGGTTATTCAGTTTACACTCCTATCAGTGGTGCCAGATGTATCCCCATGAAAAGTGAATATTTTCACGGTTTAGAATGTTTTCCAAACTTGTGGTTATGCCCCCATGCTCACCCTGGTTTTGGTTCTGGGATGCAGCCCAGAGCTTCACCCACGCTGGGCAAGTACTTTACTGCAGAACTGTGCCTTTGTGTCTTTTGTCTGCACATAAGGACTTTGATTTTGATCACGATGATAAAATGTTGTTACTTTGTGACCATACTTAGATGATTTAATTAGTATGAACTACAGTATAGAATCTAAACATTTATGTTAATTTGTGTGTGCATGTTCATGTATCTACAGGTGCATGTGTTTGTGTGTGCTTTTTTGTGTGTTGTTTTTCCTTCTTTGATTCTCCAGTTCTTTTCCATTGTTTAATTAGAAATCTTACCATCATTTCCTTTTGTATTATTTTTTATTTTTAAAATTTTTTTCTTCACCATTTATTCACTATATATACTGATTGAAACCCCCTCTGTAAACTCTCCCAGTCCCTCCCTTTCTCCCTCTTCTCCTTATCCCCTTCCCCTAGTCCATTGAAAGGGGGAGTTCTCCACTACCATTTGTATTCTTACCTGTGAGGAAGAGAACATTCATTCAAAACAAAAACAAAAACCACTGTAGTCAGTTTTATTTAAAATAATTTAGAGGCTGGGAACATAGTGACACACCTTTAATCCCAGCACTTCAGGAGGCAGAGGCAGGAGGATCTCTGTGAGTTTGAGATCAGCTTGATCTACATAGTGAGTTCCAGGACAGCCAGGGCTACATATAGAGACCCTGTCTCAAAACAAAACAAAACAAAACAAAACAAAACAAACAAACAAAAACCCAAAGGGGCTGGAGAGATGGCTCAGCGGTTTAGGGCACTGACTGCTCTTTCAGAGGACCCAGGTTCAAATCTTAGCACCCACATGGCAACTCACAACTGTCTGTAACTCCAAGATCTGATGCCTCACATAGACTTACATGCAGGCAAAACACCAATGCAGATAAGATAAAGGTGAATAAAGTTAAAAAACCAAAACAGAAATAACAATAGTATTTTAGGAAAGGGAAGAAACAAGAGGAATCCAGTCTAAGAAAAGTCCTAGCAGAAGGGAAGGGAAGCTGGAGAGAATAGAAGTAAGGACACTCCTTTTCCAGGTTGAAAGCTTCCTATGAGTTAAGAGACTGGCACAGGGTGTTATGTTCACTGAGCATCATTGCTAGAGGAATTCATAAGTAGTTGTTTTAAGGGAAAGTACCCTAGGCTTGGGTGTGCTGATAGAACCAAGAGAGTTTACTCAACTGGTACTTTGACATTCTAATGCACAATTAGAACATACGCTGTTGGACAGCAGATCTCAGTAACTCTGTAGATAAAGATAATGTAAAAATGAAGAGAAATTTTACTATAGCTTGGGCTTTGCATGTCTCCCAAGTGGACATGTGTTAGGAGTTTGTTCATGCATGTGTGGCACTATGTGGAGGAGGTGGAAGCTGGAAGAGGGCTAAAGGAAGTTAAGGCAGTTATGCCCTTGAAGGCAGAATTGACCCTTGTTTTAGTTATTCTTCTATTGCAATGATGGAACACCATGACCAAAAGAACTTGAGTGTACTTTGGCTTACAGTTCCAGAGAGTATATTATGGCAGGAAGTGATGGCATATGAGCAGGAGCAGGAAGCAGGCTGATTGAACTTTCACACATAGGAAGGAAGCAAAAGAGAGAACAGGAAGTAGAACAAGGCCATAAACCCTTTCAAAGCCCACCCAAGTGATGGACTTCCTCTAAAAGGCCCCCCAACCATGCCTCCAGCTGGGGACCAAGTGTTCAAATATATGAGCCTGTGGGGGACATTTCTCTCCAACTTCCACACTACTCTACCATCCTTTCTCTCACCCCCAACTCATATTATGATATGAGTACACTCACCCCTCAACCAATATATACACCCTCTTGCTAAAGGCCCAAACCAAGATCCAGCTCAATAGTCTGAAACCTCCAAAGCTCTGAGCCAAAATTGTAGCACTTGTTTTTAAATTTTTACTTTATTTGGGGTGCTTAGGCTCTTGCAACCTCCCAACTCTATGTAGGAGAGAGAAGGTTAGTGGGGAGAGAGGGCACCTTTATTTCTTCCGGCTCTTTAGGGTCAAGGGGTTCTTCTAGGGCGCTATACCAGTCTCTGTTGACAGCAAACACCAGTCAGAGGCTCCTCCAAACCGCTCCTCCCGAAACATTTCTCTCCGTCTAGCTGCTCCAAACTGCCACACTTCCTGTCTCTGGTCCCTTCAAACTGCTGCTCACCATACAGCAACACTGCATGCCACACCTTCTCTTTCTGGGTTCTCATATTTATATCCTCCGAGCCCCTAGACCTGTACCCAGGCTTACCTTAAATTCACTGTGCAGCCAGAGGTGGCACTGAACTCCTGATCCTCCTGCCTTTCCCACCCAGGTGCTGGGATTACATGCCCGGTTTATAACCTCATTTTTCCTTAGTGTTGCTGCTGGCTGGGTGTCTTCCCCAAATTCAGAGGTTGGAGACTAATCCCCAAGGTAGCAGCATTATATGATGGGGCCTTTGAGAAGTGACTAGATCAAGCTAGAAAATCTCAAAGTAGGATTAATTCCTTTACAAAAGAGATCCTGGAGATACTTTTCTACTTTCTTGTTTCATTTGACTTTTAAAGAAGGAAAGATATGTCTTAGCTCAGTTTAGAGGGTCCAGCCCATGGTTGCTAGACCCTGTGTGCAGGGCAGAAAAGGGGGCTGCAGGAGCTAGGGGCTGCTCTTCACAGATTGGCAGACAGGAAGCACAAGACAGGGGTGCTTGTACTCAGCTGGCTTTAGAGCCCTCTTCTGCTGTGTGATAAGGACACAGTGAAACAGGGCTGTTCATGAACCAGGCAGCAGGGGCTCACCAAACACCAAGTCTCCCAGCACCCTGGTCCTTTGTATTTCTCAGAATCTGAGAGTGAGCAATAAGCGTACATTGTGCTCTTCCCGCAAACTTAGCTAAGCCAGTAGCTATAGCTCTCACTGTTCAATCTTACCAAACATACCATTTTTTAACCCAGACCCCTGAAACGTTTTGGTTAAAAACGTCAAGAGCCTAGTTGTTGCAGGCTTGATCTAAGGATGGCACTACTGGAGATTTCAGTTCAGAAGTGGGATGTAGTGTGTATCTTCAAATCAGTAGCTTTGAACCCTTGAGAGGATTAGGGGACCTCAGTGAGATGTTGATGGGCTTTTTGGCCATTTATTGGGTTCTTTTTCCTACCTCCCCACACCACTCCTGTCCTTCCAACCTTCCAACACTAGGCAGGAGAGAAAGACAGAGGGGAAATGGAGCATTGATAATAGTTACATTGCTTCCTCCTGATTAGGGGCTTCCAAGTTCTTTGGGGCAAATTTGATCGTCTTAGTCAGTATCTCTCCAACTGGCAACCAGCAATCCAGCAAACAGCAACAAACAACAGCAACAGACAGCAACTGGAGCAGGGGGAGCAGCAGTCTCCCTGTCCCTCTCGGGGTTCTGGCATTATATACCCTCTGCAGAGTCCCCAGAATTCCAAATGGAAACTATCCTCAGCTGATAAAATCACGTCCCTGCTAGAGCATGAGGGAAATCTTAGTCAGCTGCTATGGACAATCTGAAGCAGCCACATATCCCACATCTGGGATTAAAACAAAAACATATTCGCATAACATTTCTATATTTATTAAAACAACAACATCAACAAAATCCTCATTACACTGAGAGGTCCCTCCCAGTCTCTTTCACTTCCTAGCCCTGAGGTAAATGGTAGTGTTGGACTAGGGCTCAACTACTGCAGTACTGCCTGGCCAGTGCAGTCAGTCAGTGATGGGCTAGAACTTCCAGAGTAAACCTTTCTACAAGTTGATCTTCTTAGGGCTTTGCTAACATTACTGTAAAGGTTGACTAACACAACCATTTCTGCTCAGTGTAGACACTGCCTCAAGGAACCTGTTTTAGTCACAGAGGTATCTTTCCTAGAAAGGTGAGTCAGGATACACATCAGTTAATAAAAGCACAATGATGAGCTTTGGAGTGTGGTAGGTTACTTAGCTTTTTCCATATTTTCTTTTTTTTTTTAATTTTTTTAAGATTTATTTATTCATTATGTATACATTATTCTGCCTGCATGTACACCTGCACCAGATCTTATTTCAGATGGCTATGAGCCACCATGTGGTTGCTGGGAATTGAACTCAATTCTTTAGGAAGAACAGTCAGTGCTCCTAACCTCTGAGCCATCTCTCCAGTCCCCCTTTTTCCATTTTCAAATGTGTGTGTGGTAAGTATGCCTTACTTTTCCTTGTCAGATAAACCTAGACCTACAAGTATTGGGTAATAGATAATAGTGAGCTCTTGCTGTAGGCCAGGTAACACAATTCTTTTTATGTGTTTGTTTTTGAGAGTATACAGTGTAGTCCAGGCTAGTCTTGAGCTTCATGGTTCTCCTACCACTGTTTCTCTCTGGCTTTAAAACCATTCACTACCATGCCTAGTCCATAATTCTTTATGTTTAAACAGCACAGCAAAAATATCTCAGTACAAAAACACATACATACTATATACAATACATATACATGAGATGCGTGTGCATAGGACTAGCACATTGACCTCAGTTGGCAGGCGGGTAAAGAGCAGGTAAACTTCACTTTTTGTGGGAAAAGCAAAAGACTTGCTGCAAAATTGGAGCTGCTGGTGATCACATATGCCTTTAATCTAAGTGCTTGGAGGCAGAGGCAGGCATATTTCTGTTGTAAGTTCAAGGCCAGTCTGGTCTACATGGTGAGTTCCAGAACAGCCAGGGCTATACAGAGAGATCTTGTTTCAAAGCAGAACAAACAACAGCAGCAGCAACAACGAAAGAGTTCCTGCAAAGCTGAGATGTATATGCGTTGTTCTGTATTCCTCGTCCTATTATCCACAGTCTGGTTCTTTGAAGTCAGGAAGTAACTAACTAGGCTGGCATGCTGGTTAGTTTTTGTCACCCTGACACAAACTGGAATCACTTGGGAAAAGGGAATCTCAATTGAGGAATTGCCTCAGTCACATTGGCCCGTGGGAAAGTCTGTGAGGCGTTTTCTTGTTTGCTAGCTGATAGCTTAGCCCACGCTGGGTGGTGCCATCCCTGGACAGTTAGCTGAGGGTTGTATAAAAAAGCAAACTGAAAAAGCCAAGAGAGAGCAAACCAGTAAGCAGTATTCTTCCATGGCCTTGTCCTGAGTTCCTGCCCTGACTCCCTCAGCAATGGACTGTGATGTGGAAGTAGAAGCCACACAAACCCTTTGATCTCTAAGTTTTTTTGGCCAGTGTTTAATCAAAGCAAGCAAACTAGAGTGGCTCGTGAAGTGATTCAGGGGGCAAAAGTGCTCGCTGCGGCCCTGATGACCCAAGTTCTCTCCCCGAAACCCAGAGCTTACTCTTTAGATGAGGCTGGCCTTGAACTCATGGATCCACCTGCCCTACCTCCTGAGTGCTGGGATTAAAGGTTGACTGCCATGTCCAGCTTTCACTGTAATAGCTCTTACAAAAGATCTTTTTTACATTTTAGGAAGATTTGTGTATGTGTATGTTTTATGGATGTGTGTCTGTGTGGAGGTACGTTCATATGAATGCAGGTGTCTGAGGAGGGGGTGTCAGATCCTCCTGGAGCTGGAGTTGCAGGTTGCTGTGAGCTGCCTGATACATGTGCCCGTAGGTTCTGGGAATGGAACTTAGCTCCTCTGGAAGAGCAGCAAGTGTTCTTAGCTACTGAGTCATCTCTAGTGTGACCTTAATAATTTAAAAAAAAAAAAAAAAAATCTTACCACAAATATTTCGCCAAGCAGCAGGCTTTGCAACATCCTGTATATAGGAATAAGCATTTGGCAGTGGTTGTCAGGCTCTGCTTAGTAATTTGTTTCTCTTGTGTGCTTTCATCTCAGGACGGTCAGTGACCATCTGACTTCTTGTCTACCTCATGCTCTGCTGTTAGCCTACTTTCAGCAACAGAAGGAAACCGGGTATGTGTTAAGGCACCTGGTCTTCCTTAGTCTCATAGTTTCTGTCTTTTCAACATTGTGTTATGGTTGTCTACAGAACCCCCATCCCGCCATTCTGAAAAAATAAAACCTCGCGTGGCCTTCAGATGAATAAGGAAAGTCCTTGCAGACCATTTTATGTGTGAATAAGTGAAACATTAATGTATAATACTAAACTACAGTCACCCCCCCCCAAAAAAAAAAAAAACAAATACAAAACAAACAAAAAAGCAAATGAAGCCAAGTCACAAAATCCCTAGATTGTTATGAAGACAGCTCTGGTTTGATGGGTTGTCTCTGGTCTTGGCTGCACAGCACTGGTCTTGGTTACGCTGGCACTTCCTCCTCCCTCCTTTGCTGCCAGTCCACCAAGAGACCTTGGAGGGAGAAAGTGCATTCAGGATCTGGGATGAAGAAACCTGTGTTTTCAGAACCACACTCTCCCAGATCGTACTCAACAGGGTCTTTCCTTGTTCTGGGCAGTCCTGGCTGATGTCATGGCTCAGATCTTGCAGGTGCATGATTAAATTTCCTGTCCTGTCTGTGGACGTGGCCCCGTGTTTTGCACTCACAAACCTGAGGCTTGCAGACCGTGTGCTGGGAACTCCCTCATGCAGTGTTTCCAGTTCTTGAAGAAGTGAAAGTGGCGCCGCCTGTTGGTCAGTGGACACCTTTACCTGTGCTCTAGGCTGTGTCCTCAGTGAGTAAGCCCCGGTGAACTTTCCCTCTCCGCCACACTGACCTGCTTTCTTCCCGAGTGTGTTAGGCAGTGTGGAAAACTCTGCATACTTAGTTCCTTAAGTATTTCCAAGATCATTGTGAGGTAGGCTCAGTATTAGTCTGTGTGAGCTGCTGTAACCACATGCCAGCCTTGGTTGCTACTAGTCAACAGAAATGTGTTCCTCATGGTCCCGGAGTCTGGGAAGGCCAGTATCAAGGCAGTGGCAGTTTGAGCTCCAGGTAGAGGCCTACTTGTGGGATCATTGTAGGCTGCCTTTCAGAGGTCCTCACGCAATGGGAACCAGAAAGGAACTCTCTGGGGTCTGGTCTAAAACCAAAACACATGCCTTTAATCCCAGCACTTAGGAGGCAGAGGCAGGTGGATCCCTGAGTTCAAGGCTACAGATTGTGTGCCAGGAGAGCCAGGGCAACACAGAGAAATCCTGTCTCGAAAACAAAACCAACAAACAGGTTTTTTGTTTGTTTATTTTTTTGTTTTGTTTTGTTTTTAGGTGTTAGAGAGTTGGCTCAACAGTTAGGAGTGTTTACTACTCTTGCAGAGGACCTGGGTTCAGTTCCCAGCACCTACATGAAGACTCAGTACTACTTGTAACCCCACCCTAGGAGATTAGACCCCTAATCTGACCTCCTCAGACACCAGGCATGTATGTGGTTCACACACATCCATAAAGGCAAAATGTTCATACAGATAAAGTAGTTAATCTAGAAACATTTATTTTCATGTGAAGAGCTTAAGATAGCCTGAATATAACTCCATTTTGAAATAAAGATCTTGACTGGGAACTGAATTCAGGTACCAGGAAATATCACAGAATGTACACCTGGCAGAAAATAAAGTTAACTTTCCTAGCAACAGCCTCCAGGAAATATAACAGAATAAATGCTTCATAGAAAATAGAGACAAACTCCCTGGCAATAATCAATGGGAATCGGTTGAGAATCGGGTGGAAAAATTCTCCCCAATGTTTCAGATATGGTTTAGAAAAATAGCCATTGTGATTATATGCCTTAGCCATTGTGATTATGTGCCTCAGAAAAGGTCACCCCGCCCTGCTAAACTTCACCCAATTCTGTAACGCCAAGGCTTGTGCCCCCCTGCTTGCTGCCATGGAAACCCCCTGCTCACAGACTTTCCCTTTAAAAATCCTGTTCACTCAGAGCTCGGGGTCCCACTTCTCTACTGCTGCGCCAGTGAGACTTGGGTCCCGAGTTCGATCGCTCTCGTAATAAAGCTCTCTTGCAATTGCATCGAGTCGTCTCCTGGTGGTCTCTGAGGGTCCTGTGAACCTGGCATAACACATGTATGTGTCTTTGTGAATTGTCCCATGTGTCTGCCGGTGAAGGCCAGAAGAGCTCCTGGAGTTGGAGTTAAAAGGCAGTTAGGGATCACTCAACACAGGTGTTGGGAACAAAACGCTGGTCAAGAAGACATTCTTAATGGATGAGCCATCTCTCCAGCCTTGGGCCTTACTGTATTTATTTTATTTTCTTGGTTTTATTTTCGAGAGAGGGTTTCTCTATATAGTCCTGGCTGTCCTGGAACTCATCTATAGACCAGGCTGGCTTTGAACTCATAGAGATCCACCTGGCTCTACCTCCCAAGCATCAGGATCACAGGAGTGTGCCACTGCCGCCCAGCTCCTCCAGGCCTTACTTTTAATATCATTACATTGGGGGAGGAGAGCTTATAATTTTTTAAGTTTGGGGAACACAACATTGTAGGTTCTGTTTCTGTTGTACAATGAGGAAACTGAGGTAGACATGTTAAATCACTGCTTGAAGTTATACAGGGAATTTCTGGTAGAATTTTTTGGGAAATTGGTAGTTATCTGGTAGTTGGTAGTTATTGATCCAAAGCTCTCTTACAGACTTATTTTTTCCTCCTATCAGATGTCTGTTGGGCCTGAGGCTATATGCTGATCTTTTCTAATTTGCCTTGTTTTTGTTATCGTCTATGTTTACCATTGTATGCCTTGTATAATTTTATGTGTTATTTATGATAATGTCTTAGTTTTCAATTGTGACAAAGCACCATGACCAAGGCAGCTTATGAAAGAAAGCATTTAATTTGGCGGCTCACAGTTGTAGGGTTAGAGTTAGACCATCATGGCAGGGAGCATGGCAGTAGCAGGCAGATAGGCGAGGAACTGGAGCAGTAGCTGAGAGCTAATCTTGAACCAAATGCACCAGGCAAAGAGAGAGATACTGGGAGTGTCATCAGCTTTTGAATCCTCAAAGCCAGTCCCAGGCCCCCTCCTCCAACAAAGCCACCAGTTAATGAATCTTTCCAAATAGTTCCACCAACTAGGAACCAAATAGATGAGGTCCAGTCTTATCCAAACCACCACACACAGGGAGTCTGAAGTATTTGTGTTCCTTAACTGCTTTTTTTAAAAAAGATTTATTTATTATGTATACAGTGTTCTGTCTGCATGTACGCCTGCACTTCAGAAGAGGGCACCAGATCTCATTATTGTGAACCACCATGTGGTTGCTGGGAATTGAACTCAGGACCATTTGGAAGAGCAGCCAGTGTTCTTAACCTCTGAGCCTTCTCTCCAACCCAATTGCCTTTATTTTTAATTTTATTCTGTCACACTTTATGCTTTCTAACTTGGGATTCTGTCTAGGGTCTTGTCCTAACAGACTAAATGAGATGTTGTTTTATCTTCTGCAATGACTTGGAGGTTGTATTTTGTTTTTCTTTCCTAAAACAAAATTTATGTTTGACCATTTAAAATTTGTTTTGATTTAGAGTGTGGTGGCTTATGTCTGTAGTTCAAAGCCAGCCTGGACCTCCTCATGACCGGCTTGAATCAGAGTGAGACTTTGTCTCAGGAAACCCTTTGTGTTTTGAAGTCTCAGATTTATAATTTGTCCTGTGTCATTGTGACCAAACACCTGACAGAAACAACTTGAGGATTGGTCTCGGCTCCCTGGTGTGCCTAAGTGCTGGTCCATCCTGCTGGAGCATGTGAAGGAGGCTCTCCACCTCCCATCCAGGCACTTCAGAGTCACGCCCCAGTGACCTCATGCCCCCTACAGGGTCTTAACAGGCTCCCAGAGTTACTCTTCCAGCAGGGACTATCCAACACAACAGCCTGGGGGACATTGCATATCCAAACCATAAAGCAAGCGGAACGTGAAGGGCTTTTTCTAGAAACAGTGAGATCAGGTTGCCAGCATGCTGTTACTTCATCTCTTCTCCAATATCTCAGGACAAGGACAGTATCCTATGTGACCACAGTACAGCCCGAACCATCAGGGAGTGACATTGCTGAGCACAGACTGTGCAGTTGTCAGCTGCATGCTTTTTGCCAGTTGCATCAGTAGTGTTCTTCAGAACAGAGGTCCACTAGTCTGCAAAAATCACTTGGCATGCCTGTAATCCCAGCACTTGGGGAAGCAGAAACAGGTAGATCACTGTGCAGAGGCAGGTGGATCGATGTGAGTTCAAGGCCAGCCTGGTCTACAAAGAGAGTCCAGGACAGCCAACACAGTTTTTCTGTCTCGGAAAACTGAAACAAAACCAAAGAAAAAACATTTGGCTTTTACTTTTGTAACCCTAATGTTTGTAGAATTTTCCTCAGTGTGTGATGATCGGATGCACTTTAGCAGAAATGGCAAGGTGGCTCTTGTGTGTATTCCATGTTTGTCTGGATGCATAGTTTAAAATTTGGGATATGATGTTTGAGTGTGCGTGTGCGCGTGTGTGCGTGCGCGTGTTGGGATAGCCAAGCTTGCCTTACACTGCTGATTTTTCTCAGCCTCCCTCCCTGGGATTGCAGGTGTGTACCACCATCCCAACTATCTGCCCTTTTTCTTTGTGTAATTTTGTGGGGACATGTCTTACTCCTTATTTAACTCTGTGTAATTTACTTGGTAGTATTGCTTCCTGGAAATTTCTTTTTCTTTTTTAAAATCATTATTTTCCGGGTGTAATTCGTGAGGGAGTGAGATGGCTTAGCTGTCAAGGTGCTTACCTGAGGATGATCCTGGGAACAGAATAGAAAGGAGAATTGATTCCTGCAAGTTGCCCTCTGACCTCTGCACATGCTACATATGCACTATGGCATGTGCACCCCCACATACACGCAAATGTTAAGAAAGGCGTAATTTGGGGGGTGAGGGGAGGAGGGAGCGGTTTATGGGGGGATACAAAATGAATAAGGTGTAATTAATAAAGGCTAAATAATAAATTAAAAAAAGGCGTAATTTGTATACTGAAAAATCCAACCATTGTAAATGTACAGTTCAATAATTTTTTAAAGTAAATTACAGAGTTGTACATCCTTCTTCACAATCTAGTTTTAGAACACGACTGTCATCCCCCAAGTTCCCTGCTCGGCTTTGGCGTTTGACCATCCTCCTTCCTACCCTCGTTCTCAGTAGCGTGGATAACTGCTGTGCTTGAGTCTTCCATGTAAGAATAACGTCTTCAGTTTGCCCTCAAACAAGAGCAGACTTTTATTGATCTGGGAGCTTGGCATCTCCATACCAAGGGTGCAGGAGAACATGCCATTCAGGGTCTGAGCATAAGTGTTTGTAGTTGTGAGTCAGAGCAGGGAGTAGTAGGTGGTAAAGTCATGTTTTGGGGAAGTTGTTTTCCAAACCTTGGGTGATAAGTCAAATTGTTTCTGTGACCTCTAGGTTCCACGGTATGTGGTGGTTATTGGCTTTCTGGAATTCCATGGGCAGCAGATTTCTTGAAGCCTTGAGCCTGTTTAATGGTCCTTATTTGTGGGGGGGGGGTCTTTTATTACATAATTAGAATATTTTTGAGGTTACTCCTTGTTGTAGTATGCATTTCTTTTTCTTACTGAATAATACTTGATTTTTGGCAATTTCGTACTTCATTTATTCACTGTTTAATGGACAATGTGGTTGTTTTGGTTTTAGCTATTAAGACTTTAGGTAAATGTTCCCTTGAGTAGACTTAACAGATATGTAATTGCCAGTCATATGGTAAATTTATATTTAAGTGTTTGTTGGAGAAGGGTCTCACTCTAGCCCAGCAGGCCTAGAAATTATGGCAGTCCTCCCTAGAAAATGCCTCCCTAGTACCAGGCTAGAGTGTTGTACTTAGAGACATGAGCCAGCATGCCTTTAACGTTCTGAGATACTCTGTCTTCTTTTTTAACATTTTCAGTTCTGTGATGGTTCCTTGTTGTCTTAGTTATTTTTCTACTGCAGTGATGATACACCATGACCAAGGTAACTGCTAGTCCTGTGCCATCTTGATACAAGCTAGAGACATCAGAGAGGAAGGAGCCTCAATTGAGAAAATTGCCTCCATAGTGTCTGGCTATAGGGCATTTTCTCTCCCTCCCCCTCCCCCTCCCCTTTTTTTCTTTTTATCCCAGACAGAGTTTCTCTGTGTAATCCTAGCTGTCTTAGAACTCACTCTGTCTACCAGGCTGACATTAAACGCAGAGATCTGCCTGCCTTTGCCTCTTGAATGCTGGGATTAAAGGTATGTACCATTACCGCCTGGCATTGTGTAATATATGTAATTTATTTTATGTGGATTATTGTATTAGAGTGTCAGAATCCCTTGGAACTAGAATTACAGACAGTTGGTAAGCTGCCATGTGAATGTTGGGAATTGAACCTGGGTCCTTTGGAAGAGCAGACAATGCTCTTAACCACTGAGCCATCTCTCTATCTCTAACACATTGTGAAGATTTTGTTTGTTTTGTAGCTTCTTTTTTTTTTTTTTTTTTTTTTTTTTTAGTTGAGGTTATGTGATTGCTAGTTTTGAATTTGAAGCAAGCTACAGTTATTTCAGAAGAAAGAAACTTCAGTTGAGGAAATGCCACCAGAGGATTGGGCTGTAGGCAAACCTGTAGGGCATTTTCTTAGTGATTGATGTGAGAGGGTCCAGTCTCTTGTGGATGGCACCATCCCTGAGCTGTGGTCCTGAGTTCCATGAGAAAGCAGACTGAGCAAGCCATGGGGAGCAAGCCAGTAATTCTCTATGGCCTCTTCATCAGCTCCTGCCTCCGTGTTTCTTCCCTGTTTGAGTTCCTAACCTGACTGTCTTTGATGAACTGATATGGAAGTGTAAGCAAAATAAACCTTTTCCTCCTCAACATGCGTTTTGACATCACAGCAGTAGTAACCCTAAGACAGGGTGGAACCCAGAGCCTTGTGCTTGCTAGACAAGGGTTCCACCGATGAGCCAAATTTCCAACCCCTGCAAGTATTCTTATAGACAGAATCTGCGCATTTATTGTCTAGATGGGTTAGCAGATATTTGGCACTTGATAATCTACTGGATAGTCTTCCCAGAATCCTGTTTGTAATACAGCCTAAAGATTTTGCTTTTATTGTGATGAGACTTGAACTTGGAGCCTCACCCTTAGTAGGCAGGGTTCTACCACTTAGCTGCACCCCATCTAAAGACTTTTTTTAAAAGAATTATTTATTTATTTTATATATATGAGTATTCTATCTGTAGGTCACTTGCATGACAGAAGAGAGGGAATCATATCCCAGTAGAGATGGTTGTGAGCCACCATGTGGTTGCTGGCAATTGAACTCAGAACTTCTGGAAGAGTAGACAGTGCTCTTAACCACTGAGCCATCTCTCCAGCCCCAAAGGCTTTTTCTTGGACATTCCTGTATAGATTTATTCTTGGTTGCTTACAGGAAATGTCAGAATTGTAATGATTAAATGTTTGGTACCTATTAAAATACCCCTCAAGAAGGTGATGTACTACAGTATGTTGATAAAGAGAGGTTGCCTCTTGCTGTTGTCATTTAATAACCCATAACTAATCAAAAAATATATTTCTATTTGTTTGTGTGGTGCATGTGTGTGGAGGTGGCCATCTCTCCTACTGGTTTGAGATAGTTCTATTGCATAGGTCAGGCTAGTTGGCCCATGAGCTATTGGGATTTCTCCTGTCACTGTTTCCTGTTGGATCATAGAAGGAGCACTGGAGTTACAGATATGTGCTGCCTCATCCCGCTATTTCATGAGACTTGGGGATCCAAACTCAAGTCTTGATGCCTGTGCTTGATGGCAAGCACTTTACCCATTGAGCTATTGTCCCAGCCCACAAACCATCTTGAAATATTTATCAGTACTGGGTTTTATTAGTGTGGCTGTGCCTTTTCTTTTCTTTTTTTTTTTTTTTTTTTTTTTTTTTTTTTTTTTTTTTTTTTTTTTTCTTTTCTTTTTTTTGAGACAGGGTTTCTCTCTGTAGCCTTGACTGTCTTGGACTCACATTGTAGACCAGGCTGACCTTGAACTCACAGTGATCTGCCTGCCTGCCTCTGCCTCCCTGAGTGCTGGGATTAAAGGTTGTGCCACTGCACCCAGCAGGCTATGGGCTTTCAAATACTGTTTTCACTACCATATATTATTCGCATAAAATAATGGACTTGTTATATTGTCATGCATGAATATAGTATCCTTTGATCATATTCACTCTGCATTATCCTCATCTGTAAGTACTATCGTAAAGGTCATTTATTGTTCTATTTGTTTTTGTCCAGATGACGGGAAATAATTTTTGGTTGAAGAAAATAGAAATCAGTGTTTCAGAAGCAGAGAAGAGAACTGGAAGAAACGCTGTGAACATGCAAGAAACGTACACTGCTTACCTCATTGAGACACGGTGGGTTGCTAGGACGGGCTTCACTTTAGGAGGAACGGGTTCTCTGGTAGCTGTTGCCTGTGGGCTAACAGCTCAATAGAGTGAGGTTGAATAACTTTAAATTTCTTGAGAAGCTTGGGGTGTGTGCTCTTGGGATGGGACATTGTTTCAAGATAAAATTATGGGAATTTGCCTTTCAGAACATGTAGGAAATGCTTCAGTGTCTTGGGAAGCAGCATGCCATTATTAGATTCTTCTAATTTGGAAGACAAGGCCAATGATAACATTTGCTTATAAGTTAGGATAAAATGAACTGTTTCAAGTTGAAGTTGGGGAATCTGAACTGAAGTCATTTTTAGATGTCGGTGATAAATGCCTTTCTTCTTTAGTTTTTATTTGTTAAAGATTTTATTTTTATGTGTCTCTGCTTGTACATGCATATGAGTGTAAGTACACACAGAGAACAGAAGAGGACATCATGAGAGCATCAAGTATTTTTATAACTGTTGAGCCACCTTCTCTGGTTGCCCCTATGTAGATTAATGTCTTTCTAAACTATGATCTAATATTCATGAGTTTTTACAATGGGAGCCATTTGTGTTTTATATTTCATTGTATTTTCCTTTTAGTAATATGTAATTAATAGGATTAGTGGTAAGCTTAATATATTTGTTTTCTTTATTTGTTGTTTTTGAGGCGGGGTCTCTATGCAGCCCTGGGTGCCTTGGAACTTGCTATGTAAACCAGGCTGGCCTGCACTCACAGAGACCCACCTCCTGTGTTTTCATCTGTGCCACCATGCCCAGCCGTATGTGTATTTCCTACTTACATGTAGGGCCTGGTAGTGCACACCTGTAATACCAGCACTAGGAGCAGGTAGATCAGGAGTTTAAGGGCAGCCTGGGCTATATAGTAAAAGCTGTCTCAAGACAATAATAATGAAGCAGGCTCGGTGGCACACCCCTTTAATCCCAGTACTCTGGGAGGCAGAGGCAGGCGGATCTCTGTGAGTTCAAGGCCAGCCTGCTCTATAAAGGGAGTCCGGGACAACCAAGGCTACACAGAAAAATCCTGTCTTGAAAAACACAAAAAGAAAAAAGGAGACACTTTTTCCCCTCTTTGGTTTTTTTGAGACAGTGTTTCTTCACATAGACTTGGCTGTCCTGGACTCACTTTGTAGACCAGACTGGCCTTGAACTCACAGAGATCCGCCTGCCTCTGCCTCCTTGAGTGCTGGGATTATAGGCCTGCCCCTGCCCCACTGCACCTGACAGAGACACTTCTTATTTCTTTTAAAGATTTATTTATTATGCATGCAATGTTCTGTTTTCATGTACATCTGCATGTCAGAAGAGGGCACCAGATCTCATTATAGATGGCTGTGAGCCACCATGTGGTTGCTGGGAATTGAACTTAGGACCTCTGGAAGAGCAGCCAGTGCTCTTAACCACTGAGCCATCACTCCAGCCCAAAGAAACACTTTTCAAGTGACTTTTCAAGGCTGATTTTGCTTCTTTGTCATTGTGTCCTAGTGGATAAATGCATATTGTGATTGTATGTGCAATTTTTAGAGGGGAATAAGTTACTGTCAAGTGACTAATTGAGAAACAAGAAGGTCTTAATGTTTCAAATGCTTCTTCAGCTGGCCAGGGTAGGAATTCTTTTATCTTTGCACTTAATGAGGCTGAAGCAGGTGGGTCTCTGAATTCCATGCCAGCCTGGTCTAGACAGGAAGTTCCAGGCCAGTCAGAACCAGATAGCAAGACACCCACCTTGAAAACAACAACAAAACCCCTGTATTCTTGATGGCAGCAGAAATCTTTAGTCCCTTAAAATATCCTTAAAATACTTGCTTTTACTCTGATTTTCTCCCAACTGTAGTTTGGTCTTTATGTAGATGGAATGTGAGGTTCCCTGGGTTGTAAGATTAAATAAGAAGACATGAAAACTTTGGTGCTGTGTGGCTGCTTTTGAAGGAGGTTTTAAGAATAGACTGTTCTGCTTGCTTTTCAGGTCAGTGGAGCACGCTGATGGGCAGAGCGTCCTCACAGACTCACTGTGGAGGCGGTACAGCGAGTTCGAGCTGTTGAGGAACTACCTTCTGGTGTGCTACCCGCACGCTGTTGTGCCGCCTCTTCCTGAGAAGCGGGTGAGGCGGAGCAGTGGAGTTGGCAAGTGCCTCTCGGGAGCCCGGTCACTTATTTGTTTGCTTTTGTTTGTTTTTCTGAGACAGGGTCTCTGTGTAGCCCTGACTGTCCTGGAACTCGATCAGTTGACCAGGCTGGCCTCGAACTCACAGAGATCTGCCTCTGCCTCGCCCGTGTGTGTGTGTGTGTGTGTGTGTGTGTGTGTGTGTGTGTGTGTGTGACTCAGCACACGCGCTCCTAAATATGTAAATACAACATGCTCAGTCTGTATGTGTATGATTTCAAGACTGACCGTTTGGTACTGGATAACAATTAGGCTCTTCCATGGGAAAAACTGTTTCTCCCATTTTTAGCATTCCTCAGTTGCCCACAGTTCTTTATCTAGGGTTGAGCCTCCATAAGATTTCGCTTTCTGTGCTAGCCTGTATTAGTGTTGTCCTTCTTCTGGTCTTGTTTGGGCAGTCAGGGTCATAGGTGAGGCTTCCCTGTCATTCCCAGGAGGTGCAATCTCACAGCACCTTCCCTGTTTCTCTGTTTTTTTTAGATGTCCCTGGGCCTTAGGCACCACCGGGTCACTTGTTCTCTGCATTTTAATCCATTGTGGTTTTCTCCTTCTGTTGTAAAGAGAAGTTTCTTTCATGAGGATGTGCTGCCTAGTTTTATATTCATTTGACACAGCTAGGGTAATCTCAGGAGGGAACCTCAACTGAGAAATGTTTCTATAAGATCAAGCTGTAAGCCTGTGGGACATTTTAATTAGTGATTGTGGGGTAGAGATGTGGGTGGTGCCCTCCCTGAGCTGCTGGTCCTGGTTCTATAAGAAAGCAGGCTGAGCAAGCCATGAGGAGCAAGCCAGTAAGCAGCACCCCTCCATGGCCTCTGCATCAGCTCCTGACTCCAGGTTTCCCTCATGCTTGATTTCCTGTTTTGACTTCCTCTGATGATGAGGAGTGATTTAGAAGTGCAAGACAAACTCTTTGCTCTCCAAGTTGCTTTGCTTATGGCGCTTGTTCACAGCAGTAGTAATCCTCACTAAGACAGGGTAAGAGCTATACTTAGCTGTGGTTGAGCCTGTTCCTAATGCTTGCTTTGTTTACCCAGGCAGAGTTCGTGTGGCATAAACTCTCTGCGGACAACATGGATCCAGACTTCGTGGAGAGACGACGGATAGGCTTAGAAAACTTTCTCTTGAGGGTCGCTTCACATCCTGTCCTTTGTAGAGACAAAATCTTCTATTTGTTTTTAACACAGGTATTTTTCTTTTAATTAGTCTTTTAAAAATATTCATTAGAGTTAGGCTTTAAAAAATTATAGAACACTGATTCTTGAGGCTCTTTTGAATCAGCTTTTAATGGGTAGTTTATTGTGTTTGGTTTAGTTTGAATTTTGGGCTATTGGATTCTGCCATTAGCTAAATTTTTCATCTATCTCTATCTATCTATCTATCTATCTATCTATCTATCTATCTATCTATCTATCTAT
>NW_026596064.1:12565797-12625625 GCF_907164565.1 Psammomys obesus
TATCTATCTATCTATCTATCTATCTATCTATCTATCTATCTATCTATTATCTGTCGGCAGGGTTTCTCTGTGTAACAGCCCTGGCTGTTCCTGCCTATGCCTCCAGAGTGCTGGGATTAAAGGCCTGTGCCACCACTACCCAGCCAGATTTTTTTTAATGTATATATTATTAATGTGTGTGATCTCTCGAGTGTGATCTAGGGAAGGGGCACACGTTTCACGGCACACATGTGGAGGTCAGAGGACAGTTTTAAAGAGTTAGTCTCTCCTTCCACCTTTACATTGGGCTCTGGAAGTTGAACTTAAGTTGCCAGGTTTACATGGCAAATGCTTTACCTAAAAACTGAGCCATCTTACCAGCCCTATATCTGAGCTTGTGAAAAATTATTATTTAACTTTATGCATAGGAGTGTGTGCCTAAGTACATGGGTGCAGGAGCCTGTGGAGGTCACAAGCAGAGTCGGATCCCTAGGAAATGGAGTTACATGTGGTTGTGAGCCACAGAATGGGTGTTGGAAACTAAACTTGGTCTTCTGCAAGAGAGTACATACTCTTAACTACTCAACTATCTTTCCAGCCCCATCATAGCTAAGATTATACGTAAGGATACTAAGACCTTCAATCTGTTAGAATTGCCTAAATGAAAACTAATCTTCAGTGTTAGGCGGCCAGGTTATCTTGGATATATGTTTTTTTCAGCCTTTTGGAGTCTGCATTGTATTTTAATTTTGAAGTAAAGAGAATGTTTTTTTAACCTCTCCCGTATCACTTTTAAGAATAGAATGGTAGATACTCAGTTTATTTTTTCATGTGGAACATTATTATTGCTTGTTTGGCTTTGCAGTAATGGTCTCTAATGACTTTAATTTTTAGGAAGGTAACTGGAAAGAGACTGTGAATGAGACTGGATTTCAGCTAAAGGTAAGGATGTTTATATGAATTAACTCTCTGTGTTTCTTTACAGCTCCTCGCATGGTAGCATGTACTTAATGGAAATGTGACTCTTACTGACTGAGCAAATGGTAGGAATCAGCTTTGCATCTGATATCATTGGCAGGCTTTGCCAAGAAGCCCCAGTTCACATTTGATTTGAGTAATTTTAGTGCTGCTTGGGCCATAATGGGCAGTTTCCTAATTCTACCAGAAAATCTTTTAAACCAGCAATTTAAATTCAGCCTGTAGATTCTTCCTATACTACACTAGTGTGTCTGCATTTCCATTCCCTTGAATTCTGTCTGACCACTTCCCACATTTGCTTACTCTGTGAGATGAGATGTAGGAAACCCAAGCTTGGCTTTCCAACATTGGAAGGCTAAAGGACGAGACTTTGGTTGTGTTTCTAGAGCATGAGATCTGGTACCCAGCTTGAAATGAAGGTCATTGTGAAATGGCCTCTGTTAGGGATGCAGGCTCACAGTCATTAGCATCAGTGTTTTAGGCTTAGGAGTATTTTGTGTTTCAAATTTTACATAAAGGGATACTCAGCTGGCTAAGTCTGAAGACACTGTAAAGGCCCACACATTTCAGATAAGAGATGCTGAACTTGTATTTAATATAAGATAGTAAATAATAGCCAGGCATACTGACATACATCTTTAGTACCAGCATGGGACGAAGAGGCAGGAGGATCTCTGAGTTTGAGGCCAGCCTGGAACCACATAGTGAATTCCAAGACAGCCAGGGCTACATAGTGAGACCCTGTCTTAAAAATAAATATTTTTTAAGATGGTAAATGATGTATATTATGTATATGTATAGTATATGCAGGCAAGAAAAACAAATCATGCTAGGCTTGGTGGGATACACTGAAATCCCTCTGGAGGTAGAGGCAGGAGGATCAGAAGTTGAAGGTCATCCTGAGCTGTGCAGCAAGTTTGAAGATAGCCTGGGCTACCTGAATCTTGGTCTCAAAAACAAACAAACAAACACAAAACAATAAATAAATAGCTCTTAGAGCATCCTATATGCATTGGCATATAGGAATTTGACATTCAGCACAGAATAAACAGGAAGTGCAATCGGATGTTTGATTTGGTCATGAACTGACTCTTATTACTTGATTATTTTATTGGTAGATACCAGTTTCTTGATTGTTAATTCAGCACTTGGTGGTGCTTAGAGGAAATGTTGTAATTTTAGTTTAGGGATGGATTAGAAATATTTTGAAACTTTTACAAAGCTTCATATTTTGAAAGTTTTTCTGAGAAATATTGTAAGATATATTACAGGTGAATAAACATAAGACTAAAATCAAATTATTAATTCTATATTAAATATCTATATTTAATATATCTAAATTCTATATTAAATGTCTATATTAAATTCTATATTAAATATCTTATGATATTTAATCACTGATTTAACTATTAGTCACTTGACTTATCTATCTGTCCTTATACTTAACTTTTGTTCCAAGTTTGGTGATGTTGAGAAAGCACATGATTTTTGTCTGTTATTATAGAATGTGCTGTTTCTGGGGTCCTTTAAATCAAATGGGCAGATGGCTTTTAAAATACTTAGGTATTTGCATAGCCTTATGGTTAAAAGCTTGAGTCTTGAATTTTGTTTTGTTATGTATACTTCTTGTTTTAAGTCTGTCTTCCTTGAAGGAAATGGGATCTTTTCCAACAACCTCACAGTGCATACACAAGCATTGATATATGACGCGGTGCACATACATACATAGGTATACGCACATACACACATCTAGGGTCACAGCTAACTTATATGAAGTTCGTATATCTAGCAGTTATAGTTCAGCTGATCACTAGAAGCTATCATTACGTAACACTTGAGTTTTGCACTATTTAAGTGGATGTAACATGGCTTACTACTACACTTTTAGAAACAAAGTGTTTTTCTCAGGCCCCATTTGATGTGTGCAGTATTTATAGAATTACTTGTGGCATGTAGTTCAGTGGAAGGAAAACAGAGGCTTGTTCTTAGAGTAATGAACACATAAGCTAGGGCAGTGCAGGCATTCAATTAACTATATGAGAGTACCCACTGTTTTGTGTTCCCTAGTCTTAAATGAACAGAGGCTGATTCAGAAGAATCTGAAACCTTTTCTCTTGCTTGGAGCAAGGAATGGCAGAGACAAGGTTTGGGCCCTCTGATGGTCTCTGAGAGTCTACATTCTGAGTGCCCAGATCTAGTATGTGAGCTACTCACTGCTCTAAGTGCTGTGCAGGCCATGGCATGTTCTAAAGGAGTGTGTAATATAGTTTTAAGGATGGTAAATCAAGTCAGGCATGGTGGCGTGTGCCTGTAATCCCGGCACTCAGAAAGGCAAAGGCAGGCAGATCTCTGTGAGTTCAAGGCCAGCCTGGTCTACAAATTGAGTCCAGGTCAGCCAAGGCTACACAGAGAAACCCTGTCTCAAGAAACAAACAAAAAAAGAGAGATGACAAATCATTTAAATAAAAAAATAATAATTTGAATAGTAATAAGTAGCATAAAAGGAATAGACTGTGATCATTTTTAGAGACAGCAGGGTTAATTTTTCTGCAGTTACTTTAAGATGAGTGTCAGTCAGGCATAGTGGTTAGCAACACAAAAAACAAGTTTCCCAAAAGGGAATAAAAAAGTATTCTAAACCAAATGTGAGTAAATATAGCCTGGGAACACAGAATTGGGTTGCCTAGAATGCTGTACTGTGGAGGGTGCATGAGTTTCATAGTCAGAACGAAAGTTAGTCATATATTAGTGCCTTTGCAAAATACTTTGGTGGGGACAGCAGGTGGGCAGGTTACAGAAAAGCCAGGAAAGGGAGGGCTGCTATAGGGTTTAAGATGCTTTTTAATGACATTCTTAGCCTGTGGGATGGTGGAAGCTAGTGGTCTCTTAAGAATATATTCCCGGGGCCCTGGAGAGATGGCTCAGTGGTTAACAGTACTAGCTGCTCTTCCAGAGGACCCAGATTCAATTCCCAGCACCCACAAGACAGCTCACACCTGTCTGTAACTTCAGTTCCAGAGGATCTGACACAGAGGTACATGAAGGCAAAACACCATTGCACCAGAAAATAGAAATAAATAAATCATTAAAAAATATATATATATATATGTGTGTATGTATGTATATATGTATATATATATATATATGTATATATATATATATGTGTGTGTGTGTGTGTGTGTATATGTATATATTCATTCCAAGGTCTTTACCTGATAGTCAAAAGTTAGGTCAGTTACCCCAGCTAGTAATAAATGGCTATAAAAGGGACTAAAGGTAGTCCAAGATAGGGTCAAAACTTCCTTGGCACAGCTCCAGAGTCAGTGTGTATTCAAATTGTGCTTCTTTGTGAAACCAAAATGGATAATTAAGAAACACATACAGCATGGTTTCAGATAATTCCGTTTTAAAGAGGGACGATAAAGGGTGTTATAATAATAGGGACCTCTTTGGGTGTTCAGTGGGGGAGAGTCTAAGTGGGTTGGTCAGGTTTGCAGAGGCCCAGAAAGCTCTTCAGAGAGTTGCCTTTGGAGGAGTCTCTGGTTTGGTCACATTTTTAAGCATCTTTTATGTGTTATCTTAAAATGAGCAGATGGTAATGAGACTGAGCTAACAGGCATGTTTAGTAAGGCAGGTTTGGTAGGATCAGAAAGTGAGATTTGAAGCTGGGCATGGTAGCACACACCTTTGATCCCAACACTCGCAAAAGAAGCAGAGACAAGTGGATCTCTGAGTTTTGAGGATAGCCCAGGCTACACAGAGAGACTCTATCTCAAAACAAACAAACAAACCCCAAACAAACATGAGATTTGAAGGGATGGGAGACCCAGCGCAGTGGTAAGAGCTGGCTGTCCTCACAGATGATTCAAGCTCAGGTCTCAGTACCCAAGTGGTAGCTCACAAACTGCCTGTCTGTAACCAGTCCCAGGAGAATTACTGCCTTTTTCTGGCCTCCACAGGCATGGCAGACAAACATGTAGGCAAAACACTGTCACACATGAGTAAGTAAACTTAATTAGTGTAAAGTGAGGTGTGAGAGGTGGAAGAGCCGGCTTAGCAATTAAGAACATTTGCTACTTTGTAGAGGACATGGGTTCTTTTCTCAGCTCCACAATGGCTGCTCATGAACCAACCTCCAGTCTTCTTCTGGCTTCAGCAGTAGGCATGCATATGACACACATACATACACACAGGCAAAACACTTGGACAGGTAAAATAAAAGGAGTAAGTCTGTAAGCTTCTTCAGTATCCTTAGCTGTGCGGAGCTGGGCTCTGGGGCGGAGGACTCTGTGGGGAGCACATTTGTCTTCTTGTTTCTTTTTCATTTTCTTAGATAATCGGGTAGGCTTGGTGGCTTTAGTTTGCTTTGTTTTAATTAAGAGCATTTGTAATTGTGGGTTGTTAATTGGAATATTGTGAAGTCTTCATGAGGATAGAGGTTTTTTTGTGTGTTTTTGTCCCGTCCTCCCCCCCCCCCCCCCCAGGGTTTCTCTGTGTAGCCCTGGCTGTCCTGGACTGCCTCCTTCTGTAGAACAGACTGGCCTGGAACTAAAGAGATATACCTGCCTCAGCCTCCCTAGTGCTCCCTAGTGTTGGGATTAAAGGTGTATACCACCATGCCTGGTGAGGATGGAGTTTTTTGTTTTGTTTTGTTTCGGTTTTTTTTTTTTTAAGCAAAATTACATTTTGAAATTGATGTATAGTTGAACTACTTTTTTTTTTTTTTTTTTTTTTTGATGAGCACTAATTCCTGTGCCTTAGACAAAAAGTTATTTAGTTTTCTTTCTTTTTTTTGTTGTTGGTTTTGTTTTGTTTTTGGAGACAGGGTTTTACTGTGTAGCCCTGGCTGTCCTGGAACTCATTATCTAGTCCAGGTTGACTTCAAACTCACAGAGGTCCACCTGCCTCTGCCTTCCAAGGGCTGGGACTAAAGGCATGCACCATCAGTTTTAAGTAAAAATTGAGGATTAAGTATATATCTCATGGAATGAAATTGTTATTCAGTATTTACCTCTCCTTCTCTTCTTAGAAAAAAGTTATCTAGAACTAAGTAAAGTTGAGAAGATGTGCTATCTCATAAGCCAGGCACACTGCCTCCCACCTGCACTCCTGCTCGGAGGCTAGAGCCAAGAGGCTGGGGAGCTGGAGCTGGAGAGAGGGCTCAGCAGCTGAGAGCGTCGACTTCTCTTCCAGAGGACCTAAGTTCAGTTTCCAGCACCACACCAATAATAATCTGATCTGATTCCTTTTTCTGGCATGCAGGCGTACATGCAGACAGAGCACTCTTATACTTAAAATAAATAAGTACATCTTTAAAAAAAAAAAAGGGGTGAAAAGTTAAGGCCAGCTTGGGCTACGTGAGACCCTGTCTGAAAAGCCAAAACAAACGAAAAAGAAAGGGATGTCTTCAACACTTTGAACTAGCTCTATAGCAATGTGTGCCATCTAGCCTCCTTTATTTAGCATAGCATTACTTTAAAGTAGGTATTTTCATAGCTTTTTCTAAGATGTTGATTATGATAATGAGAAAAATGAAGGCCCATTGGTTTGGATTCCACCTGAGGACTACTCTCAGAGCACACAGGATCTTCATAATGCAGCAGGCTCACAGCCGATCATTGCTTTTCTTGAAGGCTTAGAGAAAAGTAAGCCTTCTGTGACCCACTGTATGTAGAGCTGGTGTCATTACTGGTACACTGATGTTGCGGTTGTGGTGCTTCGGAATCACTGAAGGCTGTGTATTCATTCTGATTTATAACATGAGTGTGTAGTGTTCTCAAAAACAATTACTAAGCTACTCTTGTTCAGTATGTTTAATGTGCTTTCAGCAAGTGATAAAAAGAAAACCATATTTGAGCACTTTAATTCTAAAGGAAAAGTAAAACTGTTTGAATTTTATACCCTGAAATGTAATTGTATTAAGTCAACAAATTATTTTTTCCAGGCAGACTCCAGGTTAAAAGCGCTTAATGCAACATTCAGAGTGAAAAACCCAGACAAGTAAGGCTTTGCTTTAATAACAGTTTGCAATGTTGTTTTGAATGCTGCCTATCAATCTATTTAATTTTTCATTTCTGAATGTATGCACTTAATTTGCTAAATATTTTAAATAATAATTCATATTCAGTGAAACCTTTTTCAAGTCTAAAACTGATTTTAAATTTTGGTATTTTGAATTTAAGGTTGTGTCTGAAGTTTCAGAATATTAGACTATTGCATTTTCTCCTAGAAAGATTCATTAAATGTTGAAAATAACAGAAAAATGAGAAAACCGATTTCCTGTAGTTTTTCTTGTATGACTGCTTATCAAACGTACATAGTTTTTAAGAATTATGTATTTTATATATAATAACAGTCTGGTTTGGATGCCAAACAACTGAGGGTAAATGCATAAGGTAAGGGTCTTGAGGTGCTGTGTTTGCACAAGTCTTTGACTTCATGACCATCAGCCTAGTGCTCTTGGGAGCTGCTGCACTGGATGCAGGCATTTGCTGACCTGACTCCGGGGGTAGACAGATACTAGAGGTTTAAGTTTGCCCACTCTGCATGGTGGATGGGCCAGGCTCTACGTTGCATGCTCCTTTACAGGAAGCATCCTGTCTAGAGATGGCTGTCGGTCCTTAGGCAGATACTGTTATTTTGTTTTCAAGGAGGTGGGCTAGATTTCTCTAGTGAGGCCTAAAGCACTAATTTCGCTGTAGGCTAAGTTCTTATCAGATGAAGCCCAAGTTTGCATATTTTGATAACATGTCATATCTGACTATAACTAGCAAACTATGACATTATTAACAGTAATGCCTCTGTTTTGCTTGTTTTGTGGTGAGGATGAGACCCAGGGCCTCTTGTATGCTAGGCGAGCCCTCTGCTACTAAGCTAACTCAGTAGCCCTTATTGATTTTTAATGTAGATTTTGAAAAGAAAAAAAATGAATGGATATTTTTAAGGTTTTGGTAGTTAGGAAGTGGTAATGATAACCATTGAATTTTTCTGTTTTTTTCTATCATTATTATTATATTTTTTGGCTTTTCAAGAAAGGGTTTCTCCGTGCAACCTTGGCTGTCCTGAACTCGCTTTGTAGACCAGGCAGGCCTTGAGCTCTGCCTCTACCTCCCTGAGTTCTGGGATTAAAGGTTCTCCACCATAACCTGCTTTCCTTTTTTATTTTTAATTAACGTGTGTGAGTGCTGGGGTCAGCAACCATACTTATCTCCATTTTAATGTTTTGAGTAGGATCCCGTATGGCTCCAACAGGTCTCAAACTCCTGGCCCTCCTAACTATGCCTTCTGAGTGCTGGAGTTACTAGTGTGTGTCACTACACCCAGCATGTTTTGTTTTGTTGTTATTTGTTTATTGCATCATTTTTTAGAGAAAATTTAGGTTTTTAGCAACACTGAGCACCAGGTGTAGAATGTCCCCATTTGCTCCCCAGATCCTCATTTTTCACCTCTCACAACAGAGTGCTGCATGGCCAGAGCTTATTGAGGATGTTCTAGCTCACTGTGCACAGCTCAGGGCCATGCAGAAGAGATGTCCTAAAATCCTCTCCTCCCTCCAGCACAAGTAACTTTTTTAAAATAATTAAAAAATTTTTATTGTTAAATTTATTACAGTTTATTCATTTTGTATCCCAGCTGTAGCCCCCTCCCCCATCCCATCCCCTCTCAATTGTGCCCTCCCTCTTCTCCTCCCATGCTCCTCCCCCAGTCCACTGATAGGGGAGGTCCTCCTCCCCTTCCATCTGACCCTAGCCTATCAGGTCTCATCAAGACTGTCTGCATTGTCTTCCTCTATGACCTGGTAAGGCTGATTACACACACACACACACACACACACACACACCCGTCAGGGGGAGGCAGCCACTGGGCTCATGTCAGAGACAGCCCCTGTTCCTCTTACTAGGGAACCCACTTGCCACTTGGAGACTGAGCTGCCATGGGCTACATCTGTGCAGGGGTTCTAGGTTATCTCCATTCATGGTCCTTGGTTCGAATATCAAGTCTCAGAAAAGACCTCTGTTTCCAGATTTTTTGGTTCTGTTGGTCTCTTTGTGGCACTCCTGTCCCCTCCAGGTCTTTCTATCTCCCTCTTCTTTCATAAGATTCCCTGCACTCTACCTAAAGTTTGGCTATGAGTCTCAGCCTCTGCTTTGATACCCTGCTGGGTAGAGCCTTTCAGAGGCCTTCTGGGGTAGGCTCTTGTCCTGGTAACTTTCTATTTTTGCTGTTTCCATAGTTTTTCCTTTTCAGGATTGTCATACCAAATAATAGGTAGCCTTTCAAATTGATTTCTTTCATTCAGGTCCCATTCAGGTTTTTATAAGTGTTATAATGACATGCATAACAGTTAATAATAGTGTTTTGTAAATTAGAACTAAAATTCTAAGTTACTCTAAAAGAAACAAGCTACGTTTGTGACATTGGTGGATGCATATTTGTTACAGGCTCTTATTTTTATTGATACTTTAATGTTAATGTTTTGTTAATTAAATTTTTTATCAGTTTTATTTTTTAACAGTTCTAATCTTGCCTATCATAACCTTGTCAGAAAGTTTCATATACTGTGGTTTTAGTTACTAGTTTTTCTTGCCTGAAAAAAAAAAAAATGAAACATTGACTTCTGTTAAATCATATATAAAATAATAGTTTTTCTTTTAAAGGAAAACCACACAAATATTCAATTATGATTTGTTTAGGTCCCTTGAGTTTCCAGATTATCTACTTCAATCTCTTTCCTGTGCTGAGATTGGAGCAGGATGTATGTTTAGAAATTAGGATAGAGTTGGAGTTCTCTTTAAGAGGCCCATGTCAGGAGCTGGCAGTGTAAAAGTGCATGCCGCACAGGCCTGACAACTTACTTTGCTCCGTAGAACCCATATGAAAAAGCCAGATGCGATGGTGCACATCTGTAATCGCAGCACTTCTATGGTGAGATGGGATGTGGGGTCAGGAGACTCTAGAAATTCACAGGCCTCCACATACATGCCATAGCTCACCCTGCTCACATTAACTCAAACGCAGAGTAGTAATAAACAGGAAAACAAAAAACAAAAAAACAGGCTCAGGGTACTATAGTAAGAGCTCCCAAATAGGCAGGGCAGTAGGAGCAGGAACTGCAGAAGCTGAAAGGGGAGGATTGGTGCTGACTGACATCTGTGGTCTCTTATGGCGACAGTCTTCACAGTACAGTGGGCTCTTTTTCTTTAGGGTTGATTTTAGGTGGTGGTTGGTGGTACAGATTGAAAAGGTGTAAGTGTGGCCTGGAGAGGTGGCTCAGTGCGGAAGAGCAGCTGTTACTCCCTGCAGAGGACTTGGGTTCAGTACCCAGCACCCACATGGTAGCTCACAACTATCCGTAACTCCAGCTCCAGGGGACCCTGTGCTCTTTCCTGACCTCTGTGAGCACCAGCCATACACGTGGTACATATACACATACATGCAGGCAGAGCTCTCACACATAAAATGAATAAATCTTTTTTTGGGGGGAGGGATACAGGATCTTAGTATTTATCCAGCTCCCTTAAACACACTGTGTAGACCAGGCTGTCCTTGAATCTACCTGTTCTCTGTTTGCTGAGTACTGGGACTAAAGGTATGTGCTACTGTGCCTGGCTTTTAAAAAAGTATAAGAGAATTTGTATATGACTTAATACTGTCAGTGTGATTAGACAGAAGGTTAAAATCAGGAGAAAATACAAGAGTGCTGTGAAGTAGACAACAGCTGACTCAAACTGTGTCTGCGCCTTTGAGCTTTCAGATTGAACAGAAAAGGCCTGTGGGGAGGTAATTTTGATGTTTTGATGAGTTTTGAATAATGAATGAGAGTTGCGTGGTGGGGAGGCACTGTGCGGGTGGAGAGGGTGCAGTGACTGCAAGCTGAGTGAATGTGGAAGCAGGGAAGATGAAAGGCAGTGTTGGCTGTAATGACTGGGATTATTTTGAAAGGAATACAAGATGAGGTGGCTTGCACTGACGTAGAAACCCAGGTGTACAGGCTCTGAGAACCTGTGTTTTTACTTGGCTCTGGTTCAGGCATTGAAGATGGTTACTGTTACGAGAGAATGGCGTTCTGGCATACCCCCCCCCCCCCCACACACACACACACACCACGGTTTCTTTGTGTGGCCCTGGCTGTCCTGGAACACCCTGTAGACCAGGCTGACCTTGAACTCAGAGCTCCACCTCCTCGGCCTCACAGTCCCCCCTTGGAGAAAAGGTGTGTGCCACTGCCACCCGGCTATGTATACTTCTTTAATCTCTCCAACAATACTGTGTCACTTAGGGTATAAGACAGGCCTTATTGCATCCTTCTCATGCAATGCTAAAAGGATTTTGACTTTGACAAAGCATCTAGACCTCATTTCTGGAATCCATGCCTCCATTTCTTACATACTAAGGCTTGATGGGTTCTTCCGCTTTCATCATTAAGCCTTCCTGTTTCCTTGAAGATGCAGGCTTTGTTCTGACCACTGCTGTGGACGGCTAGAATCTTAACTCTGGCTGCTGATATGATTGATCCCATGGGGAGCTGTTCTCTCCTTACCCACCTGTCATTTAAAAGAAAGCATGCCATTCTGTTCCTCAGATGGGCAGTCTGTCACTGGGCATGTTAGGACCTCTGATGTTAAAGTTATTTTTACATATCTGTGTTTGTTCTCAGTTTCTCTCTTAACCCAGCTATCACAATTGACTCTTTTATATCTGTTTAATAACAAGCTTTACAACATAATAACTGAGGCATTGATACTCTTATTTTTAACCCTCTAAGCTAATTTGGTTTCCTCCCAGTGTACATCCCAGAGATACTTGGCACTTTGTAGATTTCTTTGCTGAGCTCCTCTTCTCGTGGCTGAATCCCCCACTTCCTCCTCTAACTCCTCCACCCCTGGCTGGCAGGAAGTCTGTCCCGGTTCTCATCCCTGCTCAGCGATTGGCTGGAAGCTGCTTTATTGGCATACCAGAGAAGGATTAGGGAGCAGTGTTTGCACAACATTGAGACAGGACATTCTCAGAACAGGGAGTGTAACAGGATATGGGGGTACAGAAATTAGCGTTTGAATCACACAGTAACCTTACGCCTACACTCTGGTTCACTTAGGTGGACTGCACCTTTAACTGTTTATTTTCTTCTGAAATTTCTCATAACCAAGGGTGACAGTAAAAGTTTATAATTAAGCCTGTTCTTAAAGGAAATACCTTTAGGGAATCAGGCCTAGAGTCCCTATAGGAACTAGTTGTAAAGGGTTTTTGACTCCTGGTCCCTAGCACAAGATTTGATTAAGGCTATACATAGTAGTACATACCTTTAATCCAGCATAAGTGTTCAGGCCAGCCAGGGCTACATAGGGAGACCATGTCTCAAAAACAAAAAATACAAATAAATAAGATTTGATCAAGGACTGACAGGGCTTAATGATTTACTCCCGACATGTACCAACTAACACTTAGGTACAGTTATTAACTTCTACCGGAAAACACTACTTGCTAAACATTGACTCTGAATTAAGAAAGCAGTTTAGGATAATGCTTTTTTAAAAAAACTAAATTTAGGGGGCTGGAGAGGTGGCTCAGAGGTTAGGAGCACTGGCTGCTCTTCCAGAGGTCCTGAGTTCAATTCCCAGCACCCACATGGTGGCTCACAACCATCTGTAGTGAGATCTAGTACCCTCCTCTGGCGTGCAGGGGTGCATGCAGACAGAACACTGTATACATAATAAATATATATATACATATAAAATTAAATTTGGACATCTCAAAATTGACTGTATACTCTACTCCAATAAGGTTTCAAGTACATGTGTCGATTGCTGCACGTGGAGGGGTGTAAATGGACAGTCTCACCCTGTCCCTCTCTGTCCACTCTCACGTTCTTCCCTAGAGTTTGATATCTCAAAAGTCTTTAGATTTTTTTATTCTACAAATGTAAGCAAAATTATAGAGTCCATTTCCTTCCTCTCTCTAGGGCTGTAAGCATCTTTCCAGCAGGGGTTGACTCATGCTTGCGGCCCTTTAATGCCTGAATTATTTCTTACATGAGAAGCGCTGCCTTGAGGACTGAGAGTAGTGGAGGCTGTTTAGTCAGTGGCGGATTCCCACGGCTGGCCTGCAGCTTCTGAGTAGATGAGCCATAGTAACTGTGTGCAGGGGCTCTGGGTATTACATCTGTGTTAAAGAAGTTAGGCTTTGGGGCTGGAGAGATGGCTCAGCAGCTAAGAGTGGTTAGTGTTTTCCAGAGGTCCTGAGTTAGGTTCCCAGCAGCTATGCTAAGTGGCTTAACCACCTGTAACTCCAGTTCCAAAAGGATTCAACAATTGTGACCTCTTTCTTTGTCTTTTGCGTGTGTGCATGCGCGTGCCCACACACCAACATCTTTTTAAAAAATTAGGTTTTTTTGTTCTGTTTTGTTTTTGTGTGTTTGTTTTAATCAATGGCTAATCTTAGCCAGAAAGAAACCTACTTAAAAGCAGGGTAATTGTGTAGGTTTTGGCTTTAGAAAGATTGTCTAAGTAGAGGGGGCAGTAGATTAGTATGGGGGTGTGGTAGAGCAGTCAGGGCAGTTAAGAGAATTCCAGGTGAGAGACAAGGTGCTAATATTGACCTAAGGTACTGGCAGAAAGGCCAGATCAATGTGAACAGATGTGGGCAACATTTAAGAAGTAGAACAGTTAGGCTGGGTGTATAGCAGAGGGCGTAGGGTGAAGGAGGTGAGGACAAAATTCCGAGAGCTCTCGGGATTCACTCTGTAAGGTTGTTGTTGGAGCATGGGCGTATTAGGGGTGATGGAGGGAGAAGTAGGTCACGCTGTGCTATTTGGGGTGGTGTAGATGTGGGTTCTAGAAGAGTTCTGTGTTAGAGGTGGGAATTTGGAATGTGGTGGTATATCGTTCGTAATCATAAACATAAAGCTGTATGAACAAGCCGTGGGATGAATGGATTTATTGAAGATTCATGAGAAAATGGCTGAGAATGAGGGCTTGCACCATGAGCCTTTCCAGAGTGTAACCTGAGGGTAACCAGCACCTGAAATCCAGGGGTGAGCGTGTTCTAAGTGCCAGTGGACCTCTGTGTGTGGCACCCCACACTCCTCTCCCAGTGAGGGACCTCAGTAGTGGCTCAGGCTTGGGTTTTTTAGTGTTGTTGTTTTAAAAACAGGACCTTAGTCTGTAGTCCAGGCTGGCCTCAGATTCACAGTGAACCATGCATCTTAGCTCCCCAAGAGCTGACGGATTATAAACGTAAGCCGTCATGTCCAGAGCTCAATATATGTCTGTACAGATACGTGTGTGTGTGTGTGTGTGTGTATGGAGAAATGTGCTGTGTGTGTAGATGGTATATGTGAATATATGTGTGCAGCTTCCCAAGAGCTGAGCGATCACAAACGTAAGCCATTTTGTCCAGATCTCGAGAGAGAGAAAGAGAGAGAGATAGTGTTGTGTGTGTGTATTATATGTGTACATGGTATATGTGAATATGTTCAGGTTCCAGAAGAGGACTTTGGTCTTCCTCTGTTGCTGCTCACCTCATTCATTCATTCATTCGTTCGTTCGTTCGTTCGTTCATTCATTCATTCATTCATTCATTCATTCATTCATTCATTCATTCATTTTGAGGCAGTCTCTCTCATTGAGCCTAAAGCTCACCATTTGGGTAGTCTAACTGGGCAGTAAGCTACCAGCATCCACCCTTACAATTGCTTGAGCTACAAACATGAAGGCCATTCCTGTCTTTTATGTGGGTGCTGGGGATTTTTGGAAAGCTTTCTTACCTACTGGAGTCATCTCCCCAGTCCCTCTCAGTAGCTTGCTTTCTTTCCTTTCTTTCCTTCTTTCTTTCTATTTTCTTTCTTTCTCTCTTTCTCTGTTTCTCTCTCTCTCTTTATTTTCTTTCTCTCTCTCTCTTTCTCTCTTTCTTTCTTTCTCTCTTTCTTTCTCTCTTTCTTTCTTTCTTTCTTTCTCTTTCTTTCTCTCTTTCTTTCTCTCTCTTTCTTTCTCTCTCTCTTTCTCTCTTTCTCTCTTTCTTTCTCTCTTTCTTTCTCTCTCTTTCTTTCTCTCTCTCTTTCTCTCTTCCTTTCTCTTTCTTTCTCTCTTTCTTTTATTTTTATTTCATTTTATTTTTATTTCATTTCATTATTTCATTTCATTTCATTTTTTATTTTTTATTTTATTTCGCCTTGACTGTTTTGGACTCACTTTGGAGACCAGGCTGACCTCAAACTCACAGAGATCTGCCTGCCTCTGCCTCCCAGAGTGCTGAACTTACAACAGAAATGCATCACCACGCCCGGCTTCAGTGGGTATTTTTAACAGACATTTCAGGACTTCTTCACACACTTAGCTATGGGTGAAGAAAGTGAGTATTACAGGAGAAACTTAAAGGATGACTAGAGAGTAAAATGGGTTAACTGCTAAAAAGAAGTTGGTTGGGAAGGGCTAGTGAGGTGGCTTAGCAGTTAAGGACACTGGCCACTCTTCTAGAGGCCCTGAGTTCAATTCCCAGCAACACATGGCTCACTACCATCTCTAAAGGGATCTAATGCCCTCTTCTGGCATGTATACCAAGTACACAGAGCACTCCTACATTTTAAAAATAAATTAATTAATTAAAAAAAAGAAGTTGGGAAATAAGATGAGGTGTAGAATCTAGAGCATAGGATGGAAACTGGTTCTAAGGAAAATGAGGAAATGAGTAGATTTTCGAAAGCTTTAAATTGATTGGCAGAAGCAAAAGTAGGGTCCCTCCCACATAGATAACTGGCTTCTGTTATCTGTGTGGAGAGTGACATTAGAATTTTGATGTCAGGCTGGAAAGGTGGTTGAGTGGTTTAGAACGCTTGCTGCTCTTTCAGCGGGACCCAGCTTCAATTCCCAGCACCCACATGATGGTTTACAATCGTATATAGTTCCAGTTCCAAGGCATCTGATATCCCCTCTGACCTCCATGGATACTGAGGGTGCAAGTGGTATATCAAATTCACATAAGATAAAGTATACACATCTATTTTTTAAAATATCTTAATGTCTTTATTGAGTAAAGCTTTGGGTCTTTGTGGAGAATGGGAAGCAAAGGTTACTGAAAACCATTAAGAATATTAGAGACTGCTATTTGGGTTGCACTATATATATTTTTCAGCACCATAAATTTTTTCCTCTTTTTTTTTTTTTTTTTTTGTTTTTAAAATAGTTTTCCATACCCACAGATTTTATCTACCTTAATCCCATGATGTAGATTAAGAAGTTTGCATCTTTCCTTGGCTTTCAGAATATGTACATATTTGATGCTGTTTAGAGTATTTTTCTACTTAAATTAGTTTGTAATGTTCAGAAATAGGATCTGGTTGAATAGAGTGAGTTTCATTATTCTCAGGAATTGCCATTTGGTATGCAGACTCTGACTGCTTGCTTTCCTAAGTGATAATTTGTTTCCTGTTTCAGGAGATTTACTGAGCTGAAGCACTACAGTGATGAGCTACAGTCTGTCATCTCTCATCTCCTTCGAGTCAGAGCTGTAAGTGATCCAGAGTGACATTCCCAAGGAATGCGTCACTGTGCTTCTAAGCAGTGGGCGGAACTTGTGATGGGTGATGGATTTTACATTCAAATATAGTGCCTTTAAGAGAGGTGGGACGCTGTTTCTCTTAGAATCAGTTTGAAGGGTTTGAGCCTGTTCTTTTTCTCCTGGTGTGTAATGGTGTAGTTGACTTGACATCTTATCCAAAGGCCTGTCATTTCAGACTGGAATGTAAATAATGTAGGATTTTAGACTCTATAGAAAAATTCTTCAGTCTTGGAGGTTTTTAGAAGCTTTGTAGGATAGTTTATGTGTCTGTCGTCTGTTCAAGAAAGATAGGGTCTTTCTCTGCAGCCCAGGTTTGCTTGAACACAACTGCCCTCCTGCCTCCCCTTTCCCGTTGCATATAACTCCACACCTTGTTTTGTGTCTGTGCTCCTGAATTCTACTGAATCAACTTACTTAAGATACTGCCATGTCATTGTGCTTGGACATGTAGTTGGTTGTAATGCACATATGGAAACAGTATTTTTCAGTAAATAGAGTACCTTGAAATTTGTCATCTAGTCTTCCCAGAGGAAACATTAGAACCTAAGACAGGGTCACCAGGTCTGGGGTCATATCATATGTTGGCTGAAATCCTCCTGAGATACACTGAATACAAGAGCCCACCAATGAAGAGAATGTAGGGGCAGTTTTCAGTGAAACTAGATTGACTGTATAATAATGATTGAGGCTGGTGCCGGGAAGTCCGTGTACACTCTTCTGCTCTCCTTGAGAAATAGAGGTACGCTCTCGCTTTCCATACTTTTTTTTTTTTTAAGATATATTTTTATTATGTTTTTCATGTGTTGAATCCCCTAGAACTGGAGTTACAGATGGTTTTAAGCCTCCGTGTGGGTGCTGGGAACTGAACCCTGGTCTTCTGAAAGAGCAGCCAGTGCTCATAACTGTAGAGGCATCTCTGCAGTTCTCTGTATTCTTTGTCCGAGTCTCGGGGTTCAACACAGGGCCTCGTGAATGCTAGGCAAGTACAATACCACTGAACTCCCCTTTTCTACACTTTCTGCATTTTTTCATAATAGTATAGAAGAAAAATAGGACTGGGGGATGTATGTCCATAGTAAAGACATGATCAGAATGTACAAGGCCTTGATTTCTGTGTCTGTCAACACACACACAAATACATACACATGCACACACGGGTTGTGGAGATAGCGCAGTGTGTAAAAGCACCTGGTTGCAAGCAAGAGGACATGAGTTTGAATCTTAGCATCCTCATAGAAGCCAGATAGAGCCAGCATTGAGGAGGGGTGGAGACAGACAGATCTTGGGATCACACTGGTGAGCTAGCCTAGACAAAACAATGAGCTTCAGGTTCAGTGAGAATAAGGTAGAGAGGGACAGAAGACACTCTGTGCTTCTGTACACGTGTGTACATCATTACATACCACACATAAGGACGGGAGGAAGGCTGACTAAAGGAAGGAAACCTTGCCTTGAGTCTGCTGAGATGTTAGTCCATTTGTCCTCTGTATTACTGTTTTCTGTTGGTATAATATACCTTTACCTTTGTAAAGAAAAGAGGCTTTGTGGCTCATAGTTTTATAGGTTCAGTCTCTGGTGAAGGTCCCTCTGGCTGAGTTACACCATGCTGGATGACATCATGGTGTGAACATGTGTGAGTGTTAAAAGTAGAGATCCCAGGAAGCCAAAAGACTGGGAGGGGCCCATCTTGCTTAGTTTTTAACATTTCGGTTCTCAACTGGCATTTGCTGGGGTCCCATGATAAATAAATTCTTCCAGAGTTATGTCCTCAGTGATCTAAATATTTCTTACTAGGCCTTACCTCTTTAAAATTACACACTTTAGTGAAGACCAAGATTCCAACACACAAAGTCATAATAGAAACTACCAAACCATAATAGACTCCTTAAAGTGCTAAGTAAAGAAAGCCAAACTAGAGTGGGTAGCTGTTCCTGTTATCCCACTACTTGGGAGAAAGAACTGAATATTAGAAAGGACTTTGGGTTGGTGAGGTGAAATTTCTAGATCTTTCATTACCTTGACATTCCACACATTGAGTTTGAGTCAAGTTGAAGTTCTGACTTTATCAGTGGAGCCATGTGATACCTTCTGATTAACTTGCATTTTAAGATAGTGTTCTGAAACTAGGATAAAGGTCGTTAGATACGGACAGCACCAGCAGAGTGACATGACATAGGGATGGAAGGTTAAAGGCCCACGGGAACGTAGGCTTGAAAAATCACACACCCATCTTTTCCTAATGCTGGTGTCAACTGTAGAAGATGGCTTAGATCAGCAGTTCTCAATATGTGGGTCACAACCCCTTGGACAAGCCTCTGTCTCCAAAAATATTTACACTGTGATTCATAATAGTAGCAAAATACAGTTATGAAGTAGCAACGAAAATAATTTTATGATTATTGGTCACCACAACATAAGGAGCTTCAGTTGCAGCATTAGGAAGGTTAAGAAACACTGGCTTAGATACTGTTTAAGACAGGTGGTAAAGCCAGGTTTTTGGTGGGCACACCTTTGATCCCAGCATTCAGCTGGATCTCTGTGAGTCTGAGGCCAGCTTAGTCTACAGAGTGAGTTCCAGAATAGCCAAGGCTACACAGAGAAACCCTGTCTTGAAAAAACAAAAACAAAACCAACCAGAAAAAAAAAAAAAAGATTGACAGGTGGTAAGGTATAAACAGATAAAACTACAAGTACAGGTATTATCTTTTCTGTTGGGGAAAGGTAAAGGTTATATCACAGGTAGGAATGAGTTAAATACACAAGTCAAACAGATTCACTTAAGCAGAGCAGGTGACCTTAGAACCAGAAAAGGTTGAGTTTAAAACTGTTCTCTGTTGTTCACACCAGGCAAATACTGTAACCTTTCAGACTTTGTTTTCTAAAACAGGGAACTGGTACTTGCCCATCACATAGTAGGTACTAACTCTTGTTATAAGGATGAGTGTGTGCCTTGTGGTAATGAGAGTCCAGAAAGGTCATTTTTGTTTTGTGAGCTAAAGCAAAGGTAAATAAAACTACCACTTAACTTTCCTGACTGTTGTTTGTGCTCCGTGATGCTAGAGCGTGTTAGGATAGCCTCACTTAATGACCCTGTGGGGATAGTTTTTTGTTCTCATTTCACACAACAAGAAACAGACAAATGAAATTAATAAGATAATACCCCCGTACATAAATACGGAGATCCAGAATGAGACCATAAACCTGCCACAGGAGCCCATGCTCTTCGCCTCCTACAGGTCTATATGGACAAAGGTGGAAGAAAACTGGCACTGGGTGAGTCGCCCTGGTTGGCACAGCGTCACCTGATGGAGTTCATGTCCTTATTGCTGGAAGACAGATTATAAAGATTTGGAGTGTGCTAATGTAGTTTCACAACTCTGTGACAACTGCACTCATGGGGCTGGAGAGATGGCTCAGGTCACCATCGTCAGGTCACCCACAATGGCTCATAAACACCAGTAGCTCTAGTTCCAGGGGATCCAGTGCCCTCTTGTATACCACATACATGTGATGCACAGACTAATACACACAAGTAAATATCACATTTTTAATAAAACCTTGTTAATATTCTAAAAACATAAGTTTACTTTGCTAACATTCTAAGGGTGAAAATTACAGTTACTGATACCATATTTAATATTTATTGCATAGTTTATAAATGGTTTATATATATGGTAATGTCTGGTGTTTGCTGCGTAGTCAGAAAGGGTGGCAGGAGAGAATCATGCACAGCTCCTCTGGAAACCGCTTGTATCAGGAGTCTTTTTACTTTCTTGAGGCAGGTTCTCACTGTGTAGACATACCTGGCTTAGGCCCCACATTGTAGACCAGGCTATCCTTGAACTCACAGAGATGCCCTTGCCTCTGCCCTTCTAGTGCTGGAATTAGAGGTGGGTGCCACCGGGTCCAGCTAGGAATTTTAAATGGTCTCAGAGTCTCTGAGATCTGTGAGGAGAAAACTGGAGAAACAGCTGTGTGTGTCCGCTGTCCAAGAGCACGTCAGACTCCTTTTCCAGGGTATCTACTTCTTCTGAGTCGTAGCTTCCCAGCAGAGGAGAGGAGGATAGTCAGGGTGGCTCTGTCAGCATTCTTCTGTGGCACACCTTCTCTGGAAACAGCCTGGAGCGATGGCTTAGGTCAGCAGTGCTTGCTGTTGTGGAATACCCAGGTTTGGTTACCAGCACCCACACGATGGCTCATAACCGTCTGTCACTCTAGTTCCAGGGGCTCCAGTGCCCTCTTCTATACTGCATACGGTGGGAAAAGGTTGCCTCTCCGAGATGCTGTCTATAGCATCGTAAGCCTGGAAAAGCTCCAAGAAAGAGGCTTGCAGACTGAGTTTATACAGCTGTCTGTGTGCTGTTACTGCAGCTGTGCCAGCATGCTGGGCAGAGTGCTGCTTCTCTGCTGGCGGTGACTAACAGCTGCCTGCAAGAACTGCAGACACGAGTAAAGGTGGCAGGGTGCTCGGGGTTTGATAAGGTTTTGGAGAGAATTTTCCATTTCCGTATTTTCTTGCTTTACTGTATTAAGCATGACTATTGGCTTTTTTCCATCTCTTAAAAAATGTATGTGATTTTCAAAAGTAATCTGTACAGGACTTAAACCTAATCTCAATTTCTATTAAATATTTCAGAGAGTAGCAGATCGACTCTATGGTGTTTATAAAGTACATGGAAATTATGGGAGAGTTTTTAGGTAGGTATCATACAAACTTAAACATTTAGCTCGAATTAGTTTTCGGCTTAAAAACAGTATTTTTAAATGCTTATAATGTGTGGGTCAGGAGAGTACATTTTATTTAAATTATCTGTGTGTTTATGTCTGTTCGAATGTGAGTAGGTGCACATGTTGAGGTGTTTACGTGTGTGTGCGTGTGTAGAGGTCAGAAGTTAACAGTGGTTGTCTTTTGACTGCTCTCCCCCTTGTCATCGAGGCAGCACTCTGCACTGGATCTAGAGCTCACTAGTTTGGATTAGTCTAGCTTGCTCAGGAGTTGTCTGTTCCTTTCTGCCAAGTGCTGGGTCACCCATGCTGTCATATATATGTGAGTGCTGCTTGTCCACACTCTGGTCCTCGGGCCTGCGTGGTAAGGTGGCAGACACTCTATTCACTGATTCCTGATGGTTTGGGAACAGGGCTTAATCTTGTAGCTGTAGCTGGCCTGGAACTCCTTATATTGTAGCCCAGGCTTATGTCAGACTGTGAACAATCCACCTATCTCTGTCTCTCAAGTATTGAGACTTCCAGTCATATTTCACTGTGCACTGCAAAACAGTATTCACTGATGTCCTATAATGGCTTTCACTTTCATTCCTTTTCTTTTTTCTGAGACAAGATTTCTCTGTGTAGCCTTGGCTATCCTGGAACTTAGTTTGTAGACCAGCCTGGCCTCGAACTCACAGAGATCCACCTGCCTCTGCTGGGATTACAGTCATGCACCACCGAGCCCAGCCAGCTTTCACTTTTCAAACACTTTTATTTTAAAGCCATCTGTAAACAAAAAAGTGGTGAGAAAATTGTGTAAAATTGTGAAACTCCTGACTGAAGGGGCACAAAGCCTTTTGCTGTCTCTGTTGATGGCCTGGGGAGAATCACTGGAAACTGTTGACTAATAAAATACTTTTTCTTTCTTTTTAATATTTCATAATTTATTAGGGCTTTAACAAAATGAATGTCTCAGTTTTGTGGTACTTCAGTGACTAGAATACTTGTGTAAGGGCTGGAGGTATAGCTCAGGGGTAGAACAATTGCCTAGTTCTTTGAGACCCTGGGTTCAGTCCTCAGTACCAAACTGGTAGTACGGTATATGTATATATGTGTAAATGACTTGCATGTTTTAGTTATTTAAATCGTTTTTGTTTTGTTTTGTTTTACATTTTTATTAGGGGTGTTTTGCCTGCGTGTGTGTGTTTGTGTGTGTGCCACATATGTGTCTAGTGTGTATGGAGGCCAGAAGTTCCTCTGGAACTAGAGTTACAGATATTTGTGAGCTGCCATGTGGGTTCTGGGCCTCAACCCTACACCTTTAGAGACAGGGTCTTACTGTGTAGCCCTGGAACTCACTATGTAGTCCAGGCTGGCCTAGAGCTTGCAAAGGTCTACGTCTGCCTCTCAAGTGCTGGAATTTAGATGGGCGCCAACAGCCCACTTTTACATCTCTTTCTTTTGTGAATTTTCTTTTTTTTTGGGGGGGGGCGGAACGGGGTTCCTTTATTTCTTCTTCATCTTGTTTTGTCTTTTTTTGGTACAGGGTTTCTTTGTGTAGCCCTGGCTGTGCTGGAACTTACGTGTAGACAGATCCATCTACCTCAACCTTTCAAGTGTTGGGTTTAAAGGTGTGCACCACCACTGCCTGGCTGTTGTTGTTTTGAGAGTCTCATATAGCCCAGGCTGGCCTTAAATTTTCCATGTAGTCAAAGATGACCTTGAGCCTCCTCCTTCTGCCTCTGAAGTGCTGTGATTACGAGATGTGCTGCCACATTTAGTTTTTGTGGTACTGAGGAGCCAACTTGGAGCAAGGTAGGCAGGTGTTCTACCAATTGAGCTATATCCCTAGCTTTGAGTGTTTGTGTTCTTACCTTTAATTATTAAATTTTAAGGGAAAACCAATATGCCTGAATCACAGAAAGTTAAATCCAAATGTGGGTCCTAGCTAGAAAATGGTCTTGTAAATGACTCCACCGAATAATACCCCGTAGAACTAGTTCATGGTGTTTTGGTTCTTTCTTTTCTTCTAGTGAATGGAGTGCCATTGAGAAAGAAATGGGCGATGGACTGCAGAGCGCCGGGCATCACATGGACGTGTGAGTAACTGAAGGACTAATGCATCTGGGCCTGCGATGAAAGTAATTTAATTTAGATTATTTATATACAACATAGTAAAACTAAAATTGTAGCTTTTAGGAGGATAATGAAGAGATTGTATAAAGGAAAAGGAGTTTTTTGTTTTTTTTAAATAAAGACAGAGTCTCTACGTAGTCCTGGCTATCCTGGAACTCACTATGTAAACCAGGCTGGCCTGGCCTAGAACTTAGAGAGATCTGCCTGCCTCTGCCTCCCAAGTGCTGTTATTAAAGGTGTGTACCACCATGCCCAGGAAGGAAAAAGAGCTCTTGATGTTAAATTAATGGACGTTAATGCTGCATAAGGTACCTCCTCCACTGGAGAAGTGGAAAAGTTCTAGAGATGTTAATACAACGCACATGTACCTAATTCTACTGAAGCGTGTGCTTAACCTTGTTTCAGGGCTGGAGATACAGCACAGCTAGTAGGGTACTTGTCTAGTGTGCACAAGGCTGTGGGTTCAATCCCCAGCACCATGTAAAGCTGTGGGCACGCTTGACATCTGGGCACTGGGAAGGTGGAGGCAGGGGAACCAGAAGTTCACGATCATCCCATGATGCACATGGAGTTTGAGGACAGCTACATGAGGCCCTGTCTCAAAAAAAAAAAAAAAAAAAAAAAAAAAAATCTTTTGAAGATAAATTTATATATAAGGTATATATGAAGGCTTCTATCAAAAAAGATGAAAAAAGTTAATTGAAAAAGACATTAAGGTTAATAGAGTAGTTCAGTGGTAAAGGCCCTTGCTTCCAAGTCTGGATCCCCAGGACCCACATCGTGGAAGGAAAGGACCAGCTCCTGAAAGTTGTTCTGTTTTCTACTATGCCCCATGGTACACACGCACCGCCCCAAATAAATAAAAATGTAATTACTGTATTTAAATAGCTCTATCAAACCAGTAATAAAAAGAAAAAAGTTTTAAATGTTCTCATCATGAAAAAGGTATGTCAGGTAATGGGTATGTAAATTAGCTTGAATTAATCATGCCACAGTGTGCCTACATCAAGTCCTCACTTTGACATTGTAAATGCAGTCATTGTTAATGCTGCTTAAGCTATTCAGAGGTAAGAAAACATTTTGTTTAAATGAATTATCTTTTTGTGTGTGTCGTGTGTGTGTGTGTGTGTGTGTGTGTGTGTATGTGTGTGTGTGCGTGTGTGCACACGAGTGTGCGCATGTTCATGTTCAGGTGACCACAGAGACCAGGAGAGTGTGGGATTCCCTGGAGATGGAATTATAGGTGCTTGTAAGCCGTTACGTCTTTCAAATGTTAATGCTTGTTGACTCAGCTGGAGTTACTGATGCCTTGTTTCTTACACAGCTATGCATCTTCTATTGATGATATTTTGGAAGATGAAGAGCACTATGCAGATCAGCTGAAGGAGTATCTGTTTTATGCGGAAGCACTGCGGTGAGTATCTGATGACAGTCCTGCAGATGTACACAAGAGTTGCTTTCTAAGTGATTCCTCTATATCAGACCCTGTAATGAGGCCCAGTGTATTCCCTTGTCAGGCATGACAATGACAAGTTCCGCCCTTAAAGCATCTTCTTGACAAGAGCTTCCTGTTATGTGTTTCTGTCCTGTCTGTTTCTTCCTGCTTTTACCAGTTTGAAGACTGGGACTAAAGTACAAGCAGAATATGGAGCCCTACAGAGACAAACTGAATCCTCTCTAGAAACTTACTGGATAAGAGCTTACGCTAGTGTGTTCGCCTCCCTCCCTCTTTCATGTCTTAGTTACTCTTCTGTTGCCTTGAAGAGACCCTGTGACCAAGGCAGCTTACAAAAGGAGTCATTTAACTGGGGCGTGCTTACAGTTTTGTAAAGTTAGTCCATGAGCACCATGGTGGGAGCATGGCACTGGAACAGTAGCTGAGAGTTTCTCTGTGACCCACAAGCAGCAGGCAGAGAGAAAGCCAGGGAGCTAACCGGAATAGAAGGGCTTTTGAAGCCTCAGAGCACACCCCCGTGACACCCGTCCTAACCCTTCCCAAACACTTTAACCAACTCTATATGAGCAGACAGGGGCATTCCCATTCAAGCTGCTACTCTTTCTTTCTTTCTTTGATTTGTTTGTTTCGTTGTTTTTCGAGACAGGGTTTCTGTGTAGCCCTGGCTGTCTTGGAACTCACTCTGTAGACCAGTCTGGCCTGGAACTCACACAGATCCTCCTGCCTCTGCTTCCTGCCTCTGCACGGGGATTCAAGGTGTGCATCACCACACCTGGCTTTTTTTTTTATTCCAATTAGAAAAGACATTTTCCTGAAAGGGTTAGCTTTCAGTTGGTTTTTCTGTCACTTTGAAAAGCAGTATGAGAATTGTGTTGGAGGCTGAGCGTGGCGTGCACACCTTCAGTCACAGTGCTAGGAGGCAGAGGCAGGGGGATCTCTGTGAGGACACGGCCAGCCTTGTCCACAGAGTGAGTTTCTGGCTGGCCTCGGCAGCAGTGTAAGACTCTGTTTTCACATGGGGGGAAGAAAGAAAGAAAGAAAGAATTCTCTTGAGTAGTTGGAGAGTTGGTTCAGTGGTTTAGAGTTTGTACTGCTTTCCCAGAGGACCAAGTTCAATCCACAGTACAACTAACTACTTGTAATTAACTATAACTCCAGCTCCAGGAGATCCAGTGCCTCTGGTCTCTGCAGGCATCCGCACTCATGTGAACATGAACATGCCAACACACACACACACACGCACGCACGCACGCACGCACGCACGCACGCACGCGGAAATACAGAAGAGCTGTGTTCTTTAGCTTGTCAGCATTAAATCAGTGGCAGGTGGGCAGTGCAGAAGCTTGTATAGAAGCAAGTTTCACCAAAATGTTTTCAAGCTATGAAGCAAAAGAAAGTTGCTGAATACAGTGACATTTCTGTAGTTGCTATAAGTCATAAAAATGATTACTATGTTTTGACTTGAAAAATGTCCACAGTTTATGCTGAGTGTGAAGGTATAAACAGGAGCAGTGTAGGGGTGTGCTCTACGTGCCTGGCTGGGTTCTGGAAGTTGGACACACTTTGGTATGTGGATTGTATGTGGACAGCAAGGCTCTGGGGCGTTCTGGTACTGTTTCTACTTAGTGTATTAGGATTGTTTTTACAGTTATCGTAGTTCATTGTTATGATTTAAGGCTAAGGTATTTCCAGAACGAAAAGGAAGACGCTGCTTTCAAAGAATATCACTTGCCACGTGAGACCCAGGGTGAGCTCTGGAGCTGGGCTCGATGGGATGTACCCCTAAGCTAGCAGCTCAGGAGGCAGAGGCAAGGGACATTGAAATTCAAAGACAGCTTTGACTGTGCTTAATGAGGCTGTTTGAGAAAAAAGAGTTTAAACAATTGATAGTAGTGTTACATAATTATTAAGTCTTTACATAATTACAGAAGCCATATTTTGCTTATGGATATGCAAAGTTTTTATGCTTAGGTTCTGCTAGATTTCATTCTCAAGGTTGGACTGCTACATTTTAAACTTGAAAGTTATGGTCACATAAGCCCTGAACGTACAGAGACATTATGAATGTTTCTCCCTGGACCCCTAAAATCATGTCTGATATGTTTAAAAAGCTTGAAAAAAACAAAACAAAAAAAACCCAGCTCTTAATGGCTGTTCTTGGTCACCCCAAGGGCGGTGTGCAGGAAGCATGAGCTTATGCAGTATGACTTGGAGACAGCTGCTCAGGACCTGGCTTCCAAAAAACAGCAGTGTGAGGAGCTGGCCACTGGGGTGAGTGTTCTTCAGGTTTCCGATGCTGCTGTAGCGGGTGTGCAGTTGTAACGTACAAGATGCTTATGCCTCAGGAGAATCATGAGGGAGTAACTGTACAATTTTTTTAGTTTTTGGTTTTATTTTTTTGTTTTTGAAAGGTTTAGTACAGACTACAAAATCACTGGGTAGAGTACAGTGTCTTGTAGAGTACAGTGTCTTGACTTCCCTTACCTTTTTTAAAGGACGTGTGTGTGTGCGTGTGTGCGTGTGTGCACGTGCGCGCGCATTTGCTGTTTGAGTACAGTATCTGCAGAAGTCAAAAGAGGGCATTGGATCCCTTAGGACCAGAGTTGCAGGCAGTTGTGAGCCACCGTTCTGATGTGGGTACTAAGAACCAAACCTGGATCCTTTGAAAGAGCAGCAGATGTTCTGAGCCACCTCTCCTGCCCTTTATGATTGCTTTCTTGTTATAAAAAGATAACAGCCATCAAAATTGTGCTTCTTTTAGTCCTGTCTTAATTGGACAAGGTGTTTTATGGGAATTGTAGTTCAAGGGCTGGGAAAATAGTCAGTAGTTAGGAGTGCTTGATTCCTAGCATTTGAGTCAGGCAGCTCACAGTCACATTCGGTTCCTGCTCCAGAGGGACCTGATGCCATCCTCCGGCTTCTTTGGGCAGCTGAATGCCTGTGGACATACTCACACATATATGTTAGAAATTAAAGCATTTTAAAGACTTACCTTACTTTGGAAAGCCTTACCCATTCAGAATCAGTACGTCCCTCCTAAGAAGGGAGAGGCAGGGTCTGGAAACAGGGAGGCAGCAGAGCAGGCTGCTTCTCAGTTACTTGGTTCACATACAAGTGCTTCAGTCTGAAAAGCACTTTTCGAGGAGTCAGTGTGGTAGCGCACACCTTTAATCCCAGCGCGGGGAGGCAGAGGCAGGCGGTCTCTGTTGAGTTTGAAGTCAGCCTGGTGTACATAGACAGACCCTGTCTCCAAAAAGACACTACCATAATTACTATTTTCAAGTAGTGTCAGGATAATCACACTGTTTATGTTTGCGTACTTTGAAACTAAAACCGTTCCCGTTGAAAGCTCCAGTCTTCTCCCCGGCTCTGGAAGTCACAGTCCACTTGGTGCCTCTGGTTGGCCCCTAGATGCCCCACTTAGGTAGAGTCACACAGTACTTGTCCCTGTGGCTGCTGTCACTCGTCGCGAGGCTCTCCGGCTCACCTGTGTTGTAGTGCATACTGGAATTCTTTCCTTTCAACTAGGTAATGTCCCGCTCTGTAGGCACCACACCTCGTCTGTTCATCTGTATTTGTTTCCTTCTAGACTGTGAGAACATTCTCATTAAAGGGGATGACTACCAAACTCTTTGGCCAAGAAACTCCAGAGCAGAGAGAAGCCAGAGTAAAGGTGCTTGAAGAGCAGATAAATGAAGGGGAACAGCAGCTGAAGTCTAAAAATCTGGAAGGCAGGTAAAGTGCTGTGAGGCTTAACAGTGCTGGACAGGAGGGATTCTGTGTTTGTTCCTGACAGTTCCTACTTTCACTGGGTGAACCTGCGCTCACTGCACGGGGGAGCTGACAGAAACCATGTTCTATCATGCTATGTAGTCCAGGGGAGGGCGGGGAAGGGGACCAAATCTGTAATTTTATGTGCTGGTGCTTCTTACGATTTTTATTCTCTGTGCATTCTCTGAACCCTTCCTTTAACCCCCGTAACAAAGCCTGATCACCCTGCAGAACACAGCACAGGTGCCACTTCACAGTGAGCCTCCCATCCTCCCAGACTATCACGGCATGGAACTTGTTCTTCTGTAGTGTGCCGCTGGTCCTGGGTGACTGGGTGGTCAGAGACTGTCTCTGGAAAGCTGTGGGCCCTTCAGAGTCTGTAACTGTGAGGGCTGTACTCCCTTCACATTTTACTTTAAGGCTCGGAATACAGTTGTTCCATAAATATTTCTGGAAATTCATATCTCAAGGGATCTGCTCTCGTTTGTCTCCTTCCTTTTCTGTTTGTGTTCTTCTAAATGAGAAAGTGGATTAACACAGTCTATTGTTTTAGCCAGGAACTGTGGTGCACGCCTTTAATCCCAGTACTGGGGAGGCAAAGGCAGGCAGGTTTCTGAGTTGGAGGTCAGCCTGATCTACAAAGTGTGTTCAAAGACAGCCAGAACAGAGAAAACCTGTTTTGAAAGAGAGAGAGATTTTTTAGTGACTTTGTTAATTTTTGAAACTGTGGACTCTTTTAAAAAAATCTAAGTCAGAGCCTGGTGCAGTGGCACTTGCCTGTAATCCCCACACTCTGGGAGGAGAGGCAGGCAGATCTCTGTGAGCCTGGTCTACAAAGCAAGTCTAGGACAGCCAAGGCTACACAGAGAAAGCCTGTCTCAAAAAAACCAAAAACCAAACAAACAAACAAAAGGCAGTTTTCATTAATATAATTAAAAGGTCCCTGTAGGAATTGTTCATTCATTCATTGAGTTAGTTAGGGTGGGGCTTAGTCACTCTGTTACCCAAACTTGTGTGAACTCCCAGGGCCCAGTTCCCCTTCCACTTCAGCCTTCCTAGCAGCTGGGTCTTTAGGGACCTGCCACTGAGCCCAGAAGTCAGAGCTCAAGATCCAGATTGTTATTTTTAATTTATTTTTATTTTATGTGTATGAGTAATTAGCTTCATATGTGTGTGCACAATGTACATGCCTAGTATCCATGAAAGCTAGAAGAGGGTGTCATATCCTCTGGAACAGACAGTTGTAAGCTGTCATGTGGGTGCTGGGAACTGAACCCCAGTCTTCTGTAGGAGCAGCCTGTGCTCTTAACCGCTGAGCCAATGGTTTAAATGAGTCCCCAGGTTCATTTACATCTTGAACACACTAATCAGGGTTCATAATCAATATATATGTTCCAGTGGCCCAAGGCAGGCAGTTTCTGTGGCATTTGCAAGGCTATGGTCAAGGAAACATCCCTATCTGTTTGAACATAGAGCTGTTGTGGCCAAAAGTACTAATGTGCACAGAAAAGCAAACATAACAGAGTATTCAGATACCTCCTTTTTTCCTTTCACATACATTTTAGGAAAAGAAAAAATAACTGTCTTATAAAACAATAACCTTTTCTTCTGCATAGACAATGGCACAACTTACCTGTGGAGATGGGAGCAGGTGTCTGTTTACTCCAGTTAGGGCACAGATGACACAGCAAAGGCACAGTTAACCCAGCTGGGGGAGCCAGTGAGGTCATTGGGGTTACTGATAGGAACCCAAGTGATGCCTCAAGTCACTCACACCCAAGAGGTCCTGCCCAGCTTGCAGGCAGCTCCACGGAAATGGCGCTTGCCCTGGCGTTTGTTCACTGCCTCTGTGACCGTGCGAGGGAGGAGCCTTGTAAGTGGCGTTAGCTTCTGTCCTCCTGTGGTAGGAAGATGTTTCAGTGTGGAGAAAATGGCTATACAAACTGGCTGGCCGGGGGCGTAGTGTAGACTCTTGAAATGAGAGTAAACATGGCTATGTGTTTTATTTCAGAGAATTTGTGAAAAATGCATGGGCTGATATCGAACGCTTCAAAGAACAAAAGAACCGGGACTTAAAGGAAGCCCTCATCAGCTATGCCGTCATGCAGATCAGCATGTGCAAAAAGGTACCGGCCCTGGGAGGGTGCAGCTGCATAGAGAGGTAGCTTAATGGGTAGAGTGCTGCATGAAGCAGGAGGTGGAGGCAGGATCGGAGATGTAAAGTCTTCCTCAGCCTGAGGCTTGTGAGAACCCAGCTCAGAGAATAAAGGGCCCGTGAGAATGCTCTGTGGGTAAAGAGCGGCTCTCACACCTCATGTCTTAAGTCTGATTCCCACTTCCCACAGACCTCACTCCAACTCTTGCAAGTTGTCCTCTGACCTCCACACAATCTGTGCCACACAGAGAGATAAATAAAAATAAATGAGTAAGAAAGAGCTTATCCGTTTATGTAAATTCTCTTACTAACTTTTCCTAATTCCACAACTTAATTTTGAAAGAATTCTTATAGCTCAGATGTCAGTCACTGTGTCTCTAAGTTTGTGCCTGTTTATAATTTGTGTTCAGAAGTATACACCACAATGTGACTTTGGACACATGCATCCTGTTCTTGAACAGGACCCTAAAACACCATTCCTCATAATTGTTAGATGCTCTAAGAAAGAGTAGACGTATTATAAGGGAATTGGGGTTGTGGTTTGGTGTTAAGTTTTACAGACACCATATAGCCACTCTCTGTAGTGGAAGATAAACTTTGAAGCCGGAGACCTTTCTGCAGTAGCATTTAGAACAGAATAGAATGTGCTCCTTCACTTCTTTCTCCTCACCTGAGATCTGCTGGTGTGGCCAGAACCGGTGGCACCGTGTGCTTGTGTGCCCTGTGGTGCCGAGGATACACCTGTGCACCTCGTGCTTCGCCATTACCGACTCCTGTCCCACTGTGTGTACCTCTGGCACCACTGTGGGGTAGAGGGCGGTAACTAAGGCAGTCCTGCCGTCCAGCCTTAGAAGGAAGACCCACTAAAACCACACAGGCAGCTCTTGTGCATCTTCTAGAACAGGGAAGAGTTCAGTGTCTGTTCCAACTGAACTTTACATATTGTAAATATCCTAAAAATAGCACAGACATAATGAAAATTTCAATGATTCAGAACATAACTAAGTACAAGTCCACCCCACCACCGCCAAGATTCCCTTTAAAAATACTTCTCTGTTACACTGTAGTCTGCCTCCTTTTGGATATTTTGGTAGAGACAGTCAGGTAGAAAATACACACCTCTTTTTCCCTCAGATAAAACTGCATTATATGTGCACATGTAGACTTCTTTTGTAACAGTTCTGAGATCTGTCATGTTTTTTTTTTTTTTCTTTTCTGTAAAAAGAAAAAAAAAAGCGAAAAACCTTCCTGACTTATTGGGAGGGGGATGCGTGTGGGGTGTGGCAGCCATCTCACCTGCTTTTCATTTACTTTTCTCAGGCTAGGTCCTGACGGTGTAGCCTAGGTTGGCAGTGGCACAGGCACAGGGCCATATCGTTTACAGACGGGATACTCTGACTTCTTTGGTCCCGTTTATTTCTTTCTCTTGATTTACTGCCCTGGCTAAGATTTCATGACCCTATTGAACAAGAGTGTGAGACACCTCAGTCTTCCTGGTGTTAGAGGGATGTTACAGATGCCCCAGTCATGCTGGGCGTAGTGCTACATACACACCTTTAATCCCAGCACTTGGGAGGCAGAGGCAGGGGGGGTCTTAGAGTTCGAGGCCAGCCTGGTCTATAAAGTGTGTTCCAGGACAGCCAGGGCTACGCAGAGAAACCCTGTCTCCAAAACAAAACAAAAAAAGAAATGCCCCAGACACTATGCACTATTGGCTATATGTCTGTTGTATAGAATCACATTATAAAGTTTATTTTGTTTTCAGGGAATTCAAGTTTGGACCAATGCCAAGGAATGCTTTAGCAAGATGTAATCCCATGAAGTGACTTTCTCTTCAATCAAAGTGCCCCGAAACGAAGCACAAATAAAAAGAAATCCATTTGCCACATAATATACACAAAAGTATACGGTAAACTGAACAAATCAGCCTTCTTTAACTTAGGTATAGTTGTGTTCATATAGCACAAAAGAATACATTTTAATGAAGAATAAATATTATACTTTGAGGTTTTGGGGACTGGTGCTGATTCCAAAAAATTAATTTAATAAGAGATACCAACAGATTCTTAGTCAGGCTTCTGAACCAGTGACTGGACGTGAGGATGTTAGTTAATTTCCATGTGTTCCTCTCAGTGACAGTTGTTCCAAGTCTTATGTGGGGGAGTGCTTCCCAAGACAAGACTGCTGTGGGACCCACTTCTGCTGTAGGGTTATTTTATCTTGCCTTAGAATTGAACTGTTTGGTTTGACAAAGCCCAGCAGAAACTTGTTGTGAAATCTGAGGTTTTTCTTCCCTGTTCTTAGATCCCTGTACCACCTGTGTACACTAGAAAATGCCTTCAGTTTGTGTTTCACCAAAATTTTGATACTGATCAGAATTTTATACTGCCAACAATGAAGTTTCAGCTTCTCAGATTACTCTGATCTGGGAATCGCTGTATAGGAAGTTTTAATTGAGCATTATTATTCTCAAATAATTGTTAACCTCAGCAGCAAGCCGCAAGTTCTTCTGCTTGGCCCTGTGCACGTGGCATGTCAGGGTACGAGATGGAGCATTTCCATGTGTAAGACGCGCATAGCGAACACATGTGGGCTGGTGCCATCATCGCTTATGTACGTTTCTATTGCCTGGCTGTGGTGTTTGTAAAGAGAAATTACGTTGTTGTGTCTCAGTGTGTGTCTCATGTGCACATTCAGAAGCCAGGCACTGTCACTCTGCTAGCTACAGGGCCTTAGCTGTGCTTCATTATTTCTAATGTTTCAAACTATGCGCAGTACTGTTTAACATTTGACTTCTTTACATGTTTAAAATGTTGCTGGAGTTTTGTGCTGTTTGCCAAACTTATACAGTAAATAAAGGAAGTGTCGTGTTTGTTTCCAGATTCTTTTATTTTAAGATGAGCCATATATGTAAATACCTAATTTTGTGTAAGGAAGTATACATGCCATATTATGTTTTAAAATGAACTAATGTTGGTGTTTTGAAAAATAAGGTACTGAAATTAGAAAAGACTTAAATTTTTGGTTATGGTTTTGCTCTGGTTTGGTTCTTTTTGAGACAGGGTTTCATGTAGCCCTGGCCAATCCTGGAATTGGTTATGTAGACCTGGCTAGACTCACAGATATCCATCCACCTGTCTCTCCCATGCAGATGAGTGCTAGGGTTAAATGTATGGGCCACCATGCCTAGCTTTGCCATGGTTTTTAAAAAGATAACCGGTAGAAGCCAAAGCTATCTGTGTGGATACAAATTCTTCCCCTATGTGTTCTAACCTCTATTTATTAACAAAATACCCTTCTACATGATAGTTAAATATCACATGCCAGAGCTTGGGTTGTAGCTCAGAGAGTATTCACCTTCATGTGTGTCAGGCCCTGGTTTCAGTTCCTAATGCCACAGAAAGATAGATGACAAGCTTGAACTCAGAGTGGTCCATGCACTCAAGTGGTGGGGGCAAGGAACACAGGCTTGAGGCCACGTGGCCTATACAGTTGCAGGCAGCATGAGCTACAGTGAAGCCTTCCTCCCAAATAAAAGCCTCTTTCCTAAACTGTAACAGAATGTGGTAGGATTTTTTAGATTTATGGTATGAGTTTTGAAGATTTAAGCCAACCGTGGTGGTGTGTGCATATAAGCTCAGTTGCAAGGGCTGAAACAGGAGGCTCGCTCAGCTCGGGGGCTCAAGGGGGTGGCTCTGTTGGTAGCACGTTCCTGAGCTGGGGAGAAGCCCTGAGACTGATTCCTAGCACAGAAGGAATCAGTGGCCTCTCGTGTAATCCAAGGCTCAGGAGGTGAAGGCAGGAGAGCAGAAGCTCAAGGTCCTCTTCAGTCCCTTAGGGAGTTTGAGGACGGATCGGATTGCATAGGATGACACTGCCTCAAGGGAAAGGAGAAATAGAAGCACTGTATGGGCAAGTATGCCGTTTTCTGAGCAGATACCTCAGAGAATGCAAAACAGGGTTTCAAAAGATGTCTACGCCTATTCTCATAATAGCTAAACCATGGAAGCAGCTTCTTTTTTTTTTTTTCAGAGACAGGGTTTTTCTGTGTAGCTCTGGCAGCCCCTGCCTCCTGAGCGCTGGATTGCTGGGCTAAAGGTGTGTACCACCACCGCCTGGCATAACTATTTACTGTTGGACAAATGGGTTTCAATGTATTTTTTTGCTGCATTGCATAGAGTATCGTTCATCATTAAAAAAGGAAAGAAATCTTGACACACGCTGTGATATGGAATAAACCTTACTGCATTATGCAGTATTAAATAGGTCACAGGAAGATAAATCCTGTGCTCACAGTTATGTGGCGTGGCAGTCCCAACCGCAGAGACAGGAGTTAGAAGGTTGCCAGGGCTGGAGGTGGAATTTCAGATTAGTAAAATGAGAAGAATCAAGTATTGCCGTCATTTTGTGTGACATTACGAATGTAATTAATACCACTGAACTATATGCTTAATATGATTAAAGTGATTTATTTAAAAAAAAACAGAAGAGTTGAAGGGGGTGCTGTTGTGCAGCTCAGTGCTGTTGGAGGCTAACAGGTTGCTAACAGGTTGCTAGGCATTTTGTTCCGAGGGGTATGTGCGTGGGGCATGAAAGGAAGAGACTCGGTGCCCCGAGCACCTGTTAGAAGCAGAGTGTGTGCAGAGCCCAGACCAAGCCAAGTCACAGGCTGCCGAGCCACTCCCTTTGCTTTTCGGCTTCACTGGGGGCGGGGGGGCCTCCGGGAGAGAAAGGAGAGACATCATGATTGGATGTGTTTGTGTTTATACTAAGTAGATTTATGTAACAGGTTACACCTTATCAGGACTGACTTTTACATCAAAAATACTGGCCAAGCCGGAAGAGAACACCAGCCCTGTCCTTGTGCTGTGTTGGCTGCAGACAACTGGAGAACAGCTGGCTTTGTTCCCCCCATGTGGGTGCAGCTCACACAGGGGCTAATTCAGCAAAACCTTTCCCCTCCATCACCTTCCATTGCACAGCAGATCCAAAGAGCAGTGGAGGGTAAGTGTGGAAAGAGTTCAATGTATAAAAATGTGTGTGTTTAGCCATAGGGGTCAGTGCACACTGTAGGGCATTCCGTGAGTTTCTAAACGGTGAACTTCAGATATTTTCCTTCTTGGAATGTGTTTTCTGTTTGATCTAACAATCACAGTGTGGATGTATCGAAATCTCCCACACGGCCAGATGTGGTGCACACCTGTCATAGTAGCTTCGATTCAGAACTTACAGAACCCTAAAATAGAGTCCTTTCCTTCAGAGAAAGGATGTCAGGATCTTTGGAAGCCTAGATAGGATTTTCTCTCATCTTAAAGGCAAACTGAGGCCAGGTATGATGGCTCATGCTTATAATCCCAGCACTAGGGAGGACGAGGTGGGGGGGTCATCCCAGTTCAAGGCTAGTCTGAGCTACAGAATTAGATCGTGTCACAGTCAGTCAGTCAATAAACTAGTTGGGTACAGTGCCTACTTAGATCAGAGGCAGGAGCATCACTTGAGTCCATGAATTCCCAAGCAACATAAAAGCAACAAGGCTAGGAACCCCCTCCCCAAACAAAAAGCTCAAAAAACATAACAAAACAAGCCGTGAGTAGTTAAGACTAGAAGGGAAATGCCTCAGCCAGTTCCTGCAGATTTCTGGGCTCTGGGCAGGCTGTCTCCCGAGCCTGGGTGGCTTTCCTCAGTGCCTGTGGCTGCCACTTTCACTGCCTGCTCAGTAGCTTGGGAGGGTGACCTAAGAGGGATAAGGTGAGGCCCTGAGCCCAGTGGAGGTTACCGCGAGACAGGTGCATGGGAAACAAGTGGCTGAAAGAGGCCTGAGATGAACACTGCTGTTCAGTCGCCCAGGGCTAACGATGACCGATGACCGAGGTTGCAGATTCCTCCCCAGTTCCTTCCTGAACGTGAGCCCCTGGCATGTGAGCAGGAAGCCAAGCCGGTGACAACCTCTTTCCAGGTGGCTTTAAAGCAGATGGCTATAAGCCTCCAGAGCGCTGGTGGGGAGGAGGAGCTGGTGGGACGGTGGGGGCTCCCATGTCACCAGACACCCGAGCCCTGGTCCTTGTGTGCCCAGCTCATGTTCAGTGTGCACCAGCCCGGGGGTAACTGGAGCTCTAGGTGGGGCACCTGGGCATCCACAACAGGGAAGCAAAGGGCGTTCCTGGGAGGCAGTGTGCAGACTCTGGAGCCTAATGAATGACCGTAACAGATATTCTAGATAGGATAAAGGCCAATTTGCCAGGAGTGAGCCCAGCACTCCAGAGGCTGAGCCAGGAGGATTGCTGTGAGTTTGAAACCCTGTTCTACACAAGCACCAGACAAGCCAGGGATGCATAGTAAGACTTGTGGCAGAAAAGGAAAACAGTTCTGGAGGCCGAGAAACCTGAGACAGGCTGCATCCGCTTTCTTGACGTGTCATCACAGGGTAGGAGACAGACTGCACAGAGGAAGGGGGATCAGAGTGGAGGGGCACCCTTAGCTGTGTAGGGTGAGAGCATCCTGGGTCACATGCAACGCTGTCTCAAAAACTGAGAGGGATGGATGGGTGGTGGGGTAGGGGTAGGTAGGTGGGTGGGTGGGTAGCGTAAGAGACTGAATGATGCCAGGCAGGGGTGGCACACACCTCTAATCCCAGCACCTGGGAGGCAGAAACAGTGGGATATCTGAGTTCAAGGCCAGCCTGGCTTACAGAGCTAGTTCCAGGACAGCCAGAGCTACGTAGAGACACCATGTCTTGGAAAAACAAGCAAGAAGACAAAAAAGAGAGAGTGAATAACCTCAAGTCGTTTCATATCAATACTAACCAATTCACGATCCAACGGTTTGTTCTGTTTGTTTTGCACATTAAACAAACAAAAACCAGCTGAAAGCACTCCGAGAGGAGATTAAGTTCTCCAACAAAGCAATGAATACTAGGCATTAAATGGTTAGTTCGTTTGATTGTAACAACCTCCCACCCTCATAAAGAGCAGTTTCTATTTTATTTCGTAGAAGGTGAAATTCAGAGAGAAGACTTCTGTCAGGCTGGCCACCTTCCTCTCTTGTAGGCAGGTCCTGGACTCTAGCCCAGGCCGAGACCGTGGTTGGCTGTCCCAGATGGCCAGCTGCACTCTAAGAATTCGCCACTAGGTGGCAGTAGAGCCAGTGGACCAGGGAGAAGCCTCTGTTAGAAACGTTTTTCTCCCTTATTAAAAGTAGCACTGGCTTCTACTGCTGTAACTAAAGCTACATTATTCAATACAGTGAACATTAACCAAGTAGGCCCATTCCTTGGAGTAAAAAGATAATAAAGTAAACAGACCTTTAAACTTGGACATTTCGGCAATGTAATCGCTCGGAGGAGACTGTCCTCCGGGGACTCTGCAGACTTGGAGGACGCCGTGATGCGAGGCCTCCGTCCTGCGCTGGCTCAGCTGTGGTGATGCTCGCTGTGAGGGGAGCCTCCTGGGACGGGGTACCAGAATCTGGATCCAGGATGGAGACGGCAGGACCACTGCGGGCAGCGAAGCCTTGCCGGGGGAGCTTGCCCATCCTCTGGAAGGGGCGGGCTTCCAGGCTCGGGAGAGAATTCCGACTCAGCAGTGTCCAGCCAGGTTTTTGTTTGTTTTCTTTTGTGATGAAGGGCATGCTGGTTTTTTTGTTTTTGTTTTATTTTTTGTTTTGTTTTCTGATTTAAGCATAGGCAAACCTCTCATTTTTTATTATTACTATCCCAAGTTGGGTGTGTAACTCTTCTCCCTCTGAAATAGTTTTGAAAAAGAGCCAGGAGTGGTGGTGTGGCACACGAGTATAGTCCCAGCCTGGATAACATGACCAGACTCGTTCTGAGAAGGATTGGGGGCGTGGCTCAGGAAATATCGGGTTTCTTAGCACACAAGTGCTGTGCGCTCTCTCTCTCTCTCTCTCTTAAATGAATGGCGTGAAAGGCCATTTTTCACCCGACTGCTGCTGACTAAGCAGGTAGCAGCAGAGCCAGGCCTTGTGGACGGCGCCTGCCCCTCCAGCCGCGGCTGTTTCTTCCAGCTTAGGACTGGCGCACAGACATCTCTCTTCACGCGGTCACTGTTAGCCTAAGGCCAGCCGGGCCCCACGGTCACAGCGTTTTAGGGACAGAGATCTTTGAGCTCGCACACGGGATGGATTGGTCCCAGCCAGGGGCTGGTCATACTGTGCCTGTCCACTCCACAGCCAGAGGAGACGTTCCCAGGCATTTCCTGGGCGTCGCTGTGAAGCTGGAGGCTGCTCCTGACGGCAGGCGCCAGCACAAACAAAGGGGTGCCCCGGGGGTTCAAATCAGCTCCCCCCTGAACCACGCATGGCTGCCCCTGCTCTCTTGACATCCTAGTCTGCAATCTGGCAGTCTGGGCATGGTAGGCCATGCCTGTGACACCAGCTACACAAGAGGTTGATATATTCTGAGCCATCCTGGGCTCCATAGTACCAGGCTAGCCCAGGCAACACAACAGCATCCCACGAGCCATACATTTTCTGTGTTCCCAGCACGGCCCCTCATTTCCTTGAGGAAACAACCCCATTTTCCCGGGATCTGTGAGAAAACTGAGGCCAGAGAGGGTAGACAACTTGGCCACGTCTGCACAGCCTCACCTCTAGGCACCGCGGTCTTCCTCCTAGGCCCCGCTTGGAATAGGAGGAAGGATGTGGGGAGGGGCTAGAGCAGGCCAAGGAGGTCTGTGCGGGCCTCTGGGCTGGCACTGAGCGGGTTGGAGCGGAAGGCTAGAGGAGGCGCAGAGGCTCACGGGAGACCGAGTTTTCATTTTTGATGGGGCCTTCCCTCATGAGCCGTGCCTTTAGCCGCTCCGTGAATCAGAAACACTGCCTCTGAGGATTCGCAGGGAATACCCCGTGCTGGCTCAAACCCAAACGGGGTGGGCGGGGGCTGTGGATCCCATCCATTGGCATCGTGAGCTGACATCAGTCTGTACGCCCCGCATTTGGGGCCCTCAACTGGACACACATGGAGGAGATCAGCTGATTAGTGATAGCAACTGCTCACGGAACAGGAGGAGGGAGCGCGGAGCGGGTAGGGACCTGAGGACCGAGCTTTGGAAAAGCACGGCTGCGAACCACACACAGGCCATCCCGGATCCCTGTGCCGCGAGGGCGGCCTCCTCCTGGGTCCCACCACAGCGTCTGCTCATCCCGTCCCTGAACCCCGGGACAGCGCGGAACACCAGGGCAGGGGAGCTCTGGAGGGCTGGCTGCAGGCTGGGTGGAGGGCAGCGAGTGATGCTCTTCGCGGTGGGCCGCGGAGAGGAAGAGAAGGGATTTGGGTTGGAGGGCTGAGCTCCTCTTTCCACTTGGATACGTTTTGGACCTCTTAAAGAGAATCTATTTAACCAGGCAGGGTGGCGTGGGCCTTTGATTCCCGCGCTTGGGAGGCAGAGGCAGGTGGATCTCTGTGAGGTCAAGGACAGCCTGGTCTACATAGACAGTTCCAGGACAGCCAGGGCTGCATAGTAAGACCTCATCTAATATATAATATATATATATATGGTAATATATATAATCTAATATATATATAATCATTGTTATTAGTGTGTGTGTGTATACCACACACAAAGGTCAAAGGCCAACTCTGAGAGTCAAGGCTCCTAGTCAGGTGGCAGGCTTGGTGGCAACTGTCTTTACCCTCTGAGCAATCTTGCCACCTATGCTATGATTTTAAATATCCTCCAAAGACCCACGTGCCGAAGGCCTGGCTCACTACTGGGAGGTGGCTGGGCCTCTAAGAGGTGGGGCCTAGTGGGAGGAAGTCAGGGGTGTTCACCCTAAAGGGAATGCTGGGACACTAGCCCTCACTACCTCCTGGCTGCCGGGAGGGAACCGGAGTATGTGCTCTGTGCTGCACTACCTCCGGGCTCAAAGGGATGGAGCCAAGTTACAGAGGCCTGCATCCAAGCGTCAGAACGAACCTTCCCTTGTGCCAAGCTGTTCCCCCCCCCCAGGTGTTTGGTCACCGCGAAGTGATGGAAAGCTGTGAACATCCAGCTGGAGGCAGTGAAGGGGAAATACGGCAACTGGACCGGCAAAGTCAACCCAGCTGGGATCTAGTTAGCACAGCAGACCCTCGGCCCCGCCTCCTCCCCTGCCCCCATCTGCGCGCTCAGGGCAGGGGTCTCAGGCAGCAGCGGTGCTCACAGCGTGCGGAGGTCGCCATCATGCCTGCATCCTGCTTCTGGCTTTGCCCCTGGCTTTTTACCTAAGGCACCGGTAGGAAGGAGGCCCCCCACAGGTGGCAGCCTCCTTGCAGTTTTGTCAATGGCCACCTCATCTGCTCTCCCTCCGCCCAGTCCTGGCTCAGGTCTGTCCTGTCCCCTCCGTGGTGCTCAACAGTGCTGCAACAGCAGGCTGCCTTCCCAGCCCGGCCTCAGCCCCCACACCGCTGCCACCCCTGCCGAGTGCAGGAGGGAAGTCAGGGTTCTTGACACGCAGTGGATGAACAGAGCGTGTTTGCAAGTGAGGAAACTGAGGCTCGGAGATGTGACCCCACACTCAGCCCCGGTTCTCAGTGTTGCACGGGTAAAGGCTTGTGGAACTCAGGGCGTTGTTATCACGCCAGGGACCGCTGTGGAAGCGGGGAGGGTGACCACGCCCATTCCTCCTGAACATACAGCAGAGCCTTCAGATAGAATCCGGCCAGGGATTTCTTTAAAATAAATAAATAGAAGGAAGGAGGAAGAGGAGGAGAAGGAAAAGAGAGAAGAGGAGGAGGACTAGGTGTAGGTAGGGGCACAAGGGTAATCCTAGCACTTGGAAGTTAGAGGCAGAAGGATCAGGAGTTCAAGGCCAGCCTGGGTTATATGAGATGCTGTCTAAAAGAAGAAATAGGAAAAAAAAAAAAAATCACTGCTCTACAAAATGAACCTTTGTTAGGATCCGGAATTCACTAAAGGAAAGAACATTTATTCTGCCGAAGTCCAGCATGCCAGGCCCACCACCTTCCCAACAGGGTGGCAGGCCTGAGGGGAGCTCAAAGGCCCCCTTTAAAGCCAGAGAAGGCTTCCTGCTGTGGCTATGTACCATCGATTGGGATTGGCTGGTGCCCACGGAAGCTATAGGACTCTGGTCAAGACTTAGGTGCTTTTCAAACCAGTAGTTAAGCAGCCTTATCTAGCTCAGGCCAAATGTCTTGGCTGTTTCTGATTGGTTGCCCATTTTCTGTGGTTTTTCCTGTGCCTCTTAGGCCTGTTCTGTCTAGCAAGAAAATGAAGCCTGTCATGGAGTTGGTCAGGCTTATTTAGCCAGGCTCTGTCACCTTTAACCTGAAACCTGGTCAATCGTAGACTCAAGTCACGGAACCTGAAAAGGAGAGAGGGTCTTTGGGTTCCCTCTCTAACTGAAGAACTAATGTCAATGGTGTATGGTGTATCGGTGCTCATAGGCAGAATTCCTGTGCACGTTGACTGAGAAGGGGTCAGAAGATGGCTCAGCAGGTTAAAGCAAGCTCCAGGACCTACATGGTGGATGGAGAGAACTGACTCCCACAAGTTATGCTGTGGACTCCATACAGTGCTCTATGATGAATGTTCACACACACACACACACACACACACACACACACACACACACACGATAAATAAATGTTGTATAAAATGGAGTTAGAGCCTGGGGTTATAGTTTAGTGGTGGAGCATACTACGGTGTTTTGAATGAAAATGGCCCCCAAAGGCTCATATGTTGGAATGCTTGGTTCCCGGTTGGTGGAACTGTTTGGGAAGGGTTAGGAGGTGTGGCCTTATAAGATGAGGTGTGTCAGTGGGGGTGGGCTTTGAGGTTTCAATGGATTTTCTTCTTCGCTAGTTTCTGTCTCCCAACTGTGCCACCACACCTGGCCTAACTAAAGTTTGGGATGCGAGCTCTCAGCGGTTTTAGCCTCTATGCCTTTGCTCCACCATCAGGGACTTTAACCCTCTGAAACTGTAGCCAATTAAGTGCTCTCTTTTATAAGTTGCTCAGGTTGTGGTGTTTTGCTTTTCGTTGATTTAATGTGTATAGTAAGTCTGTAAGTCTCTGTACACATGTACTGTGTTCATACCTAGTGCCTGTGGAAGCCAGAAGAGGGCATCACCTCTGAGACTGCAGTTACAGACAATTGTGAGCTACTAGGTGGGTGCTGGGAACCAGACCTGGGTGCAATGGAAGAGCAGCCAGTGCTCGTAACCACTGAGCTGTCTCTCCAGCCCGTATCACAGCAATAGACAAGTAACTAATGTACCTAGCTCACAGGAGCTGCAGCACCATCCAGAAAGAAAAGAAAAAAAATTAAAGAATCGTATCTTGGGTTCTAGAGAAATGGCTCAGCTCTTACAGAAGACCAGAGTCCAGTTCTCAGCGCCCACATCAAGTGGCTTCAAGGAATCTGATATCCCCTTCTGGCCTCCAGCTACTCCTACATATAAACAGAAATAAAATAACTTAAGAAACTCAGTCCTGGGCTGGAGAAGTGGCTCAGAGGTTAAGAGCACTGGCTGTTCTTCCAGAGGTCCTGAGTTCAATTCCCAGCAACCACACGGTGGCTCACAACCATTTATAGTGAGATCTGGTGCCCTCTTCTGGCTTGCAGGCACACATGCAGGCAGAACACTGTAAATAGAAAATAAATAATACAAGAAAGAAAGGAAGGAAGAAAGAAAAGAAAGAAAGAAGGAAAGAAAGAAATTCAGTCCTATATGTCTTGGATTCTCCAAGCAGATGGAGGAAGAAGAGCCAGATGCATTTGCAAAGACACTTGTCTTGAGATCTGTGGCTATCCTGCATGCCCGTCCATCCTGAGTGTATGAAGGAAGGGGCGCTAGCTGCCCGCCTGACCTCATGGACACGCCTCCACGGGAGACCTTAGCACCAGGTACTGGTTACAGCAGGACCGCTAGCAAGGTGGTACTTTAAAACGTCATCGCCATGGACCTGCTGGCGGTCATGCTTCAGGATGGGCTCAGTGGGGACAGTCACCAATGTTCCTGGGTTGTCGGTTTCAAAATGCCTCACTCACATCTTGGCTAGATCTGCTGGAATTGTTGGCTGAGGGCCTTGATCCTCCTCCCTCTGGCTCTCTTGCTGTCCCCACCATGGACACTGGGGTCCCGCCAGGGAGGAAAGGAGGTGCCCAACCCTCTGAACGTCTAGACTTTTGTACTAGTCGCTTCCACATGCCGAGGGTTCGGCAGCCACAGTCTAGCTTGGAGTCAAAGGAGGTGGCATCGTAGACTGGATAGCTGTGTGGAATGCCCAACGGCGAGGGGAGGGAGGGATGGCAGCCATGAGAACCACCATAGCTGCCTCCAGCAAGGAAGTCCAAGGCTATGACAGCGAGGCTAACAGGAAGGAGTGGAATTCTCACCTCTGCCTGCCCAGGGCTTCCTCCAAGAGCTCTGCTTCTTAGCTCCAGGACCTCCTCCTCCCATGGGATTAACCCTGGGAATGACATCATCTCAGGGAAACCCCAAGAAGTCCCAGCGGACAGAAAGTGAGCTGAAGAGTTTATTGACAGGACCAGGTAGGAAGGTGTGGTCTGGCTTAGCAGAAATCGACAAAGGAAATCCCAGGGCCATGAGTCACCCCACCCAAACTGGCAGGGACAGGCTGGAGTCAGAGTTAGAACTTGCTGCGAATCCTAGGGCTTGGGGAAGGCCACCCAGCAGGCCTGTGGACACTTGTGAAAGAATGTGACCCGTAGGGTACAGATGAGCCGTCTTGGTGGGCACAAGTCCCCGTTCTCCACGGGGTAGAAGGAGAGGACCAACTCCCCCGGGCTGTCCCCTCAGCTCCATGCTCACGCTGTGACAAGGGAGGGGATGAGCACTACCCTTGCTCCGGCCCCCTCTCCGCTGGCCTCCTACTGGCACTCCCCACTGGACAAGCCATATCCTCTTAAGCATTGGTTGGGCCGAGGCTCCCCACTGCCATTCTCTGTATAGCCTTGGCCTTGGCTGTCCTGGACTCACTTTATAGAGCAGGCTGGTCACAAACTCACAGAGAACCCGGGCCTCTGCCTCCCTGGGTGCTGGGATTGCAGGAGTGTGCCACCGAGCCCGGTGGGGGACCCAGGGTTAAGTGATGATGCTTTACAGGTGGCGTAGAGGAGTTCAGCCGGATGCTGCTTGCTTTTCAGGGATCCGATTTGTAGCTAGCTTACTCATTTTGATGGCTTGCTGACAGGGAGTATTTCTTAAAATAGTTTCACTGTTGTGGCCATTCAGAGGCTCTTCTGGGGAAGAGTTGGCCGGCGTCAGCCTCAAGCGCTTTCTTAGAGACAGTTTTCGTTTTCCTTCGACGCACTGTCTTATGCACTCAGAGTCCTCATTTCAGAAGATGCGTCCTCGCCTGGAGTCTTGGGCCTAGGCAGGCACAGACGCTCGTGGACGGCCCAGCTCAGCTTTGAATCCACCGGGAGGCTCTTCCCTCTAGAGCTGTTGGCATGGTGTGTGCGCCGCACGCATGCAGTGCTCCCAGAGGCCGGAAGAGGGCGTCAGATCCCCGGAACCAGAGTTACAGACAATCCTGAAGCCAGACCTGGGTCTTCTGCAAGAGCAGCTGGTGCTCTAACAGCACTGAGCCGTCTCTCCAATGTCACAATCCTCTTTTTTAATACCCCAAAGTCCAGGGCAGAAGAGGGGCCCACGTGATCCAGACTGAGCAGAAGGCGCAATGACTCAGCATGGAGAGTTTCTTAGCCTGTTTTACGCGGCGCCTGTGCCAAACGGGAAACTTCAACCCTCTCATTCAGAGCCTTGTCATTTGAGCGAGGTCAGCCCTGCCCGGTGACAGCCGGCCAGAGACACGGCTTAATAGAGCCTTCTTGAATAACGGACCCCGGTCCTTGCCTCTGTTGCCGCTCTGACGTTTACACCCGTGTGAAGCAGTTACTCCCTGGGTAGTCAAGTCCGGCTCACAAACGCTCCCGAGAACTGAAGAAAAGAAACACGCAAACAGCCCAAGCCACGTAGCCTCCTCCCCTAGCTGTCAGGAGAACGTACAATGTTCTGTTCCAAGTCGATTAAGAACAGAGAGAGGCAGTTTAGTCCTCGTGAGCCCAACATCAAGTGAGCACTGATGTGTCTGTGGAGGTAGGGGACCGGAGGGGACGGTCCAACATCGCCTGCCAAGGGATGCTCGAACCGGATAAATACAGCCCAGCCGCTTGGACCATCAATTTTGGTCTAAGTTTTCAAGAAGAAAACACAATTCTTTTTTTTTTTTTTTTTTTTTTTTTTGCTATAAACACATTATGAAACCAACTGTTAAAACTCACATGGATTTTTTTTTAAAAAAAATATAAATTGCAAATTTTCATAGAAATTTTTAGCTTACAGCTGGCCTTTTTGGGCTACAACCTCTCCTCAGCCGCCTCCAGCTTGGCTGTCTGGGAGGGAGCTCTGGGGAAGGGCCTTGGCCTTGGAGGTGGAAGGCCTCTGAGGAGGAAGGTTTGGCTTGCAAACTGCTCCCCCAGCCCAGGGCGGGGACAGCCCACTTCACAGAGAGCCAGCCAGGCGTTTGGGTGTAAGCCCCGTTTCTTTCTAAACCGTTAGGGATGGTCCACGGCTTCCCTCAGCGCCCCCCCACCACCACCATGAGGACTCACATTCTAAATTTTCGCCTGATTCCAAATCTCCACCACAGCTGCCTCCACACGATGAGCTGGAACTCTTTGTCTTAGTTGGACAATGAAAATTATGTAATTTACTATGTTTCTTTCTGCTTCCTGGCCAGGCAGCTTTGAGCCAAACCCTCCAGTTTTGTAATGCGCTCAACCCCCCTGCCGTCATCAGGCCCTGTGTCCTCAGTACACTAGATCTGGCTCCAGGTTGCAAATGGTTGGCAGAAATGGCGGGGGTGGGGGGGCAGCTTCAATGAACTTTTAAAGAAATATGAAAAATGCACAAGAAAAACAACAGAAATTCAGATGCAAGCCGGGTACCTGTAGTCCCAGCAGTCAGGGAGGCAGAGCCAGGTGGATCTCTTGAGTTCGAAGCCAGCCTGGTCTACCGAGTTCCAGGACAGCCAGGGCTACACAAAGAAACAGTGTCTGGGGAAAAAAACCCAAAATAATAATAATAATAATAATAATAATAATAATAATAATAATAATAATAATAAATTCAGATACAAGATCAAAAGCTGTTAGCACAGACTAAGAGAGAAGCCAAGCCTCAGGGAGGAGCAGCTGCTTTTCCCCCCCATCTGACCCCACATAGTTCTGTCTGCCCTTGATGGGTAGCCCAGGCTGACCTTGAACTCCTGATCCCCTGCCTTCAGCTCCAAAGCACTGAGATTACAGCCAGCGTGCCTGGCTTTTGTGATGCCTTCGATGGAGGCCGGGGCTTTTGCACAGTTGAGGCCAGCACACACTATTAGCTGAGCTACGCCCCTAGTCCCTGATTTAAAAAAAAAAAAAAAAGGAAAATTTATGCAAGTTAAAATAGTTTTTGCAGTTATGAGATGAAGGCCTCTGTGCAGAATTTTCTGCTTAGTTCCTTAAGGTTATCTGGGGGTGGGAAGGCGGCGGCTGGAAAGATGGTTGGTCGGTTAGGGGAGCACTGCTCACTCAGGGAGCACCCACATCGGCCCCGACAGCCACCTAGACTCTCAATCTGGGATCTGGAGCTGCTTGCTCCTGACACAGTGCTCCCATACAAGCGCGGGTAAAACACCCAGGCACGCGAAACGAGAACGAGCAGGATTTTCCTTTTGTTGTTTTGGTTTGTTTTTCGAGGCAGGGTTGCTCTGGGTAGCCCTGGCTGTCCTGGAACTCACTCTGTAGACCAGGCTGGCCTTGAACTCTGGCCTGCCTCTGCCTCCAGAGCCCTGGGGTTAAAGGCGTGCTCTGCCATTGCTCAGCTAAGAATGAGAAATACTTTTAAGGTTTACTTATTTATGCGCTTTACATGCATACTCGGTCTGCATGTACGTGCTGCATACCGGAAGATGGCATCAGGCCACTGTGAGATGCCGTGTGGGTGCTGGGAACCGAGCTTACGACCTTTGGAGGAGCAGTGAATGCCTGTAACCACTGAGCCATCTCTCCAACTCCCCAGGAATGATAAGCAGTTGTCAATGACGTGCATCAATGGGTCCCCGTGTTCACTTGCCAGCACTGCCAAAGCCCAACATGGTGGTGGTACACACCGGAAGCGCAGCCCTGGTGAGGTAGACCAGATGTCAAGCTGTTTTTCAGTTATGTATTGAGTTTGAGGATAGCCTGGGATACATGAGACGCTGCCTCGGCCGGGGGGGGGGGGGGTGCTAGAAGTGCGTTGCTTGCTCATCCGGTGTGAATGTTTTGATTTTATGTGCCTGTGCGGGTGCCTGCATGGAGGTAGATGTGCTCAGGACATGCCTGGTGTCTATGAAGAGGGCAGTAGAGGGCACTGGATGCCCTGTAGTCACAAGCAGTCGTGAGCCACCTGTGGGTGCTGGGAACTGAACCCAGGCCGTTTGCCAGAACAGCCAGGGCTCGTAACCTCTAAGCCATTTCTCCGGCCGTGGTGTTAGTATGTTCAAGGGCAAATTAGTTTGCTGTGTCTGTGAGGACCTTGGGGCCACAAGAGATACACAGGACACCAGCACGTGAACACACATTCACACAGGACTGACTGACGGACCGATTCTGACTGCCTCCCCTTCTACCAGCGAACACTTTACCAGGAAATCTGGTCACATAGTGAACCCACTGTTCTTGTCACAATAACCCAGGTTATGTAGGGCTCACTTTTAGTCTCTTTCTGTTTTGTTTTTGGTTGGTTGGTTGGTTTGTCTTTTTCTTTTTTCCAAGTCAGGATTTCTCTGGGTAACCCTGGCTGTCCTGAAGCTCACTTCGTAGACCAGGCTGGCCTCGAATTCACAGAGATCCACCTGACTCTGCCTTCCAAGCACCGGATCAAAGGCGTGCGCCACCACGCCCTGCTGCCTTTGTCTTTCTTCCTGTCTTGGGAACTTTTGGCTGAGTTAGTCGAAACTATTCTAGGAGGTAAGGACAGGATATTCAAAGACCTGCTTGTTGCCTGAGTGCGGGGAGGAGTCCAGATGAAACTCCATTGGTGCTCCTCGGAGCTCATCTTGCTTGTCAGCCTGCCTGTTCTCAGGGCCCTGGCCAACCTCTCTGGTTACTTTTTCTAAGGACTTTCCTTTGACCAGGTTCTGCACTTGGCTCCTCCCCTCCCCTCCTCCCCTCCCGAAAGCCTGCACTCGCAGAAGCCAAATGCAGGCTCCCAGCTCTGGCCCCCCGGCAGAGCCCTGGCGCTAGACATTGAACGTTCCTGGCTGGAGGGTTTGTAGGGACTGGGACTATCTCTCAGCTAATCCATATATCTTCATCTCATGTGTGCTCTGTGGTACCACTGGCTGCTTAAGTCAGAAAGGAGGGGGCCAGCCTTGATCCCTCCCGCTCTCCCTAGCCCCGCCCCCAGCATGGAACAGCATCTCCTGGGCAGAAGGTACCTTCCGCTGGCTTCTTCACGCCTCACCGCCAACACTCTTCCATTCCACTGGCCTTTCTTGCCTGAGCAGACGAATGGCTTCCTAAAGGGTAATCTTACCGATTGCGATGGGCTCCAGTCTAACATTCACTGAACTCTAGACTTCTTTTCCATCAAGGGGAAAAAAGAGCTTTTACCTTGACACCCCTACGGACCCTCAGTGGAGAAGGAGGCCTTTGTGAGAGTCCAGGAAAGTGCTTTCATCTTGGGGTGCCCCAGTCAAGCCTCTGAACACGATGCTCCCCTGTCCTTATACTTTCACCGGTCAGCCAAACGCTCATTCCTTCCTGATCTCAAAGCTGACGTCCGTTTTCCAGGTTAGGCCTCCTCATCGGTGTATGTTCTATTCTCTACGGCTTAGCCCAGAGCCGGCAGGCGCCACAGCTGATTGTTGTACTTCACGGTTAGATCGTAAGGTCGGTGGAGACGTAGGATGTAGTGAGACCTTTTCTTTTCTGCCGTCCTGTGGCCCCAGCGCGGTGAGATAATCAACAGATGATAAATAGCTACAGAATCCAGGGTGTGTACACTTGGTGCTGTTCAGAATGGCAAAGAAAATCATTCTGAATAAAGCGTAATTTTCTTAATTCTGTGTGTCCCTGTGTGTGTATGTGTGTTCCTGTAGTCATCTGTGTATGCGTGTATGTACGAGCTTGTGTGTGTCTGTGTGCCTCTGTGTGTATGTGTGTACAAATCGCCAGAGCTGGGATTACAGGCACACACCACCTCTCCTAGCTTTTAAACATGGGTTCTGGGGGAATGGAACTCAGGTTCTTAGGTTTGGGTTAAAAGCACCTTTCTGATGAAGTCGCCTCCCGAGCCTCAAATAATGTATAGTTTTCTACCACAAGAGGTTAAATTAAATGACACTTCATATGCTGAATTGCCCATGCTGTCCAGTCATAGAAATATCATAGAAAAAAAAGTAGCTAATGACATATGGAAGGAAATTTCTTAGGTATTGTTTGGTGAAAACAGCAGTATCGTTCGTGGGGAGAGAGTGTCTGATCATATTTTCCGTTCAAGCAGGTTGGTGCATTTAGTGTGTCTGAGCGAGAAAAGCCATATATTTAGAATTGCCAGCTGGACTGAATTTAGAAGAACCTAATTTTGTTGACCACACGCTCTGTGATGTTTTTACTTTTCCTTGGCATTCATAGTTCCAGCTAGAGACCTAGTCACTTTTTCCTCCTGTTCTGTCTCTTTTCATTGTGTTTATGAAAGATATTTTTTTCCTTTCTATCACTGGTGTCTTGCAGTAATTTGCCTTTGTGGGGGTGGGGGGTCAGGAGAAGGAGAATTGTGGTTCCTCTTGTTCTTTAGAGAGGAAAAGACTTGACCCTTCTCTTATTCAGTAGTGGTTTTTCCCACAGGCTCCACCCGCCCTGCCTCTGGGCACATGGAATAAGTGAAACAGAGCCGTCCAGCCTGGTTCCTCTTTACCTGCCTGAGTCATATCCCGTTCTTTCTCATATTCCATTCTTTCTCCAGATCAGTAGCGTACGTGAAACCAGAGTAGCTGCTTCTCGGTCAGTTCTGAATTCTGTAGAGGGCAGTTGAGCTGCATGGCTGATGTGATGTCTTTGGCACCTACCACCAGCGTTTTGATTCTATAATCTCATCTGCTACATAATTTTAATTCCTTTTTTGTTAGGGAAAGGAACTAGGGCATACAGGGGAAAAGAGTGCTTCCAGGTCCCCATAAGAAGGAAGCAACAGAAACGTGAACATTTTCTTTCTCTTTTTGTTTGTTTGCTTTATAGACTGGGTCTCACTGTGTAGCCCTGGCTGTCCTGGAACTCGCTCTGTAGACTTGGCTGGCCTCAAACTCAGAGATCCACCTGCCTTTGCCTCTCCAGTGCTAGGATTAAAGGCGTGCACCACCACTGCTTCAGCCATGCATTTATGATCCCACCCTGACAACTCTAACTGGATGACCAACTCGTGTTATACTGAGAGACCAACTCTTTATGTTGAAAACTGATAAAGGTGAGAACCCCGAGGCGTCATTCACGAACATTGGAAAGCTTCTCTATGGAGTCACAGTTCCTTTGTGGAGACGGCCAACTAAGACAGATAGAACTGCAACCCCCAAAGTCATAAGAGGCCTAGATTTTGAGCATCAACAACTGCCAGTATTGGGCTGGGAAGACAGAGTGGCAGAACACTTGCCTACCAGGCTTGAGACTGAAGACCTCTGCTCAAGAGGCAGAGGTAGAGCATGATTTGAGCCCAAGAGACTGGGCAACGAGGGACCTTATATCCCTAAACAAGGGACTGATTACCAGACTTCATGGGGCTCCCAGTCACTGGAAGAAAACAGCAATGTCTTTAAAACAGTCATGATAAACAAACAGCAGCAACAAACTAACCCTTCCTAGGCCCAGCTCCCATTTTACTGGAAGTTTAGAAGTAGAGGAGCATATGAAGCATATGAAGCATTTCAGCTTCACCAGTACAGTACGAAATCCACAGTGCATACATTCTGCCTGACCAATAACCTATTCTTTTTAATAAATAACTTACCAGGAAAAGGAAAAGCTCGATACATGGAAGGTGATATATATATATATATATATATATATATATATATATATATATATATATAGCCAGGCGGTGGTGGAGGCAGAGGCAGAGGCAGGTGGGTCTCTATGATTTTGAGATCAGCCTGGTCTACAGAGCGAGTTCCAGGATAGCCAAGGCTACACAGAGAAACCCTATTTTGACCGCCCCCAAAGGAATGTATGGACACTTTAAAGAGATGTCCTTGTTCTTATTATATAGCCTTTATCAAACAATTGAAAATATTTACTGAGGGAGATGGCTCAGAGCTTAAGAGCACTGGCTGTTCTTCCAGAGGTCCTGAGTTCAATTCCCAGCAACCTCATAGTGGCTCACAACCATCTATAGTGAGATCTGGTGCCCTCTTCTGGCATGCAGGGGCACATGAAGGCAGGACACTGTACACATAATAAATAAATCTTAATGTTAAGAAAAAAAAGAAAAAGAAAACACCACTGACTAGATTCTTTTTCTTAAAGTTTTTTTTTTATATATATATACAATGTTCTGCCTACATGTACACCTGCGGGCCAGAAGAGGGCACCAGATCTCATTATTATAGATGGCTGTGAGCCACCATGTGGTTGCTAGGAATTGAACTCAGAACCTTTGGAAGAAGAGCCAGTGCTCTTAACCTCTGAGTCATCTCTCCAACCCCAAAGATTTATTTATTTTATTTGAGTACTCTATCTGCATGTACACCTGCACGCCAGAAGAGGGCATCAGATCACATTACAGATGGTTGTGAGCCACCATGTGGTTGCTGGGAATTGAACTCAGGACCTATGGAAAATCAGCCAGTGCTCTTTACCACTGAGCCATCTCTCCAGCCCATAGATTCTTATATTAAACATTATGTCAACTACTGAGCTGGTGGTGATATTTGGTCAATATTGGGAGGTCTGATATCTTCTATATTTTATATATTTATATTATTCATTATATTATTGATATTTTATATTTAATATATTATATATTACATATTTATACATATATACTTTTATATTTATATATTATAAATATGTAATATTTATATATGAAATTATATGATAGAGTCTGTTTCACAACTACACGGGGGTTGGGTAAAGGAAAAACAGACCTACAGTACTTTTCTGCTAATCTTGCAAACCTGATATTCTCGATGACAAAAGGTCTTTGGAAGTGTAGGCTGTGAGTTTGACTCAGTGATGAAATGCTTTCCTGTGTGTTGTGAGGCTCTGGGTTCAATCCCTAGAACCACGAAGACACAACAACAAAAATGCAAATACTAAATACTTAAAAACACAGACCCAACAGGCGAGACGGGTGCACGCCTGAAATCCCAGCACTCGGGGAGGCAGAAGCGGGTGGATCACTGTATGAGGCCAGCCTGGTCTACAAAGGGAGTCCAGGACAGCCAAGGCTACACAGAGAAACCCTGTCTTGAAACAAAACAAAACAACCAATTTTTTTGTTTTAAACACACACACAAAAACACACATACTCACAAATACACACACCCAGCACTTGACACTGAATCTGACAAAGTAGTCTGGAATCCTCCTAGCTTGCTGTCATGGCCTACAATGGGGTCTCAATACCCATGATTGCGGTCTTCAGGCAGCACGTGCCTTGCTTTAAAAATCCCTCATGTCTCTGCGGAGGGGAGTGGATGAGGTGTTGCCGAGCGCCGTCCCCTCTGAACAGCACTTAGACTGAAAAGCTCCTTCCTTCCTGGTTTCCTGGATGCCATCTTCTCTTGACTCTCTTCCTATGCTATTGACCGCTTTGCTGTTTTCCCCATGACCCTGCATTTCCCGTCACTGTTGGGAGGTCTGGGGGTTAGCTGGAGGCTGGTGCCTTAGGTGATCTGGTAGGAGTGTGGCTCAGGCCCCCAGTTACCCAGTTGCCTCCCGAACGCACACATTTGGACACCTGTTAGGTTCCTGAATTAGCTTGTCTGGAGATACACTTGATTTCTGCATTTTTTTTTCCTCTTCTTTTTTTTTTTTTCCAACATATTTTCATTGATTATTTGGGAAGTTCGCCTTATGCACCCTGGTCACACTCACTTCCCAGTCCTCCCGGGTCTGCCTTCACCCTTGTCATGGGCCTCCCCACCCCCGCCACCAAAAAATAAATAAAAATAAAAAAATAAGTAGCAGAAAAGCAGGGCTGGAGAGATGGCTCAGAGCTTAAGAGCACCGCCTGCTCTTCCAAAGGTGGAGTTCAATTCCCAGCAACCACAGGGTGGCTCACAACCATCTGTAATGAGATCTGGTGCCCTCTGCTGGCGAGCTGGTGTACATGCAGGCAGAACACTGTATATGTAATAAATACATCTTAAAAGAATCTTAAAATCTTAAAAAACCAGCAACACTCAGGCGGAAGCATGGCCTCACGAATGTCTCTCTTGCTCTTGACTGTGTGATGTCACTGGCTGCTTCAGGTCTCGCCTTGACTTCCCCCTAGTGACAGACTGCAGCCTGGGATAGTGGGCCAAAGGTTTCCTAAGCTGCGTTTGGTCAGAGCGTGTGGCAGCAACAGGGTTGAAACCGTGGGTCTGAGTGAGAGAATGGGGCTGCGCCGAGGCTGTCAGACAAAGCTCTGAGGTGCCCTGCGGCCTCCAAGCGCAGCCCCGCCAAAGGGGAGTCTGAGGTTTCAGGGGGTAGTTTGGGTTGGATGGAGAGTGGCCGGGGAGCGTTCAGGAGAAACGGACCGCTATAAGCAAAAATAACTGTTGCAGCCTTTCATCCCGGCGCTCAGGGAGGCAGAGGCAGGGGGATCAGTGCAAGTTCGAGGCCAGCCTGTCCAGGACGGCCGAGGCTCCACAGAGAAAACCCTGTCTCTAGAACAACCAACAACCAAACCATCAAAACAAAACAAAAAACTGTTGTAAGCAAAATTATTTTATGAGGGACCTCTGGTCATTAAGGTATCAGGATGATGTGATCAAGCTGCTCTCCTGAGTGAAGGCTCGGGTAATTTCCCTCCTGCTCCAGAGGGTGCAGAGCCCTCTTCTGACCTCCCTGCAGAATGCTCAGGTTCCATTTCCCTGAAGGGGCTGGTCCCTACATGGGTCCTTTATCTTGGTGTCTTAGGTGACTCCATCTTTGGCCAGAGTAACAGAAACTAGACTGCTTACAAAGCCCTTAAATTTCTTATTTATTTATTCATTAGAAAAATTGTGAAGCTGGGCAGTGGTGGCGCAAGCCTTTGATCTCAGCACTCGGGAGGCGGAGGCAGGTGGATCTCTGTGAGTTTGAGGCCAGCCTGGTCTACAGAGTGAGTTCCAGGACAGCCAGCGCTACACAGAGAGACCCTGTCTAAAAACAAAAAGCGCTACACGGGCTTGAACCAAGGCTTCAAACTTGCTGGTTAAGTAGTCTTGTTTCCCAGTTACAGGTCAATCCCTTCTGTCTTAGCTAGGGTTTCTGCTGCTTTGAAGAGACGCCATGACCGAGGCAACTCTTATAAAGCAAAGCATCTAACTAGGGCTGGCTTACAGTTCAGAGGTTCAGTCCATTATCATCATGGCGGGAAGTATGGCAGCATTAAGAGTCCCACATTTTGATCCCAAAGCTGCCCAAAGGAGACTAGCTTCGGTGGGCAGCCAGGAGGAAGCTCTTTGCACACTGGGCAAAGCCTGAGCATTGGAAACCTCAAAGCCCCGCCCACACGGTGATGCACTTCCTCCAACAAGGCCACGCCTCCTAGCAGTGCTGCGCCCTATAGCCAAGCATTTAGACGCTTTAGTCTGTAGGGCTGTTCCTTTTCAAACCACCACAGCTTTCCGCACCCCGAGGAGTAGTGGGTGGGCCCATCTGTGTCAGCCTTACAGTTCTTTGCTTGGCTGAGTTTGCTCAGTTGCACTGATTTGCACCACTGTTCCAAGAAAGCTCCTCCCCCCACCTAAAGCCTCTCCCTGTCTCACTTTTCTGTGCAAAGATGCCTTCCTGATGGCTCTCCCCGTTTTCCAGACTCTTGAGCACAGCCCCGGGCTTCTCAATACTTCCTCTCAGTCTACCCTGCCGTGTACAATGTTTTTATTAGCACATATTAGTTATACATAATGGCTTTTTAATATGACATTTTCACTCATGAACATAATGCTTTTCCATCTTGTTCCCGTCACCTTCTCCCGTCCGTCTTCCAGGCCAACTAGTTCCCTTACTCTTCTCAAATAGGACCCCTTCTACCTTCTTTTTTGTTGTTGTTGTTTCCAGACAGGGTTTCTCTGTGTAGCCTTGACTGTCCTGGAACTCGCTATGTAGACTAGGCTGGCCTCGAACTCACAGAGATCCTCCTCCCACTGTCTCCTGAGTGTTGGGATTAAAGGCACGGCACCACTACTGCCCAGTGAAAATGCCAATTCTTAAAAAAAGAAGAAAAAAAAAAAAGGAAAGAAAGAAAAGAAAAAAAGGAATAACTGCTGGGCTGTTTCTGCACCTCCCCCCCCAAAATATAAATAAGTCTGACAGGGCTGGAGAGATGGCTCAGAGGTGTAGGGTTAAGGCTGCTCTTCCAGAGGTCCTGAGTTCAATTCCTAGCAACCACATGGTGGCTCACAATCATCTATAATGAGATTTGGTGCCCTCTTCTGGTGTGCAAGCATATACACAGGCAGAATACTTATAAATAAATAAATAAATCTTTAAAAAATAAGTCTGACAGACACATACAGTCGGAGGAAAAGAGAGAGAGAAACTAATTACTATGTAATATTTCTGCTTACTTCGTCTCTATCTTCTCTCCCGGAATGTAAACATGTAAACTCTATAATAAACTCTCATTTTACTACTTTACTCTCATTTTATTTTGGGTAGGTATTTCTCCTACCCAAAATAGTGCTTGGTTCATGGACAAGACCAAGCCTAGTCCTGAGAGACCAAAAAGATTAAAAATTAGCAGCTATTATTAATTAAGGCCTGAGCTAGGTGGGTGGAGAAGTCCAGCCATGCCCTGAGGGGAAGAACCTGCCTTACTGAAATTCTTTCCCCACCCACTAGAGATACAGTTGCTAGGAAACTGGCCCATCCCCCCTAGGGAGGAACACCAGGTCATTAATGGTTTGGGGAGCTTCCTATAGCCAATCAATTCAAAATGTAGCATTTTGACCAATAGATGCTTGCAGGCAGGAATCGCCCCTGCCTTGGGCATGCTGGGAGGGACCAGAATCTTTAAATTACCCAACTAACCTGAGCACAGGGCTCTCACCGCTTTGGCGGTGGGGGGTGTGAGCCCGAGCTGCAGCTTGTAATTTGTAATAAAAATATCCTCATGTGTTTTGCAACGGACTCAGCTCCTAGTGGTGGTCTTTTGGGCACCACTAGGTGCCCAACAGTCCTTGAACGGACAAATCATTGAAGAAAGGAAATTTTAAAAATGAGATAAATGCAGTTGTATAGGTCCCACACTGTTAAGATATCCTTGAAATCCCAGCACTATGGTGTGTCTTTCTTCCTTTCTCTTTTTCTCCTTTGAGACAGGGCTCTCTGTGGAATGTTGGCCATTTTGGAACTTTACATGTAGAACAGGCCAGACTCGAGTTCTGCCTGCCTCTGCCTCCTGAGTACTGGGATCAACCACAGCTGGCCAATTTGGGGGTGTAATTTCTTACCTAGCAGCAGTTAAGACAGGTTGAGCAGCAGCTCTGTGAGTTTTCTGAAGGCAGCAACCGTTTCCTCGGTGAGCACTGGATTCACATGCTTTAAACGTCAAGTGATTTGAAAGGTTTTTTTTTTTTTTTTCCTCTTTCCTCCCCTGAGTCTGTGCACATCTCAGGAGGAAACTGGGGGAAAAAAAAACAAAAAAACAAACCTCCAGCAGGCAGCTGCCGGCCAGACGCCTCTTCATCCCTAATCCTCCCAGAGGTTGGGACAATGTGGAGAGACTTGAATTTCCTTAAACACGTGACCGCTTCCCACGGTGGGCAGGGTGTGCCTCTCTGAGTTGGTGACCAGCTGGGACCGGATAATTGGGATCTGTAACAATGGCCCTTTGATTAGGAACTTGCTTGCTGCGATTCCTGGAACACTAACCTACAGTTAGCAATCACAGGTTATTGTTGCCGGCCAACTTCACTATGTCCTCTTCTGGCCTGCACACCTCTGGAGACGCGGTCCACCGCGAACAGCCTCCCCTCTTAAAGTGACACAGAGCAGCGGCTTCTCAAGAGCCACTCCCGAGATGAGCACTTACTCATCAGCATCGAGTCCCTCCTTTCCAATCCCAGCCAGGGAACGTGATAAACATGGGATTTGTGCCCGTTTAGATGTGCGTATCAGCTCTCCTGTCCCACTGAGTCATAACAGATTCCTTTCACCAGAAGAATGAACTGAGCCTCAAAGTGAAAACTTCTTCACTGTGCCAGCCAGGGACTCGGGGAGAAGCTGCCTCTGCCAAGTCCTCGGACAGAACCAGCTAAAGCACGCGCTGAATAAAACACTTCCTTTTACAGGGAGGCCTCTTCCCTGTGGGTAACTCGAGAGCCCAAGAGAAAGGTGGACAGGTCGGAATCTGTTCTGTTCGCTGAATGCCATACTCTGTATCCCAGGAAGAGATTTCTGCCCGCCCCCACGGTGACACACTTCCTCTAACAAGGCCACACTTACTCCAACAAGGCCACACCTCCTAACAGTGCCACTCCCCATGGGCCACACATTCAAACACATTGGGTCTATGGGGGCCAAACTTGTTCAAACTATCACACCACCTTGAGGACATGGTGATGTCCAGGCCCTCGCTGCCACAGAGGGCCATGTCTGGGTCCACAGTCCTGCTTCAGCAGGGTTCTCTGTCAAATGTCCGTGGCCATGTGGACATCAGTGGCCTGGGCTGCTGCCTGGGGCCATGCTGATGTGTGAGGGCTGTGCTGAGCTGGCCCTGTCCCTCATTGGCTCTTGTACCTGGGAGAGCTGGTCTTACCAGCTCTGGTACTACCCCTTACCAGCTGTGGTACTGTGGTGAGCTGCCCCTTGCCTGGGCAGCGTGGGGGAGCTGGCTGTGATGGTGTGGGTATAGGAGAGCTGACCCGACCCCTCACCTGGTGGCACAGTGTGGGAGAGCTGGATAGCTGACCAGCTTGGCTACCACTCAGGCCCAGATCCAGGGCTCAGAGTGGCCCATCCCAACATCTAACCCATCTATGAACTCCTGGAGCATGAGCAGGGCCTGGTCCTCCAGATCCAAAGCTGTGGGATCTCCTTGACCCAGGGCAACAACAAGATATCTGGGAGGAGTCCCGGTGAGCATCTAGTATTGATGGTGAGGCAGAAACCAGAGGCCTTGAAACAAACCTGTGACTCGTTGCAAGGAACATTTGCAAATAAAGCTGTCTGGGCAAAAGGGTATACTATGTGACTCACCAGGACACACCGCAGCTTCCACAGAGAGGTGGGTTTTTTTTTATTTTTTGTTTTCTTTTGCAGGTAGGTTGCAAGGGTGGGAGTGGACATGAAGGGACTGAGAGATGAGTGGGATTGGGGTGCAAGATATGAAATTCACAAAGAATCAGTAAAAAGTTGAAGGTAAAAGACTCAGAGGAAGTAAAGAACTTACAAGTCTCAGGAAGCCCCTGAAACTTACCAGATTCACAAGGCCTTTCCCTCCCCCAGGTTATATGAATAGTAAAGACTTCTGGGGAGAGAGGAGACTCCCTGACCTGCTTAGCTGCCTGCAAGTCACGCAGAGCGCCCCAGCTCTTGGGACTTAACATCCATGATGGGGTGGGTGTTGAGTTGTCCATGCTCCTTTAAATAACTCCTCACTCATACTCTTGCAGCTAACACTAATAAATTAATTGATTCATGGGAGTTAGACTTTGACAGTGTTAATATTTTCCCCTGTCGTTGGTTCTGGATCTAGGTGTGTGGATGTTTCTGTCTCTTTAGGAGAAGCATCACACAACAGATAGACCTGAGAGCCCCTGGAACTGTGAGCGCAAATAAGTCTTTCCTTCTTAAGTGGTTTCTCCTAAGGTTATTTAGTTAGCCATTTAAATATTACATCTATCTAGTGTGTGTGTGTGTGTGTGTGTGTGTGTGTGTGTGTGTGTGTGTGTG
>NW_026596064.1:12625635-12678074 GCF_907164565.1 Psammomys obesus
TGTGTGTGTGTGTGTGTGTGTGTGTGTGTGTGTGTGTGTGTGTGTGTATGTGTACATGTCTTGGCACACATGGTAGAGATCAGAGTACCACTTGCAAGAGTTGGTTTTCTCTTTCTACCACGTGGATTCCAGGGACTGAACTCAGGCTGTTAAGCTTGGCAGCAGGTGTCTTTACCCTCTGAGTCATTTCTGATAGGCCTCACTACAAGCCTGGACCTGGTTGTACAACCCAACCTGGTTTTGAATTCAAAAATTTCTATCTGAGCTTCTCAAGTGCCAAGACCACAAGGGTGTGCCAGTGTAGCTGGCTAACGTGGTATTTTAGAAGCGATCCAAAGCTCCTCACAGAGTGACTCGTCTTTGTCCTGGCCACCGTATTCCTCACTTGGTTGGTACATAAAAATGTTAAAAGGCTTTCTGACCACACGTTTGAGCCCAGCACTCAGGAGTCAGATCTCTGTGAGTTTGAAGCCAGCCTGGTCTACAAAGTGAGTCCAGGACAGCTAGTGCTACACAGAGAAACCCTGTGTCGAAAAACCAACACCCCACCCCAACTCCCCAAAAGGTTTTTTGCTGGTCGCTCTGCTCCTCTGTGAAGTTGCATGGAAACCAGGAGGTAGAGATAAAAATTGTGCTTTCCATCCATTTGAGTGAACTTGATAGTATTTATAGTTCTATCTAGACCCTGATTATCACTTGGCTCATTTTTTATTCATTCATTCATTCATTGACTACATTTCTTAAGCACTCACCCTGTGTTGGCTCTTATGTGTATATACTCCCAATATATATACAAAATTATATACATATATACATTTTTTAAAGGTTCCTTCCTGGCAGGGTGGTTGCATGTATTTAATCCAAGCACTCATGAGACAGAGGCAAGTCTCTGTGGGTTTGAGCCAGCCTAGTTCACAAAGCAAGTTCCAGGCTAGCCAAGGCTACATAGTGAGTCCCTGTCTTTTTATTTATGTATTTATGTATTTAAGATTTGTTCACTATTTATACGATATTCTGCCTGCACGTATAACTGCATGCCAGAAGAGGGCACCAGATCTCACTATAGATGGTTGTGAGCCACCCTGTGGTTGCTAGGAATTGAACTCAAGACCTCTGGAAGAACAGCCAGTGCTCTTACCCTCTGAGCCATCTCTCCAGCCCTTGTTTATTTATTCATTTTTAGAGGCCTGATTAGATACACAGAATTTCCTTCAAGAATTAATCAGAAGGGGCTGGAGAGGTGGCTCAGCAGTTAAGAGCACTGGCTGCTCTTCCAAAGGATCCAGGTTCAATTCCCAGCACCCACATGGCAGCTCACAACTGTCTGTAACTCCGGTTCCAGGGCATCAGACACCTTCACACCAACGTACATAAAATTAAATTTTTTAAAAAAAGAATCAGAGAAGAAAGGTGAGTGTGAATCATCCCATCAGGACCCTGTTTTTAGCATCAGTAACAACAATAAAAGCCTCTCTTGAGTGTTGTGTTCTCTCTAAAACAAGTATTTTATTTTCTGTGTATGTGTCAGATGTATGTGTAAGTTGAAAGTTGTGCAGGAGCCCACAGAGGTCAGGAGAGGGTGCAAATCCCCTGAACTGCCTTTGTAGGCAGTTGTGAGCCACCATATAGGTGCTAGGGTCTGATCCCAGGTCTTCCTTGAGAGTAGAAAGTGCTCTTCATCACCAAGCCATCTCTAAGCCCCTCTCTCCCTTTCTAAAACAGGGAAGGATCATGAAGAGGTGTTTTATGTAGGCAGACAAAGCTCTCTCATGGAGAATCATCAAAGGGAAACCCTTTTAAACTTGACTACAAGATTTTACTTCTGTGGGGAGAGATGGACAAACAGCCCATGGCTTCCACTGCACTCAGCCCACTGTTGGCACTGGGTCTAGTGATCATGAGGCTCAGCCTGAGGACTGAAACAACAAATGGAAAGACAGCATCAGTAGCTGGGCATGGGGGCCCACACCCAGGATTGTAAATAGTTGGGAAGCATAGAAGAGGCAAGAGAGCCCGCCACAGGTCTGACCTTGGCCTGAGCACCACAGTGAGTTAAAGGCTCTGGGATACGGAGCAACTCTCTGTTTTAAACAAAAAGACAATGAAACGAACCAAAAAAACACTTTATCTGAGGCTGAGGGCCTACTTCAATGGTAAAATGCTGCTTATTCATGTAGGAGGTCCAGAGTTTCGGCACAGAGGAAAAGAAGGAAGTGGAGGCAGGAGTGGGGAGGCAGGAGCAGCAGTGGGGAGAAGAGGACAGAGGACTTGGTTCAGCTGGTAGAAGGCTTGCCTAGCATGCACGAGGCCCTGGGTTCGGACCCTGCATCACAGAAAATGGGTGTGACGGTGATTGCCTATAATCGCAGCACTTAGGGAGTAGGGGCAGGAAGATTACAAGTTCCAGGATACCTGAACAAAAAATTGAAACGAATGTTATTAATGTTCTAGAACCCAGGTGTGGTGGTTAGAATAAAAATGACGCCCATAGGCCCATAGGGTGGGGCACTATTAGGAGGTGTGGTCTTGTTGGGATGGGTGTGGCTTTGTTGGAGGAAGTGCCTCAGCGGGATCTCCTTCCTGCTGCCTTCGGGTCCAAACGTAGACCTCTCAGCTCCTTCTCCAGCACCATGCCTGCAGCCAGGATGCCATGTTTCCCCGCCATGATGACGATGGAACTAAACCTCTCAAACTGTAAGCCAGCCCCAATTCAATGTTTTCCTTTATAAGAGCTGCTGTGTTCCAATAAATTTTTTAAAAAGGGGTGGGGTAGGGGTTGCTGCGGTCATGGTATCTCTTCACAGTGATAGAAACCCAAAGTAGGACACCAAGTAAGTAAACCGGTTCATCTGAAGTGATGTCTGAGAGGAAACGGGGCAAGCAGTGACTCTAAACCTTCAGGAAGGGACTTCTTCTCCGCCAGCCGCACACCAGAATGACTCGGGGAATTTTAAAAAGTACCCATGCCCGAGCCTGAGCCAGCTCGGCTACGTTCGTAGCCGGATGGTTGTGTGTCCCTGTTGGGTCACCTTTGAAAAGATCTCTTGGAGATGTGGGATGGGCACCTCTGGCCTATGCTGCTCTAGAATGAGACAGGCCTCTTCTTCCGGAGCAAAGGCAAGTCCGCAGGCATGCCCCCACACGCTGAAAGGATGGCCAAGCTAGGCAGTAAGTTGGTCGACAAGGTATAGACTTCAAAAGCAAATAGTTCAAGTCACTCTCCCTGTGGCTAGAGACCTTTAAAGACGTTAAGAAGCAAACCTTTATGCTCCAAAGTAGCTTTGAGGTTTAACATGTAAAGCAAGCCGGCCGTCACCCTACAGAAGGGAACATTTGAAATTCCCAGAGAGCTTATCACCGCTTCAAAGGGTAGTAAGAATAGGAGGAAGCTAGCCAGCGTCTAAAGGCAGAGAGACGGCAGGGGGCTGACAGGACCACAGCCCTCCAAAGCCTCCAGGTCTCGCTGTCTTCGACATAGAAATTGACAGTTAATAGGCCTGGAAGGCCAGCCTCCTGCCAGACAGGAGAATTTTCCAGAACAACTCCTCTGGAGGGCTGGATGAGACCTACAGGAACAGTCTCGGTAACAAGACCTTTAATGTCCTCTTAGAAGGGTCCACGCCACTTGTGTGATGGTATTCCTGGGGGGTCCTGAGCAAACACGTCACCAGAGTAGATACCATCAGAGACCACTTTGGTGACCCACTGAGTTATACTGTATAAAAGGATATGGGTGAAGGGTTGCTCATAGAAGCAGAACTGACTCCCAAGACAGCTACATCATGGGAGCCCACCCAGCATGAGTGACAGCACATGAAAGCCGTAGTGCTCCATTCAGCCTGCGCGCAGCTCAGCAGGTTGAAGAGTGTCCTTTCCAGGTAGTTCAGTTGGTCGGAGCCTCTTCTAGAGAGGGTGCCTTCTCTGAGGGTCTCTTGGCGGTTCTTACGGCTTGTATTTGCTTGGGGGGGGTAGTGAATCTGGTCAGTTTCAGGGACTTCCTGATGCTTGCTTGTAGATGTTCACTTCCTTAGCTCAATGAGCTAAGAATGGAGTGGAATGGAGTGCTTTACCTCCTTGTAAACATCTTGTATCATACTGAGCTTCCCTCCAAAATGGAAGGTTTTAATCTCGGGGGAGATTGCTACACAACTCCACTTAAATATGACTGGCTGATAGAAGAAGGGTCTTTTAAGGTGCCCTCAACGTAACACAGTTATGCCCTCATCCTGTGTCGGAGCACCCATGCCTGTACAAGCCATAGACCCTCTCTCTCTTCTGGTTGGGTTTTTCCTTCTTGGTATAAGATGGCTTCTAGAGTCCTCACTACCCGGCTGTCTCTCCAATCTGTCAGTGTGCTTCTTAAAATCTGACACCAGAACCAAACACTGGCTATGAAATATCAGATGCATTGGCTGCGTGGAGGGGGAGGCGGGACTCAGACACAGAAGCCAATCCCAAGCTGGGTCAGGCCTGGGGCAGTGGCATGGGCTGAGACAGGGTTTGAGAAGGCCTCTGTCAGGGAGAGCGTAACTATGTGTTCAGAGAAGAAAAGTGAAGGTCTAGCACCAATTTGTAGCATCAGGGAATAGATACGAATGTTGCTTTGCGATTTACTCCTTTCCTTTTCATTAGTAAGCCTCTTAAAAATGTGTGGTCTGCTCAGGTATGGTCCATGGAGGATGAAGAAAAGGAAGGTCACAGGAGACAGAGAGAGAGAGAGAGAGAGAGAGAGAAAGAGAGAGGTGAGAAACCACTCCCATTTCAGCCCCACCGGCCTTGCTATGGAGCTGGTTGGGAAGTCAGAGGCTTTCATGTCAAACTAGAAATGATACAGAGTCCCTGGCTGGGCCAGAGCCAGGAGCTGGTAGATTATTCTAGAAGGCAGGCAGGGACTGGGAGCAATAGCGGGTGGTGGCTTGGCTCTCCTGAGCCTCTGCCTGGAACATTGGGAAGCTCTGTGTTCTGGGAGAGCAGACCGGAGGCCAGGGTATTGTCCCCAAAAGTCATCCATGGAGCAGGATGATGGTTCCCCTAGTTCCCTTGCTCACTTGTTCTGGTGCCATAGAGGCCCCTAAAGAATACTCCAGAGCAGTGGTTCTTGTATGGCATGTCAGATATTGTTAGATATTTACATCACGGCTCCTAACAGTGACAAAATTACAGCTATGAAGCAGCAATAAAAATAATTTGTTGGCTGGGGGTGTCACCACAACCTGACGCTCTGTGTTAAAGGGCCGCAGCGTTACCAAGGTTGAGAACCACTCATCTAGAGTGTCCTATCTATTAGGCACCGGGTCACACACCTGTAAACCCCAGCCCTTGGGAGACGGAGGATGAAGGATCAAGGAGTTCAAAGTCGGCTACATAACGAGTTCTGGGCTACCTGAGACCCTGCCTTGGAAAAACAACAAAACGAAACAAAAAGAGAACATCTCCTCTGGAAAGAGACAAGACGCAGGTGCCAGCGGCAGCTCTGCACCTGCAGCAGGAAGCTGCTCGGGGAGTGACAGTCCCACAGCGAGGACAAAAGCGAAGTCCTGCACCCTCCGGCGGGAGGCGGGCAGCAGCGCAAACGAACGATGATGTCATCATTTGGCATGCTCGTAATTTCTGCAGTTTGAGAGCTCAACCTTCTCAACCTTCCCTCTGTCGGTGGTGAAGATGTGCGCATTTTACCGCAAAGCAGCCGGGCGGAGGGCCGCTGCCTCCGGAGGTCCCGGGTGGCGACTGTCCCACAGGAGGGCGCTTCTGAGCCCGCTGAGCAGCCTCCACCAACTCCGTCGTTTTTGTTTATAGTTAGTGTCTGCATTGCCATCTACAATGGCTTTATGATAGGAGATTTCCTGGTTTTGTGCGTGGCTCATGATGGATCAGGCAGCATCTGAGCTGATCCCCCCCCCCCCCCCCCGCCAGGTTCACTGTCTTCCTGGAAATAATCTCCTGAAATAAAAAAGCACAGAGGAGAAAGGCAGGGAAAGGGAGAGCAGAAGCCGAGTGAGGGGCAAGGGAGGAATTCGTTTCATTTTGTTTGTTTCTGAAATGCCTGAGTGTGCCCAGGTTGTGAGACACTGTCTCAAAAATCAAACAAAGCAGAGTCTAGGCGAGGGGGCTCAGCCTGCAAGCCTGAGGGCCTGAGTTCAAGTCCCCGGAACCCACGTGCTAGAAGGAAAGAACCAGTTCCTGCAAGTTGTCCTCTCACAAACACACATGCAAAATACATAAATAAATATAACAAAAAAATTTTTTTAAATCACACAAACATAACAAGAACAAGGGAGGCCCTTCCATCAAGGGCTGGTGGCCTTTTAGAGGAGGAAAACACTGCAGCAAACCCAACCGACTGTTTAAATCTGCCCCACCAACCGCATGTGGGGACTTGAACCCGTGCCCTTCATAAGAACTCTGCCCGATGAAGTGGGCAAGTGGGCATTGGGCCCAAGTGGATCCTCACAATCTCTCTCACAACTCCAACACAGGGCTCGGCTGCTGCCTGGTAAAAATCCACACCATTTCAGTAAGCCCGGGCTCATGTTTGAGAGGCGGAAGCTGGTTTGCAAACGGACTCTGTAAGGTCAGCCCACGGGAACAGCGGTGTGAGAGGAGGAATTCAGATGTGCCGAGCAGGTGTGCCTGCCTGGGGTCCTGGAGAGCACACCGTGTTTGCTCGTTCATTCATGCGTGCGCTTGTTTAGCAAATATTTACTGAGAGACTGCCACTCTGTGTCCACACGGCCTGTTTAGCTTTCAGGTTGGGAGCTGCTCAGCCATAGGTCCCCGGCTCTGCCCCGGGCAGTGCGGCACAGTCATTAACATTCTGCGGGAGGCGGGGCGGCCCTGGTCAAGTTGGTGCACCGCTCCGAGAGATTCCACCAGCTGCCGTGTGTGGAAATGCGGGCCGATGACCTGGCGTGCCTGGCTGTGAGCAGACCACCTGAGCCCAGGCCTGCTCAGATGTTCCCGTCTTATTTTTGCGTGTGTGTATGTCTGTGTGCGTGCACACACATGCATCGGGTGTGAGGTCTGGTTGCCCTCAGACACTAGAAGAGGTTGTCCGACCCCCCTGGAGCTGAAGTTACTGCGGTGGCCGTTGCTCAGGATGGATGCTAGGACCCAAACTCTCGCCCTTTGCAACAGCACCAAATGCTCTTAACCACGGAGCTGTCTTTCCAGCCCCAGCAGCTCTTGAACCATTGTCTTTTTCCTCTGTAATGCAAGAAAGAAACGCTAAGCTCTGCAGCGCACTCTCAGGACCTTCTCTTTCTGATTTTTTTGGGGCCTTTCTCCACCAACGGTTTTCTGCCTCTCCAGCATCTGGTCTCTCTGCTTTCTTTGTCGCCTCTGACCTCTGTAAATACACCTAGTCTCCCCTCCTCCTTTCTTACATAAATAACCTCCCTATTCTGCTACTCTCCAGACTACCAGGCTTTTCTGTTTCCAGTGGCAACAGGCTTTCTCAGAGGCTAGTTCACTCCATCCTCTCCGTGCAGACTCTGCAAATCCTCTCAGTGAGAAGACCAAAGGTGACTCGTGGCTTCTCAGGCGGGATCACTTCGTTCTTCTCTTCCTTTAGAAATAGGCTCCCCAGTTTCAGTTGTGTAACAGATTATTTCCCGGGTTCCCTCGCGCCAGTTGCTGCCATCTTTGTACTTCTGGGTCATCTCCATAAAAAGGAAAGCGGATACTGTCCACGTTTGCTGTCTTTCATCTTCACAGTGACGGGGATGTGAAAGGACACCAGAATCGATCCTTTTAGGTCTGAGATGGGAACGTCAGGCTGCAGACTGTAGAACAGTTAGAAGGAACAGAGGGTCTGGATGTAGCTCAATGGGTAGAGAGCTTGCCTTGCATCCCTGAGGCTCTGGGTTTCCTCTCCAAGAACCTGTTAAATCAGACATGGTAGCTTATCTCCCTAATTCCAGCATCTGGGGGGTAGAGCCAGGAGAATCAGGAGCTTAAGGGCATCCTTTGCTGCATAGCTTGAAGCCAGCCTAAGATGTGTGAGACCCTGCATAAACAAGGAAACAAACAAACAAAAAATTTAAAATATGGAATATGGGATGGAAAAATGGTGTATGGGACAGGCATAGTGGCAGATGCCTTTAATCCCAGCACTCAGGAGTCAGAGGCGGGTGGATCTCTGTGAGTTCAAGGTCAGCCTGGTTCACACAATAAGTTCTAGGTCGATCAGGGATATACAGTGGGATCCTGGCTTAAAATAATAATAAAGAAACAAGTCCTTTTATAAATGTAAAATGTCCCCCCAGGCTCATGGCTTTGAACACTCAGTCCCCAGCGAGTGGTGGAGTCTGGGGGGTGGGGCCTGGCTGGTGAAGGTAGGATGCTGAAGGTGGGCCTTTGAGGGTATAGCTTCTCTCTGCTGCAGGGCTAGCGTTCTGCCTCCTGTTCCCCACCCTAGGTAAGTCACTTCTGTAAGCCCCGGCCACCACCCCTTTCCCACCGTGACAGACTTTGCCCTCCGTATCTGGACAACCATACATACACATTGCAGTGAAGCCTGAAGGTTAGGGTTAATTTGGGGTTAGAGAGGTGGCTCGGCAGTTAAGAGCACTTACTGCTTTTCAGGAGAACTGGAATTCAGCCTCCAGCCCCACATTGGGAGGCTCACAACCCTGTAACTCCAACTCCAGGGGCAGCCGACAATCTCTGTTGGCCTCCAAGGGCATCCGCATGCGCCAGGCGTAGATACAAACAGCTCATTTTCGGAAAGGCTCTTAACTGAATCGCGTCTCTGCTGTTTATCTGCTGTGGGGCCTTGAAATACTTAACCCTGCTGCCTTCATTTCCTCATTTACAAAAAGGGGTGTAAGGGTAGTAATTATCTCGCATGGAATTGGGGGCAGTAGACAGATTGGGAGTAGATTTGGGGGGCATTGAGATGAGTTATGCCGGGGGAAATATGGGCAAAATATGTTGTATGATTCTCAAAGAATTAATAAAAATATTATACTCGTGTTTGGTTGTTATTGTTTTGAGACATGGTTTCTCTGTGTAGCCTTGGCTGTCCTGGACTTGCTTTGTGGACCAGGCTGGCCTCAAACTCACAGAGGTCCGCCTGCCTCTGCCTGTCTGAATGCTGGAATTAAAGACATGTGCCACCACGTCCAGCCTAAATATTATACTCTTGAAAAAGAGAACTTATCTCAAAGCCTTGTTGTTGTAAAGATAGATGAATGAATGAGCACGCAACTTTCGGAAAGGAGGTTGGCCCGGAAAGGCCCCTGTAAAATGTTTCTCTTTTCATTTTTCCCAGCATAGTATTTTTATTGATTATTTGGGAATTTCACACAATGCACCCCGCTCACACTCACCACACCTGCAACCCTGCGCCCTCCCCAAGGGAATTATCCCTTCTTGTTTTTGGTGTTTGCACCTGAGGACACAGGTCCCAGTTTCCAGTCATGGCTGGTCCAGACATTACCTCAGAATCGCAGACACTTCAGAGCCCCTTGGTGGCTAGAAAGATGCTTGGATTCCTGGTCTCTTCCCTGCTTCAGCTTCGGTCATTATGCTTCAGCTAGTTGTTCGGCAGCTGTGCTTTCACTTGTGCCAGCTCTCCGTGGACACTCAGCTGTGGATCCTACCCTTGGCTCAAGGCTCGGTTCTTTGAGCTCTACGGGGCCCAGGGTGCCGGTGCCTCCCTTTGCTGCACTCTGTGGCTGCCCTGATGGCTTCCGGGATTTGGTGGGTTCAGGCCTTGGACTGTGGGACGGATCCAGTGTGATGATTCCCATATGATACTAAGCGTTCTTTCTGGGAAACGTCTCTTTTCTTCTGGCTGGTCATGGTATGAAAGCTCTATGGATTAGGAGGTCGACCTCTGATCCTGGATTCAGACTGATCTGAATTCAAATCCAAGCTCAACTGGGCAAATTCCTCAACAGGTCAGAGTCTCTTAACAAACAGTTTACAAGCATGTTAGGGGTGTGTGTGTGTGTGTGTGTGTGTGTGTGTGTGTGTGTGTGAGCATGCTGGATGTTGAACCTGCGGTCTCCACATACAAGGCAAGTGCCCCACAATTGCACTGTAGCCCCAAATTAGCTGTTCTAGGTAATAGACTCAGGGAACCAGGCTCCCAGAAGAGGCTCACTAAACACCTGTTTTTAAAGTTGCTTATCTGCTGGGCGTGGTGGTAGAAGCAGGTGGATCCCTGTGAGTTCGAGGCCAGCCTGGTCCACAGAATGAGTTCAGGGCAACCCAGGATGTTACACAGAGAAACCCTGTCTCAAAAAACCCGAAATAAATAAATCAGGTTGCTTATCCTATTTACTCTTACTGTATTTTCCTTTCCTATGAGCTGGGGGAGGGGCTTAGCCCCCCCCCCCCCATCGGCACCCTTTGCAGGTGCCACCAGTTGGAAGTATTAGATTCCAGCAGTGGATTTGTGTTGAGCTGCTCCCAGGAATGAATCAACGCAGGCTTGTAATAGACTAGCTCCCTTCCCTGGCTATGGCTGTGCCGCGTGGTCAGCCTTGCCTCCGATGCTCCGTGGATCTTGAGTTTTTTGGTTTCCTCTAGTGTGTTCCTGAAAGGCCGGCCTCTGGCCCTGTAAACTTCTAAAGCTTCACAGCAGAGGCAGCAGCAGTAGCTAGCTATGCCCTCTCCCTCTGAAAACAAGCGAGCCTAGGTCTACCAGATGTCAGGTAGGCTCTTGTCTGTCCCTCCAAGTAAGAGCTGAACTTTCTGAGTAAAGAGAACCCGGCCCCCGAGGCCCACGGTGGACGAAGTCTCCAAGTATTGCCTGAGGTATTACACTAAGAAACCACTGAGGCTGGGAATCAGGTTGGGCTGTCAAGGATAGGATTAGCATTAACACACACAAACATACACACACTCAGCGACAATGAAATGCAAACGTAGCAGGCATTCTGCATTTTGGGGGTCAGCCATAAGCAGGAGGGTAGGAAGAGCAGTGGTGGTGACAGGTTCTCTTCTAGGAGAGGGGGAAACAGGGACAGCATGGTCAGAGCCAGGGCCCACTTGTGAAACGAACCAGATTTTTTTTTCTTTCTTTCTTTTTTTTTTTGCCGAGGGCCGGTTTTAGTAAGCACAGCAGCTGGAGTCCGAGGCTGGGAGCCATCAAGGGCTGGGGATTGTTTCTCTCCTTTCCTGCTTTCGAGCTCACGCCTGACAGAGGCCTCCACATCCCACTGTCCTCAGAGAATGGCGCTCTGCACGCAGCCCACATTCGCTTGCTCTTTGAAGTGCCTTCTGAGAAAGGGAGCGCTGAGGGGGACGGAGGCACAAAAGTATACTGGGTGAAGTGCCTAAAGTATAACCTAATCTGGGCCAAATGTAGCCCACAGGATCCTAAAAATGAGACACGTGGGCAACTCCAGCCTTTAATTACACGGCGGGCGAGGATGACGCAGATTGGCTGCGGCCCGGGCCGAGAGCGCACGGAGCATCCTGCTTCTTAGGGGAGGCAGGGACCGGTCCCTCTGGAGAGGAGAGGAGCATGTGTGTCTCTACCCGCTTACTGGGGAGTTTTTTTGTTGTTGTTTTTGTTTTCTTAAATAAGATTTTTAAAGCGCGCAAAATGGCCTGTGTTTTATAAACTGAAACCAAAACAAAGGAGCTTCTCCCGGCTAGACATTAGGGAGAATGCAAATTAAAAGCGGAGTACGAGCCCTTGTGCGCTCTGGTCTGGCAGCCTCGGCAGTACCAGAAAGACTAAGGAAGAAAGGTCACTCCGGCCAGAAGTTCAAGGGCCAATCTAGCTGACTCCACGTCTCAGAACTGAACCGGGTTCCATGGTGAGGTGATGGCTAAGTCGGAAGCTCCCAAGTTTGGATCCTCAAAGCCCTTGTGAAATCCAGGCACAGCAGCCTGTCATCCCGGCACTGGGGAAGCGGAGAGGGGAGACCCCGGGGCTTTTGGGCCAGCCAATCCGGCCAAATCGCTGAGCTCCACACTCCAGTGAGAGACCCTGCCCAAGAAGTAAGGTGGAGCGGATGAGAGGGCTCGGCAAGCGAAAGTACCCGCCTGCACGCCTGACAAGTTCGATCCCTGGAACCTACTTCATGGAAGGCGAGAACCGTCTCCATCAAGTTGACGCTGGCCCACTCCTTCAATCCCAGCCCTCAGGAGGCAGAAGCAGGATCTCCGAGTTTGAGGCCTGCCTGGTCTACAGAGGAGGTTCCAAGACAGCCGGGGTGGTTATACAGAGAAACCCTGTCTCGAATTTAAAAAAAATTTTTTTTTTTTTAATTAAAAAAGAGAGATACCATTCACTTCTCTGTCTGGAATGACTAATGCTAAAAATATAAAATAACCTTCATTGAGGAAACTTCTGTTTGCAACAGATGGAGACCATCGCAGAAAACCACAACCAATCAAAATGCAGAGTTGTGGAGCTCAGTCCCAATGAACATGTCTACAAAACACTCCTACACCTAAGGCACAGGGACCACTGTGGAAGAGGGGACAGAAAGATCGTTTGCTGCAAAATTGTCTCCTAAGAATGCCGAAGCTACCCCATGAGATCTCAGTAACATGACTGCCCAACCATGAGCTAAACAAGGACAACACCGATCCACATGCTAAAGTAATCCGGGGTGGGGAGCCCACAGGTCTTGATCCTACGTGGAAAGGAATGCTAAGAGCAGCAGAGAGGATCTTCCCCAGAAAGAAGCACACCAACCAGCTAGCCAATACCAAATGGCCAGCCCTGAAAACATGTGTGCCGGCTAGTGTCAACTGACCTGGGGTAGAGTCATCAGGGAGGAGGGAACCTCAGCTGAGAAAATATCTCCCTGAGGTTGGGCTGTAGGCAAGCCAGGAGGGTATTTTCTTAGTGATTTATGGGGGAGGGCCTGGCCCTTTATGGGTAGTGTCACCCCTGGGCTGGGGGTCCTGAGTTCTATAAGAAAGCCGGCTGAGCAAGCCAAGGGGAGCGAGCCAGTAAGCAGCACCCCTCCATGGCCTCTGCATCAGCTCCTGCCTCCAGGTTCCTCCCCTGTTTGAATTCCTGCCTTCCTTCAGCCGATGGACTGAGAAGTGGGAAGTGGAAGCCAAATAAACCCTTTCTTTGCCAACTTGTGTGTTTGGTCGTCGTGTTTCATCACAGTAATAGAAACTCTAATTAAGACAACATGCATGCGAGAAACATTACACAGGCTGAGCAGATTGTACTTAAAAAGATATATGCATATCCATTATGCATTCAATAACGATAAAGAGGCCATGAATTCGAAAGAAAGCAAGGAGGGATACATGAGAGGGTTTGGAGGCAGGAAAGGGGAGGGAGAAGTGATGTAATTATATTATAATCTCAGAAAAGGTAATTTTTGAAAAAATATAATGACAAAAATCTAAAGACTTTATCTCCATCAAGGATGTGGATTGACAGAAGGAAGCATAAGTGTGGGAAATGCAAACTGTCTATCAAAGGGTTAAGTAAGACAAAACTCCATAAAAAAAAAAAAATGTAAAGAAGCCACTTGGCAGAAAGTCAAATTCATCCAGGGTCAGCACTTCTTGAAATCAAAATATGTGCTCGAGTTTCCTTTCTCCCTGGAAACTGCACCAATCTGTGTTAGCCAATCCCGTAAGAATGTGTGGCTGAACTGTGACCACTCAAGAGTGAGGCCCAGGATCCCTTTGCACTGGAATGAAAACCCAGCGGCACCCCGGGGGATGTGCGTGCTGGCTAGTTTTATATCAACCTGACACCAGCAGTAGTCATCCGAGAGGAGGGACCCTCAACTGAGAAAATGCCTCCATCAAGCTGGGCTGCGGGCAAGCCTGTGGAGCATTTCCTTAGTTAGTGACTGGTGAGGGAGGGCCCAGCCCGTCATGAGCAAGGCCGTCCCTGAGCTGGTGGTCCTGAGTTCTCTAAGAAAGCAGGCTGAGCGAGCGAGGGAGCAAGCCAGTAAGCAGCACCCCTCCATGGCCTCCAGGTTTTCTTCTCTGCTTGAGTTCTTGTGACTTCCTTCAACGGTGAACAGTGATATGGAAGAGTAAGCCTTCTCTTCTCCCCAAGTTGCTCTTCATCATAGCGTTTTCATCATAGCGATAGCAGCTCTTTAACTGAGTGTGCTTGCTTGCTTGATTTAGCCTGGCTCTTTTTGCAGAAGTAAAGCTTTTGCCTTGCTGAAATACCTTGAGCAAGTATTTGAGACCTCGGACCTGTTTCTTACAATATTCACTTTGGAAACATATATATATATATATATATATATATATATATATATATATATATATCTGACCCTCCCTTAACATAGGACTCAGCCATCCCCCTCCACTGAGTAAGCGAATAGTTCACCAGCTGTAGATGAATCCACTGAGCCAGTCTCTCCAGCCCTGTCAACTGGGTTTCAAAACCATCCCAAGGGAGCTGGCAAGATGGCTCCTTGGGGAAGGGCACTCGCTGCCAAGGTTTGTAACCTGGGTTTGATCCCCACATGCTGGAAGGGGAACAGAGTGGTTCTCTGTCGTTCCCCCCCCCAACGATATAGCATGCCCTCCCCAACCTCTACCCCTGCACACAAACAAACAAACAAACAAACGAGAGTGTGATTTTCTAACGGCTCGGAACTTAGGAAGTCCTGGGTTCTGTTCCCAGCATCCATGAGGTGGCTCACAACCACCTCTAACTCTGGCTCAAGGGAATTTGGTGCCCTCTTCTGGCTTGCCTAGACGCTAGGAACACGTGTGGCACCCGTGGGCACATGCAGGGAACACAGTCATAACTCATAGAACCTAGATCTAAAAAAAGCAGCAGCCCTGCAAAGCGTTGCTCTTAGTAGAATGCTGTCACCTGTGCTGATGTGGGGTCATTTTTGTCATTTACCGTGCGCCCAACCCCCGTGCACGCATCTGAAATGTATGCTAGTGTTTTTATTTTTATTTATTTATCTCTATTTATGCTAGTAGTTTTATTTTATACAAATAAGTGTATAGCTGTTCGAGTGAGCATTAGATGAATAACAAAACAAAACGCCGTGACTAAGCTGGGCGCGGTGGCGCAGGCCTGTAATCCCAGCACTCGGGGAGGCAGAGGCAGGCGGATCTCTGTGAGCTTGAAGTCAGCCTGGTCTGTAAAGCCAGAAAACAAACCCAGTCCGGATAGCCAAGGCTACACAGAGAAACCCTGTCTCAAAAAGAAAAAAAAGAAAAAAAAAAAAAAACCAGATGTATGAGTTTGAGGCCAATCTAGCCTACAAGGCTTTCAGAGGCTAAAAAATTTACTCTAGATCAAGGAGGCAGGAAGTGGTACAACTGGGATTTGAACCCAGGTCAATTTGAGCACAGTCAACTCACAAGTATTTAGTCAGTGTCCCACCTGAGCACCAGTGACACCTTGGGCTGGGGACTGTCTTATGCACTGTTGGCTCAACTGTATCCCTCTCCTGTGCCCACCAGAGGTCCTCAGGGCCCTCCCACGGCAGCACACAACTGTCTGTAACTCCAAGATCTGACACCCTTGTGCAGACACACATTCAGACAAACCACCAGTGAACATAAGACAAAAATAAATGGACTATTTAAAACAAAACAACACAAACAAGGTTGCTGGAGAGATGGCTCCGGGTTAAGAGCCCTGGCTGCTCTTCCAAAGGTCCTGAGCTCAATTCCCAGCACCCACATGGTGGTTCATAATCATCTATAATGAGATCTGGTGCCCTCTTCTTGCCTGCAGGCACACATGCAGGCAGGATACTGTATAAATAATACATAAATCTTGAGAAAAAAAATACCAAGGGCAGTGCACAGTCAGAGGTGAAACACGAACCGTGAGGTCTCATGAGCATGTCATGTCAAAGTGCTTTTTCCTCTCATGGTCTTCCTGGGATATTGCTGTCGGAGAGGCCTCACTGCCTAGGACAGTGCTAGGTCACCTTTGGGAACTGCTTCCGTTCCCTGTCCTCCAGCGGAAGCCAGTCTTTCTCTCTGAAACCATCACTCAAGGACGGTGCACAAGGTGGGTGATCAAACTAGATACGAAAAGAAGATATGACTATGAAATAATAAGATTGCCCTTCCTGTGAAGTCCATTCACTGATTAATGTAGGCTTGGCAGTTCCTTTCAAGGGACCAGGTCATCCTGGCTCTAGCTGCCAGCCACTCAGAGCTTGCTATGTGCCTAGAGTCAGCAATGTCACTTCATCAGATTGTGACAAGAAGTATGAAGCCTCTTGCTATTATAAGAATTAACCCAAAGTGATCAGCAGTAAACTATAAAACTCTCAGAAGAAAACAGTCTTTGTGACTCAGGATGAGGCAATGTTGTCTTAGGTATAAACTCAGAACTTAATCAATTAAAACTTTATAAGTTGGGTGTTATAAGAGTTAAAGGTGTTTGTGCTTTTTTTTTTTTTTTTTTTTTTTTCCTTTCTGTTTTTCAAGACTGTTTTCTGTATACCTTTGGCTGTCCTGGAACTTGCTCTGTAAACCAGGCTGGCCTCGAACTCATAGAGATCCACCTGCCTCTGCCTCCCAAGTGCTGGGATTAAAAGCACTTGCCACCATCACCCAGCGTGTTTGTGCTTCTAAAGACATTGCCAAGAATGGAGAAAGACAACCCACAGAATAGGAAAAGGGACAACTCTCGTATCTGATAAAGGATTAAATTCAGAATATATTAAGGATTTTTGCTACTCAACAATACTAGGACAAATAGCCCAATTAAAAAATAGTATAAAGCTGAGAGGTGGTGTCATATGTCTTTAATCCCAGCACTCGGGAGGCAGAGGCAGGAGGATCTGTATGAGTTTGAAGCAAATCTAGTCTACAGAATGAGTTTCAGGATAGACAGGACGACATAGTGAGACCCCATCTCAAAACAAAATAAAACAAACATAAACCCCAAACCAAGAAACAAACCAGCAAACACAAACTAAAATGAACAACAAAAGAAGAAGTAAAAGAGACCAATAAGGACACAAAAAGATACCCAGTTATCTTTTTAAAAATTACATTTATTTTAGTGTGTGTGTGTGTGTGTGAGTGTGTGTGTGTGTGTGTACCATGGCACAAGTGTGCAGGTCAGAGGACAATCTGAGGGAGTTGGCTTCTCTCTTTCTACCATGTGGGTCCTGGGAATTGAACTCAGGTCACCAGGCTTGGCAGCAAGCGCCTTTTTTCTCTGTGGTCAACATCTTTGGGCCACTGTGAACAAGCAAATGAGAGCTATAAAGCTCACAACAATGATGAAATTGGCTTAGTGTTTGCATATAACCTCTGCACATCCTTTAGGGTGTTTATACTGATATAAAGTAAGCGCCGGGTAAATTACCGTGTGGTGTTTGCACATGCTCGTTACAGACACAAGTAGTTGGTTTTAAAGTAAAGGTTTCACTGTGACATTTTCATATGTGCTTGTTTCTGCTGTCGTCCTCTTCCTTTCCCTGTTCTCTCCTCTTGCTGCAGTCTTCTGGACTCTTTTATCCCCCTCCCCACACCCCAACACCCCTCATTAGGCTCTGTGTCACCTGTATTGCTGTCTTCCCACCCCTAAAACCTCTTTTCCCTCTCTTGGTCCTCCTAGTGTCATGACCCACCCCCAAATATATACAGTTATATAAAAATTAAAATCTAGGAGTAACATTCGAGAGATAGTATGTGGTATTTCTGAATCTGTATTATTTTATCACTTTGCCTGATAAAATTTTGATTTAATCCACAATCCTGAAAATGAAACACAAAACAAGTTGGTCTTTTTTTTTTTCTTCTGAGACAGTCTCATGTAGCCCATGCTGACCTTGAACTCACTACATAGCTGAGTACAACCTCGAGCTCCTGATCCTCTTGCTCCTACCGAACAAATATTAGGATCGTAGACGTACGCCACACCCGGTTTTTATGTGCAGCTGGGGACTGAACCCAGGTCCTTGTACATACTAGGTAAGCACTCTACAGCTAAGGCACATTAGTGGTCAGCCTTCACATACCCGAGGGCCAGCGGAACACACAGGTCCAAGTATGGGAGCAAAGCAGTGTAAGGAACTAATTTTTTCACACTAGCCACCGTATGGACTGTGAGTGGAATGAGTCTCTCTGCCCCATCTACTCATGTTATTTCTTCCTTCATCTCCTCTTCCTCCTCCTCTTTCTTTTAGATTTCTGACACAGTGTCTCATGTCGCTCAGGTGAGCCTCACGCTCACTCTGTAGTCCAGGATGGCCTTGATTTCAGGTTTGCTCTACCTCGCCCGGCTCTCCTCCTGTCACATGAAGAAGTGGCCGGGGTCAGTGGACAGGGAGAGGCAGGTGTGGGTCCGTTGATTGAGTGCTTGTCTACCATGCGCCAAACCCGGGGTTCATCTCCAGCACCCCACAAGCGAGGCACCATGTGCCGTGATCTCTAAACCAGGGAGGTGGCGGCAGGAGAGTCAGAAGTTCAAGGTAATAGCAACCTCGAAAGTTTGAGACTGGCCTGAGATTCATGGGACCTGTCTCGAAAAATAATTAAAAGATATATTTTTAATTTATACATTTGACTCACATTTTTGGTGAAAACTTACTCTTTTTATATGAAGTTACATAATTTTATATAAAACCTTATTTTTTAGTGTGTGTGTGTGTGTAACACATATGTGAAGCTTAGAGAGCAGCTTTCGGGAGTTAATTTTTCATTCCATCATGGCTTCCAGGGATGGACTCAGGTTGTCCGCATGGCAAGTACTTTTACTTGTTTCTGGAAGGTCCAAGTCTTCCTACATCAGATGGATGTATCACAGCACTGCTTGATTGCCTCTGGGCACGTCAGATTCGTTATCTAAAATAGACCTTCTCATCTTCTGGAGATTTCTCCACTAGTTACCAAGCTAGGAACCATCCTGGTTTCCCTACCCAGGTAGTCTTAGTTTACTATTGTAGCTGTGATAAAACATGGATCAAAACCAACCTGGGCAGGAAAGGGTTTATTTCAGTCAGGTTATATGTGAACTTCCTTTAGCCTAAGGGAAGCTAGGTTAGGAACTCAAGGCCAGAACCCAAAGCAGAGATGAGAGAATTCTTCTTGCTAGCTTTCCTTCCTTCCCTTCCTTTGGCTTACTTAGTTTCCTTTCTCATGTAGTCTGGGCTCATTTGTCTAGGAATGACAGTACCCACATGTAGTAAATGATAAAGATGAGTGTTGGGTTATATGTTATTTATTATTAGTCCTATAATTATTGTGGCAGTATTATCTAACCTGATATCACAAATAATAAGACACCAACACCTGTTAGATTTTATAACTGCCTTATTTACCTTGGGCTGGGCACATATTTCACCTACGCTGTCTCAATAACCTCACCATCTACCTCCCAGCCGCCATCCAATGCCATCCTCCTTAACCATCTTTATCTGGGCTACCTTCCATCCATAATCTTATCAATACTTGCTTTTATTCTTCATCTGGGCCTTTCCACACCATTCTTGAAGTCCTTACTCCTCACCCATGTGGTTCCTTCTCTCCACCTAATCCATCTCTCGTGACATCCTCCTTCTTCCTCTCTTCCCCTTTGTCTGTTTCCTGTGATTCTCCTGTCCTCTAAAGGCTGGGAACCTTAGCCATGCCTACCCCATTCTGCCCTGCCCAGGTATAGGCTGTTTAATCAGCCAATCAGGTATGTCTTAGGCAGGTTTACACACTAAGGACAGGTATATCGGGGAGTAACCAGATCTTGAGGGCCAGCATCAGAACAACCCCCAACACTGACAGTTAACTGGTTTCTCCAATATCAACTAGCATGTCTCACAGACATGGCCACAGGCATCTGATCCGAGCCATTTTTCAGCTGAGGTTCCCTCTTCTCATAACTTTTGTTTTGCGTCAAGCTGACAGCTGAAGCTGACCATGACATTCTTGTCCGCTTTGACACAAGTCCTACTTGAGTTTCCTGCTGCCGTGACAAACGCCAGGGCCAAAAGCAAGCTAGAGAAGAAAGAATTTATTTGGCTTATAGGCTGTAGTCTGTCTTCCAGGGACACCAAGGCAGGAACTCAAGTGAGAAGTGGAGCAGAGACCACAGAAAAATTATGGTTACTGGCCTGTTCTTCATGCCGTGCTCAGCCTGATTTCTGTTTAACTCAGAACTACCTGCCCCTGGGTGAGGGCAGAACCTTCAGTAAGTTGGGCCATCCCACACCAATCATTAATCAAGCGAATGCCCTGCAGACATGTCCACAGGCCAGTCAAATGGAGGTGATTTCTCAGTTCTGATTCCCTCCTCCCAGATGACCCGTTTGTGTCAAGTTGACAAAAACTCACCAGCACAACACATGAACATGTCACCTTAAACCGTAACCTCTCCTTTCTTGTTTGTCCCCAAGATCTCATCTTAATATTATAATATAAAATATAATGCAACTTTAAAATCTTATAGTTCTTGGCTATGCAGGGAAACCCTGACTCTAAGAACAAACAAACAAACAAAAAATCTTATAGTTCTTTAAAAGCTTCAGTACTTGCCATGTGATGGTGGCACATGTTTTGATCTCAGCACTCGGGAGGCGGAGGCAGGTGGATCTCTGTGAGCTCGAGGCCAGCCTGGTCTACAGAGTGAGTTCCAGGACAGCCAGGGCTACACTGAGAGACACTTGAAAAAACCCCCACTAAAAAAAAACAAACCAAAATCTCTCTTTAAAACACTCGGTCTCTTAACTGTAGGCTAAAAAAAAAAAAGTTAAATATGTTCACGTCAAAACAAAACAAAACAAACCAGAATATAGTTAGAGTCAAATCAATGCAAACCCAAGTTCCAGCAGAGTAAATAAAGTGCCGTAGCTCAATGTCCAGCTCCTTGGACTTACTCATGATCTTGCGGTCTTCAAAAGGCTTGGGAGCTTCACTCCTCCAGCTCTGCCGTCCACGACTCACAGCTGTCCCATCATCCATCGGCTCAGGTAGCTTTCACACCACAAGTGTCACTGTCCTTGGGCATCATCCAACAGCCCTGGAATTTCCAGCATCCTGGGGTCCCCACTGCAGCTGAGGCTGTATCTTTACCATCAGTCTCTTCTGACTTCTCAGAATGCTGTGAGCCTTTTACGCCGTCCAAACCAGGAGGTGGCAGACACACACATTGCCAAGTTCAGCCTCCAGTTTGCGAGGCACGCTTGACATCCTCTGGACCACGCCTTCCGTGTACTGACTCTGAGGAAATGCTTTCCCTCAACTCCTTTGTTTTTTTTTTTTTTTTTGTTGTTTTTGTTTTTTTTTTTTGAGACAATGGTTTCTCTGTGTAGCCCTGGCTGTCCTGCACTCACTTTGTAGACTAGGCTGGCCTTGAACTCATGGAGTGATGACTGTCTCTGCCTCCCGAGTGTTGGAATTAAAGGCATATGCCACCATGCCCATGCTCAGCCTGGATGATTTTTTTTTTCAGCTCCAGCTAACCTGCATCCATTGTCCCAGGAAAAAGCGAGGCTTCATTTTCAAAGATTGGTAACTGGGAATACAGCACAAACTGCCCCGAAGATTCATCAAGCCAGGCCGCCTCCGTCTGTTTGCCTTTCTCTCATCATTCCTAGCTCTAAAACTTCCACAACAACTCGTTAAGCTCTGAGCCCTCAATGGTTCTAGCCTGAAGTTCCAAATACTTGCACAGTCCTTTCCAAAACGACACGCTGAGATCTAGCGAAATTGCCACACCAGTTTCCGGGTATCCGCGCCTGTCTTAGTTTTGTGTTGCCAAAAGCAACTTGAGGGATGAGGTGGTTTATTTGACTCATAGCTTGTAGCCCCTTATTGAAGGAAGCTAGGGTAAAGGAGCTCAAGGCAGGAACCTGAACATAGAAATTGAAACGGAGGCCATGGAGGAATGCTGCTTGCTCTTTCCTCTGGCTTGCTCAGCTGCCTTCCTTACGAGGCGTAGGCCAGCACTCCCACAGTGAGCTGGTCCCTTATACATCATCAATTAGTGATGAAGAAAATGCCTCAAGAACATGCAGTTCTTCAGTTGAGGTCTCCTCTCCCCAGGCGACTCTAGATTCGTGTCAAGTTGACAGTTGCAGTTAACTATGGCACAGTCAGTTTCCCTTAACTTTTAAAATCATTCTGTGATCCGTCCTTCCTTTTCTCTTTACCATGCCCCCCCGACAGCCTGGCTTCTGTGAGGCAGTGTCATCTCAAGCTTCCGAGTGCTTCTGTTTCTGAATGGCAGATCATGCCCCTGGACACTGACACAGTAGGTTCTGGGCAACTCCACTACAGTCTCTACCAGGGGACAAGCCCATTGCTGACCTACGACTGTATTCAGAGACTCCATTACCCTTCTTAAATTGGGTGCTGGTGACTCCATTACCCTTCTTAAACTGGGTGCTGGTGGCGCTCGCTTTTCCCAGCACTAAGGAGGCAAAGGTAGGTGGATCTCTGTGAGTTCATGGCCAGCCTGGTCAACAAAGCAAGTTCTGTCTCAAAATATAAAAAACAAACAAACAAAAAACCCAAAACAACAACAAAAAACCTCACCAGTATAAACAAACAAACAAACAAACAAATACATAGATTTTGCCCTTCTTTACTGAGTGAACTCGGGAACATGCCTTAGTTCCTCTTAGCCCCTTTCCTCGTCTTTAACAAGTAAAATATTTCCTTTAAATGAGATTATACAAGTCAAACACCCAGCCTAGGCAAGTTAGGACTTAAGAGATTGTTTCTGTTTGAGCCCTCATCATCTTTCTCCCAGACTTGCCACTGATCCTCTCCACCCCTTATAAAGCTGTTATCCGGCTGATTATCTCTGTCTCAGAACACAGTGTCTGCAGCTCTCAGCTTCCTTGCTACATTTTCTTCCTTGTGCCTGGTCTAGTTATATTGAGGGTTTGGTCCTTTGATTGTCTTCTCCCTCCCACTCCCTCACTGCGGGCTTGACTTCTAAGTTTTCTCCAGAGGCTCCCGGAGTGAGAAGACCCTGTCATTCAGGGGACTTGAGTCTGTGTCCCCGGACCATAGTCATGCATATGTAACTTGGAACAAGCTACTTTTTTAACTTTAAACAGTCACTGTTTTATTATTTGTTTCATTCTTCCTTTCCTGTTAGAGTCAGATCACTATTTCGCATCAACACTAACTAGAACGGTGTCTGCTCCTCTTGCTGGCACCAGCAATTTTCCTCCCCAGAACTCTTGCTGCCTCCCTTTCCCATGAAACCTTGACTTTGATTCAATGTGACTGTTCGCACCTCCTATATGATATCTGAGCCTCAGGGTGCAGCTGTAGAGAGCAATACACAAAGACAGCTCCAAAGCACTGCCATTCAGAGTCCTCAAAGATCCCATTAATTTTTTCTTTCTTCTCTCTGTCTTTCTGTCTCTCTGTCTGTGTGTGTGTGTGTGTGTGTGTGTGTGTGTGTGTGTGTGTGTGTGTGAGAGAGAGAGAGAGAGAGAGAGAGAGAGAAACTCAAAGGATAGCTTTGAGTCTCATACTTCGGAGCACCTCTTTGGAGACAGGGTCTCTCACTGGCCAGCAGCTCACCAAATAGGCTAAATTAGCTGGCTGCCACATCACAGGAACTGCCCATCACTCCCTTCTCAACACTGGGTTTCAAGCATAGCATTTTTTTTTTTTTTTTTTTTTTTTTTTTTTTGACACAGGGTTTCTCTGTGTATCCCTGGTTGTCCTGGAACCCACTCTGTGGACCAAGCTAGCTTTTTTTTTTTCTTTCTCTCTCTTTTTTTTAATTTTTTATTAATTACACTTTATTCATTTTGTATCCCCCCATAAGCCCCTCCCTCCTCCCCTCCCGATCCCACCCTCCCTCCCCTTTCTGCATGCATGCCACTCCCCAAGTCCACTGATAGGGGAGGTTCTCCTCTTCTTTCTGATCTTAGTCTATCAGTTCTCATCAAAAGTGGCTGCATTGTCCTCTACTGTGGCCTGGTAAGGCTGCTCCCCCCTCAGGGGGAGGTGATCAACAAGCAGGCCAATCAGATTATGTCAGAGGCAGTCCCTCTTCCCATTACTATGTAACCCAGTTGAACACTGAACTGCCATGGGCTACACCTGTGCAGGGGTTCCAGGTCATCTCCACGAATAGTCCTTGGTTGGAGTATGAGTCTCTGGGAAGTTTCCTGTGTTCAAATTATCTTGTTCTGTTGCTCTCCTTGTGGACCAAGCTAGCTTTGAACTGAGAGATCCACCTGCCTCTGCCTCCCGAGTGCTGGAATTAAAGGTGTGCTCCACTAGGTCTGGCCACACGTGGTATTTTTATGTGGGTTCCTGATTTTGAACGCAGGTCTTCATGCTTGTGAGGTGAGCTCTTCACCAACTGAGGCACTGAAGTGTCCTTTGTGTTCGTTTGACTCCGCTTATGTTAAATCTTGTTCAAACTCCAGAAAAACTCCACCATATTATCTCCGCTTCCTCTTGAGAGGTAACCTTCTCACCAAGAGGTGAAGCAGACTTTCCCATTGCCTGCCTCCCCCTCCGCCCCATCATCCCAGTGTTGCTTCTTCTATGTGAACTTGTGTCCTATTTGTTTTAATTAATCAGTTGATTAATTGATTGCCGTACGGTGGATTGAACCTAGGGACTTGGGCTTTCTAGGCAAGCACTCTCCCCCGAGCTAACCCAGCACTCCCCCTTTTATATATTTGTGCAGGATATATATTTGCATGGTGTGTCTGTGTGAATGTGTGCATGTTTTTTGTTGTTGTTGTTTTTTTTGTTTTTAGTTTCAGATTTTTTTAAAAGTTTTATGTATATGAGTGTTCTGGTTTCATACACACCAGAAGAGGGAATTGGATTCCTTTACAGTTTTAAGGTACTGTGTGGCTGCTGGGAATTGAACTCGGGACCTCTGGAAGAGCAGCCAGTGTTCTTAACCACTGAGCCATCTCTCCAGCCCTGGTTCTTGTATATTTGTTTTTTGTTTTGTTTTGTTTTGTTTTGAGACAGGGTTTCTCTGTGTAGACCTGGCTATTCTGTAACTCGCTTTGTTGACCAGGCTGGCCTTGAACTCAGAGATCTGCCTGCCCCTGCCTCCTGAGTGCTGGGACTAAGTCACCTTGTTTTTTGAGGCGAGGTCCCTCGCTGAAGCAGGAGCTGCTACTTGACTAGCCTGGCCGGCCAGTGAGCTTTGGGGATCTGCTTGCTTTACCTCTTATCCTGAGGGCTAGGGTTGCGTATGTGTGCCACTGGGCTTTGGTATTTGCAGAGGTGCTGGGGACCCAAACGGGGGGCCCCATGCCTGTGAACCAGGCGCTTTACTCACAGAGCTATCTCCTCTACTCCTAGTTCTTTATAAAAGGATTCAGTGTTACTAATTTTACTTACCTATATATATGTGAACCTACGTATGTGGATATGTGTGTTTCGGGTGCCAGCAGAGGCCAGGAGAGGGCCTTGGCTCCCCTGGAACTGTAGTTACTGATTCTTGTGAGCTGCCTAATGGGGGGATGGTGGGGATGGTACTTGGACCCTTTGCAAGACTCCTACCTACAAACCATCTCTCTGGCTCCTCATTCTCTTTGTGAGACAGGCTCTTGTTATGTAGCCAGGGATACTAGTCTCAAACTTGCTACGCATCCCCGGCTGAGCTTGAGCTCTCGGTTCTCGACTGAGACCCACGAAATGGTGTTTATACTTAGTACTGTCAGTGTGTCGCAAAGGATGACCTTGAAGTATCAGTGGTCCTCCCGCCCCCACCTCCCGTGTGCTGAGTTTACCATGTGGGCCACCATGCTCGGCTTTCTGCTGCCTTTTCTCTTCAGTCTCTTTCTGGCTGCCCATATCATTCCAGCACATTCAGACCTCTAAAGTTAAAAACCTCAGTCTGGCCTCGACCAGATTCCTTTTTGCTATCTTTGTCTTTTTCTTCACATTGAAAACGTCCTGAAAATGTGTCGATGCCGCCTGCCTCTACTCCTCTCATTCTGGCTCGTTCTCCAGTCTCTGTCTCACAGTATGTCCTTTGCCCCTCAACTCTCCCAAGCCATCTCTCAAAAGTAATGAACGCTCGGCCCATTGCCCCATCTCTTGGCTGCTCTTAAACCAATTCAGATGCACCTTTTATTGAAGCTATATCAAATAGGCCTCCTCCTAGCCACCCGTTTTGTAATCTCTTTCCCCTGTATTGGCTAAACCTAATAACTCGCTTCAAATAAATAGAATAAGACAAAAGTGAGATGGATGGCGTAGCTCTGTGCAGAGCAGGCCGCATTAGATTTCGTGGGACTTGAGAAATGTCCTCAATAGGCTCTGGTGTTTGAATATTTGGTCTCCAGTTGCGGTACTGTGTGGGGATGCTCAGGAGGTACGGCCTTGCTGCAGAGAGCATGTCACTGGGGAGAGGTTATGAGAGCTTGGAGCCTCACCCATGGCCGGCCTGCTCTCTCTGCTTTCTGCTTGCTTTTGAGGATATGATCGCCGGCTTCCTGCTCCTGCCTGCTTGCCTGCCACTTGCTGTTATGCCTCCCGACTGTGACAGACTCTCTTACCCTCTCACCCCTCTGGGATCCAAGCCCAAATAAGCTCTCTCTTCTTAGGTTGCCTGTGGTCATGGTGTTCTGTCACAGCAGCGAAAGAGTGGCTAATCCAGACTTGCATGCCTGCCCCGAGAGCAGGCTACATGACACTCGCTGGCTCCCCCTCTCTCCTCCTTATTCCATTTTCCTTGGACGAGTCCAATCCTACCTTGTGAGTTGTGCCATGAGAGGCCCACATGAGAAGGAACCAATGTCCCCAGTCTGACACCCCTAGGAAAATGGAGTGCTGCCAACTGTTTGGAAAAGGGTCACTTCCCAGGCAAGGCTCCAGATGACACCACAGCCAGGGCTGGTGTGTTGACTGCTGCCTTCTGGGAGACTCTGTAAGAGAGGACCCAGCTGAGCAATGCAGATTCCTCACCCACACAACTGTGGGAGGGGTGAGAAAGAAGTTCGGGCCTTGTCTAAGGTTCCTACCACAGACCTCCCAAACCATTTATAGTCTCCTCAATAATGCACCCCTAACCTCCATCTCCTGTTTCCCAGTCTCTTCTCCCTCCTCTCTCCCCATCTTCCTCTTTCCCCCATCTCCATCTTTTTTTTCCCACTCCCTTTATGTCTCGTCTGGTGCTGCAGAACTTTAGCTCGCTGGACAAGCTGTTGATATAAATGTTGATTTTTGGGCTGCAGAGATGGCTTAACCATTAAAGGCTAGGTTCACAACCAAAAATAGAAACGTCGATTTTAACTTGACAAAGTCCACTATTACCTGGGAGATGGGCCTCTGAGCACACCTGTGGAGGATAATCTTAATAGAGACAGGAAGGCCTTCCCTCCCACTGTGGGCGGCGCCATTCCCTGACCAGGTTCTAGGCAGGATAGCTGGAGAAAGGGCTCGGAGCACGTGCATGCATTCAGCTCTTGCTCTCTGCTTCTTCACCATGGCTGCAACAGGACCTGCTCCCTCAAGTTCCTGCCTCTGTGACTTTCCTCATGGAAGTGGACTGTAACCTTGAACTGTGAGCTGAAATAAGCCCTCCCCCGCTAAAGTTACTTTTGTTAGAGTGGTTTATCACAGCGACAGAAAAGCCGGTAACAGAGGTGTTCTGCCACTGAACTATAGCCCTAGCTCCCGAGTCGTAAGAGTTACTCCTGTTATTTAGAATGAGCCTCCCTTCTTTTTTATTTTTATTTTTTTTATTTTTTGAGACATGGTTTCTCTGTGTAGTCCTGGCTGTCCTGGAACCCACAGAGATCCGACTGCCTCTGCCTCCCCAAGTGCTGGGGTTACAGGCGTGCACCACCGTGCCTGGCTATGAGGCTTCTTTTTAAAAACTCATTTTGACACTCATTTCTTTTGTGTCCATGCATGCACATGTGCTCTGGCGTGAGTGTGGAGTGAAGGAGATGGTTTTTCCTTCCACCATGTGGATCCCGGGAATTGATCTCAAGCTGTCAGGCTTGGGTGTAAGAGCCTTAACCCATCGGGCCATCTTAGCAACCCATAATGAGCACCGCAACCACTTTTAAGTCACATCTGAGTTTACATGCCTGAGCTGGCTAACTCCCCTCCACATGCGGCTAATCACCAGAAAAACAAAACAAAACAAACAAACAAACAAAAAGACAAAAAAAAACCCCAACATGTGCATCTTTCAACCTTAAACACTGTAAAGGGCTGGAGGCTAAATTATTAAAAAAATATCTTGGGGCTCAGAAGTTAAGAGCACTGGCTGCTCTTCCAGAGGTCCTGAGTTCAGTTCCCACCAACCACATGGCGGCTCCCAACCATCATAATGAGATCTGGGGTCTTGTTCAGGATGCAGGTGTATATTCTGACAGAACATGGTATACATAAAAAAAATAAATAAATCTTTTCAAAAAGGCTTGAAACCCTAGATTTGATGAGTTTCTGAATTGGAATGCACCCACACGGCAAATGGGCAGCACATTCTAATTCCACAGAGGTGGAGTTTCCTACACTTCGGACTCTTCTAGACCTCACCGTCATGAGCCTCCTCACATGGCTCTCTATCCGTCCCACATAACAGTCTGGTAGGTGGGACAAAGGATTTCTTTGAGACCTGTGAGCCGTTTAGTAAGTTATCCTGTCTGAGGAGGAAGTCCCGGCAAACTCCGATCCAGGGAGACTAGACTTGCTGTTGGCATATGAAGTGGGGTGAGTGGGGGATCTCTGTGGCATTGAGCCCCTAGACCGTGAGATGTGGCCAGGATTCTAAGTAAATAGGGTCAGAACTGAAGTTTGAAATCCCCACCTGGTGTCAGAGAATTGGCCGATGGGGAAAACCTCGTAAAATTTGCATTAGGAGTGTTCTGTGTTATAAGTGTACAGAAACAAGTGTCTTATTACACAGCTAGGTGACAACTGTGTTTTGTTTTAAGCTTTTAACTCTGATTTCTTTTCGTCTTTTTTTGTTTGTTTGTTTGTTTATTTTTGTTCTTGAGATGAGATATCTCAGTGTAGCCCTGGCTGTCCTGGAACTCGCTATGTAGACCAGGCTGGCCTCAAACCCACAGAGCTCCACCTGCCTCTGCCTCCCAGCACTGCCTTTCTTTCTAAACGTACTTTCCACGGTCAGCTGCAAGTCCTTTCCCTCCTAACTCCTATGTCCTCTGTCTTTGCCCTTTTGTTCTCTCTTACCTCTGGCTGTTTCCTAATGTTCTCTTTGCTTCAACTGTAAATTTTCTTTCCAGTCACACCCATTCAATGCCACTTACACACCAGTGACTCTAAACAAACATCTGATTCTTTTGCTCACCAGCTCCACATTATCGAACTGCCTCACGGCCGCTGGCACCCGCGTTCTGGTCTCGCAGGACTCACACACAGCACGTTCAAACCTGAATGTTGTACCTCTTCACATTCCCCATCCTCCCACACTGTCTGCCTCCACAAACCGCTATCACTCAGTGGCCCAATGAAGAATGCTGGAGTTGCTTTTTTTTTTCCTCGACAATATTTCCTGCGGGGTGTGGTGGTGCATGCCTGCAGAGCATGTGGGAGGCAAGGCGGTAGGATCGCCATGTTAGCCTGCTGTACATAGTGAGACCTTATTACACACACACACACACACACACACACACACACACACACACACACACACACAGAAATCAAGCTATACAGTGACACTATGTGCTCTAGGCTCAAGGCTCTAGGAAAGTTAAATTCCTGGGGGGGAAGGAGATAATGAGTCAAGTCGAAGCCTGTTCGTGTCGATGTATCTATCCATCTATCTCCCAGGAAGGGCTGAAGGGCTGAAAATCGAGCAGGCAGAGGTATATGGTGTACGGCATTCATTGTAACATCAGGCCGATGAAAACAGGCCTCTTAAAAACAAGAGACCTTTAAAATGTCAGGACTGTGCTATGTAAACATTTCGGAGCTCAAGGAACAGTTAGTTCAGAGGCCTTGACCGGGATCCTAACTGGGAACTTGAGAACAACAAGGTGGCCTGAGTGGCTGGAACAGAAAGAAACGGGGGAGGTTATCAGAGAGAAAACCGGCGAGCCGAGATCATGCACAGCCTTAGTTAGTGCAAGGATTCGTGGTTTTGCTCTACGTACTACAGGGACCTGTGGGAGGGTTCGGCTCAGAGAAGTCACATGATCACGCTCGCTACTATGTTTAGCACAGGCTGGAGAGAAACCGTCCCTGTTCTGTTTTTATCCATCAGCCCTCAGTCAGTTTTTCTCACCTGTTTGTATCACCTCTTAAATATGCAGCGGACCATCTGCTTCTCCAAATTTCTGTTGTCACTTCTCAAGTCAAAAACCAGCCACGTCCCTCATTCTCTTCTTCGCTCAGGTAACACTTGGGGATCAGATATTGTGTTCTAGGCTTGAGAGCTTTGGACACGGGAGTGACAAAACAGACTTTGTAGTACCTATGTTCTATCTTAAATCTATTATTATTATTATTATTATTATTATTATTATTATTATTATTATTATTATTATTTTCTTTTGAGACATGGTAGCCTTTGATGTCCTGGAAAACTTACCATGTAGACCAGGCTGGCCTTGAACTCTCAAGAGTTTGCCCAGTGACGGGACGAAGGCATGCACCCCCACACTTGGCTTGAATTTATTATTTTTAAATGCTTGTTGTCTCTTACATTGCTTAGGGCTTTATTTGGTCACTTGCTCCTTGTAGCCCCTCCTCCGGCCAAGTGGAAGTTAGGGGCCAGGGGTGTGGCATCATGGGGGAATGTGTGCTTTGCCTGAGCAAAGCCTTAGTTCCCCAGCACCAAAAAAGAAGTACAAACTCAACTGCAGTATCTAGTTTGTTCACCTTCTGTGATCCCAGGACCTTGAACATTGCCAGTAAAATGAATAAGTGGATGGAATACTGCGACAGTCTCCTAAATGATTTAACTCCCAACAGCTTGAAACTTTCTTTGTGGGACCAGAGAGATGGCTCAGCAGTTATGGGCAGCTGTTGACAAACCTAAAGACCCGTGCCCACTCCCTGGGACACATATCACAGAGGAGAACCAGTTCCTGCAAGCTGTCTTCTGACTTCCACGTGAGCACCATGGGGTGCCACCTCGATAAAGAAATAAAACATAATGAGATAACATGCTACAGTCTGAGCAGAGGCTGGAATGCATGTGTGTGTGCAGGGCTATGTATACTGTGTATCCTTAAAGGTCCACGTGTCAATGGTTCGGACCCTGGTCTATGGCACTGGTGCAAAATGGTGGCTCCACTAAGGGTGGCAGTCTGAGCTGGAGAGATGGTAACAGTGCATACTGCTGTAGCAGAGGACCAGAGTTCTAGCCCCAGTGCGCACACTGGACAGCTCACAACCACCTGTTACTCTAGCCGCAGGCGATCTAACACCCTCCTCCGGCCTTCACAGGCACTGGACTCATGTGGCATACCTCACAGAGACATATATAACATGATTTAAAAATTAAACAAGCCTTTAGAAAGAAGAGTGGGAGCTTCGTGGGGAAAGGAATGCTGGGACTGCCGCTTCCTTCTCTTTCTTTCTTTAACATACTGGCCACGTGGCAGAGGCAGGCAGACGTGTGAGTTGGAGGCCAGCATGGTTCACATGGTTCCAGGACAGTTAGGGCTACACACTGATACCCTGTAGTCGCTTTAACTTAGCCGCGGGTACACTGATGTTCGTTGGTCCTCTCTGCTGACACACACCACACACACACACGTACATAAATAAAATATACCTTAAAATTTTTATTACGTAGCAATAAAAATATTTTATTGTGTAATATGCTGACATCATAAATGTATCATGATTTATAATCACATATTATACAATGTATACATTTTATTGTTTCTATAATCAAAATGAAGTTATATATTATAAAGCTATATAATAATCATAGAAGTAGGTAATAAAGTTATCTATTATAAACAACGTCATATAGGATAAATTCTCATTCTATCGTTTTTGTATTGCATTATACATGTGAATTTTTCCACTTCCTAGATTCTGAATAATTTGCAGGCCCCGGAACGCAGTGCATGTTTCTGGCACCAGGGCTCTGGCTACACAGGCCATTTTCTTCCTCTGCAGTGCTCCATCTACCACTCCCTTTCAGGTCTCAGCTTCAATGTCACCTTGGGGAAGCTGTTCTGGCTCTGGTCTGCCCTGTATCCTCCCCCAGCATCTTGTGCTCATCCCTGGGTTAGAGTGTACTTCCTGGATTGAATCACATGTTCTACACCTCCGACTGGACACTGTCATTTCTTTTGTGGTAGAAGAGTGTTCTTATTCCTCACAGCATTTCTAGCATCAGTTACCAGATGCTCAGTAACAAATTGTTCTGTGAATCAAAGAACGGATGTCTAGAGTTCCCAGTGGAATTATTATTCTTAGCGCTGGTCCATTCTCCGACACACAGGAGGCATTCGGGAAGTACTGCTGGGGGGTGGACAGATGTGAGTTCTGACGCTCACCCAGACAGCCTTAGAAAAACGGCGGGGGACACCAGTCCTGACGTATTTGTGCTGTGTGGCCTTATCCCTCCTTTCTGCTTGAACAGAGGTCAGACATAGAGTAAAGGGTGGATCTGCAGCCTGGGAAGCCGTGAGTTTCACCGTACAGAAGCCTCCATGGCAGTGGAGGGGAAGTCACTGCAGCTGGATGGACATTTTCTGCGTTCCTATTACTGTATGCACAGAAGCCAGAAAGCAAATATCACACACTTGATTTAATATTAAAGCCAATACTTCTTGTATGCCTTCAGTACATTTACTGTATGCACACACATATACTATATATATTATATATAGTTGGGGGTTGGTCTGATGCTTGTATTTTGATGCTAACTACTGACCCTCAAGATCTGGTTACTGCCCTATCCTTGTTGTGTAAATCTGCCTGAGATGTTATTCCTGATTGGTTGATTAAAAGGCCTAAAACCTGGGCAGGGCAGAATGGGGTAGGCATGGCTAAGGTTCCTGGGCTTTGGCTGCAGGAGAATCACTGGACACAAGAAGACGGGAAGAGAAGAGAAAGGAGGATGCCACGATTGGTTAGCATGGAGAAGGGGCCACATGGGCCAGGAGGAAGGACTCCAAGGATGGTGTGGATGGAGAAAACACCAAGATAAAAAAAATACAAGCAAGTATTCATAAGCTTATGGATGGAAGGTAGCCCTGATAAGGATGGTTTAGGCGGATGGCATTGGGTGGCAGCTGGGAGGTGGATGGTGAGGTTACCGAGGCAGCGTAGGTAGAAATGTCTGCCCAGCCCAAGGTAATAAAGCAATTATAAAAATCTAACAAGTGTCTGTGTCTTATTATTTGTGATATCAGTTAAATAATACTACTGTAATAACTATAGGGCAAATAATAAATAATATGTAACCCAACACTCATTTTTATTTACCATAACATAGAGAGGACATACTGGATTGGACATATGCAGGCAGGAAACGTGTGGCCTGATGCCAGGTGGGTAACTGTTTTAAAGAATTTATTTTTATTTCATGGGCATTGGTGTTTTGCCTGCATATATGTCTGTGTGAGGGCTTTACACCCTGGAGTTACAGACAGTTGTGAGCTGCGATGTGGGTGCTGGGAATTGAACTAAGGACCTCTGGAAGAGCCGCCAGTGCTCTTAACCCCTGAGCCATCTCTCCAGCCCTGGGTAACATGAAAACTTACCTCTTATTGTTGCTTGAGTCAGGCTCTCATTCTATATCCCAGGCTGTCCAAAACTCATTAGATCCCTCAGGCTGGCCTCCAGTTTTCAGCAATCCTCCTGCCTCACCCTTCAGAGTTCTGGGACTAGAGATGTGAGCCACTGCACTTGCCTGAAAGTTATCTTTTCACAAACAAGACAAATCTCAAAGCAGCTGATATTTTATTTATTTATTTGTTTGTTTGTTTGTTTGTTTGTTTATTTCTCTGTGCACCCTCTTCCCTTTTGTAAGGGAGGAACAAAGCTTACATAGACGCATAATCTTCCAGAAAGAATAAAATGGCTGCCTCCAGGAAGCAGTACTTACTAAAAAGAAAGCGAGTCACTTCATGGGGTGTGTGAAAAGGGATTTACCTCGGGGTTTAGGCACTTTAAATCCTCTCTGTCTTCTGCAGCAGTCCGCAAATTTAGTCCACGTCTGGAGCCCAGCACTGGGGTACTGGCCTTGGTTTTTAGGATTTGGGGACTGGAGTTGAACCTAGGCAGCGCTTGAGCGGAGTTGAGCAGCCCTCCCAGCCCAGCGTGTGCACACACTTACACACCTTAGCAATAAAGGAATGTGTGAAATCTTTATTTTTTACATTTTTTTTTTTATTATCAGAGATCTCATTTAGACAGAATCTTTTGCAGTCCTGGCTGGCCCTGAGCTCCCTATGTAGCTGAAGAAAGCTCAGCTCAGGATCCCTCTGCTTCTGCCTCCTATGGGTTGGGCCTACCAGCACGCGCTGCTGTATTAGGCTTTGAAATGTCTGTTGTTTCTTTACTTTTGTTTTAAGACTGGCTCTTACACTGGCCTCAAAGTCCTGGACTCAATGGGTTCTCCTGTCTCAGCCTCTCTGGTGGCTAAAACTACATAGGTGCTTACCACATACACCCGGCTTAAATAGGTGTAATCTTTACACTCTAGAAAAAAAGAAGAACTTTGAATTGACACTATTTCTGCTTAATATAGACCCACAGCGTTAGTGTGTAAAAGTAGTCATCTTGTCTTCATTTGGTTAAGCCCTTAGCAGGTATTAAGTCTTTCCTTCCTTCCTTCCTTCCTGACGGAGACTCACTAGGTAGCCCTAGGCTGGGCTGGAACTTTCTATCTAGACAGGCTGGCCTCAAACTCAGAGATTCATCTGCCTCTGCCTCTCAAGTGATTAAAGATGCGCACCGCTATGCTGCCCCGGCATAGCAAGTAACTTTGTGATAGCCAACTTCATCAGCCTTACCAAAGTGTTCAGCCAAAGAGCATGCAGAGGAAACCTCTGAACACTGTTCTATATGTTTTTCTGCAGCTTCACTGTTTGTTTTGCCCTTAGCTCCAAGTATGACTTCCATGCTAAACATTCTGCATATTTTCTCCCCCAGAGCATAGTTCTCATGTTCTTTTTGTGGAGTTGTGGAGTTGGGGAGACACCTGTATAGTTTTTGTCTTTTCTCTCACCCCTATCTACTCGCAAGAACTTTTTTCCCAACTGAATTTATAAAATTTAGTTTTAGGAAATTTGGCCTGTTATTTTTGTTTGTGTTTTTTTGTTTTGTTTTGTTTTTTCAAGGCAGGGTTTTGTGTGTGTGTGTGTGTGTGTGTGTGTGTGTGTGTGTGTGTGTGTAGCCCTGACTGTCCTGGAACTCTCTCTGTAGACAAGGCTGCCCTTGAACTCAGATCCATTTGCCTCTGCCTCCCCATGCCCACAGTGGCCTGCTGTGTCCAACAACATATTTGGCCTTCAACTATGTAACTAGATATTATTCTAAATACTTACATGTATTAACATTTAATACTCTCAATAGCCTTTTAAGGAATGTCAGCCTAATTTTGTAAGTCAGGGTACACAATAGCACAGAGGAGTCACATAAGGCCCACTGTACAGCCACTAAGTGGTAGAGTCAGGATTTCAACACAGGAGGATTTTACCCTAGTGTAACCGTTAGGTCCTAAAGGAGAATATCCTTATTCTACTGCTCCCTACACCTTTTGGTTAATACCAGCCTGGCCTAAGGCTTCATTTTCATTCATTCATTCTTCCCTATCTTGACTTTTCTTTTGTATGTTGGCTAGGTTTCTGTCAACTTGACATAAGCCAGAGTAATTTTGGAAGAAGGAACTTCAATTGAGAAAATGACCCCACCAGACTGACCTGTGGGCAAACCTGTTGTGTGTCTCTGATTGATGGTTGAATTTAGAGGGGCCAGCTCTCTGTGGTGATGACACCCCTAGGCTGTTGTCCTGGATGCTGAGCAGGCTGTGTGCTTTCTACTGTGCAGGACTCAAGAACTGACCTATGCTCTGTATTTTGAGTTGGAGAGAGTAGGCCATTCAATTAGTTTTAGAGGCAGGATGCATATTTCTTAGTCTCTCTCTCTGTGGGTGTGTTCTAGAACTCTACAGATACCAAAATCTGTGCATGCTCAAGTTCCCGTATATATAATAGCACTTGAATTTAGCTCTGGTTTCTTCTAATACCTCATACAACGTAAGTGCTTTTACTGTAGTGTTTGGGTTAGAATAAAGACAAAGGAAGAACATTTATACGGCGATATAGGTATTATTTTCCCCAAATGTAGTTTTCATTTCTAGTTGACTGAATCCACTTATATAGATAGCATTGACAGACCTGGAGGCCGACTGTATCGCACTGACCTGGAAATGCCCTTTGGATCTGAAGCTGGTGACCCAGGTAACCAGGAATCTCAGGATCAGGACAAGCTAGTGGACTGACAAAGTTTAGTGGAGGAGGCTCCTATGGCCCAGTTTCTGATAAGGCCTTGATTTCCATGCTCTGCAAAAAGAGGCCAAGTTTCTAATGCCAGGTGGAGCTAACCCTGACAAATGCCCTGTCAGGCAGCCACATGGGTGGAGAAGTAGCCAGTTATACAGTCCTGAGCCTGGGTCCCAGAAAGCTTAGAAGACAGTTCAGGAGGATCTGAGGCCCTGGAGAAGCCTTCGGGGAATGGGATAGGACACTGCTCCGGGAAAGAAGCCAGGGGATCAAGACCTAAGAGCATACATTCCAGAGAGGTGGAGTCTGGGAGGGACTGGGGGAGGTTCTGCAGTCCTCCACAGGAGCTTCGGTTCCATCCAGCCTTCTGTGGGCTGGGCCACACTAGAACCCAGAACGGGGAACACTGGTGTATGCTCAATCTGGCCCACAGACATATTTTGTCTGACATGTTTTTGTATTTTTCCAGAAGTGGAACAAAAGCTGGCCAGAGTAGTACATGCCAAAAACCGTAGCACGTGGACCGAGACAAGAGGATGAAGAGCTCTTGGCCAATTTGGGTTATGTAAACAAACAAACAAACAAACAAATGCTCAGTATGTTGGTACACATCTGTTAACCTAGCTTGGGAGGTGGAGGTGGGAGGATCAGAAGTTCCAGGCCAGTCCAGTTACACAGCAAGTTTTAAGCCAGCCTGGGCTACAAGAGACTTAAAAAACAAAGTGTGTGTGTGTGTGTGTGCTGGAGAAGCATTAGCTGCTTTTTCAGAGGACCTAGGTTCAATTCCCAGTACCCACATGGCAGCTCACAGCTGTCTGTAACTCCAATTCCAGGAGATCTGACACCCCCACACAGGCAAAACATTAAAGCACATAAAATAATGATAATTCATTAAAAACAGTTCCTAATTCACCCTCAATTTAAGATTCCCGATTCCTCTTCTTTCCTCATTTTCATGTTCCTAACCTGGAAAATGTCAGCTGGTACCGAGTGACTGTGACCTTTAGATTAGTTGGAGTACGCTGTCTCTTCAGTCCCTTTCACTATCAATTGTTTCCTCATCTGCTTCACTCACTTTGCCTCACCTGCTTGGCTTGTTGCATGTGGCGTTCACTACCTGTGTGGCTCCTGAACACCTTAATACTAACCGTGTTGCAAGAGTAATTGGCAGATCCATTGAAGAGAAAGATCCAGCGCCATCTCAACAAGAGTCAAGAGCTGGCAAGATGGCTCAGTGGGTAAAGGTATTTGCCATGCAAGCTTGGTGATCGGAGTTCTATCTCTGGGATCCACATAAAGGCGGGAAGAGAGACTGACATCTGACATGGCATGAACTGCACCCCACCCCTCGTGCACAGAGATAGGAGAGGGAAATTAAAAAGCTGGAAGACACAAACTATGCTACTTTAGGAGACTTCCTACCAGTTGTTTCCCTGTCGTGAAATCGTTCCACTAAAGGTGTCTGTGTACTTTTGCAAGCCCAAGAGTAAAAGCAGGAGTCAGGAAAGCGTAGTCCTCTCAGCAGTCTGTAGAGAAGCCTTTGTTTTGTTTTTTATTTTTTTCTTAAATTATTTTATTTGCATCGGGGTGTCTTGTCTGCATGTATGCCTGTGGGTGTCAGATCTTGGAGTTACAGTTGTGAGCTGCCATGTGGGTGCTAGGAATTGAACCCAGGTCCTCTGGAAGAGCAGTCAGTGCTCTTAACCTCTGAGCCATCTCTCCAGCCCCTTTACTTTTGTTTTAAAGGAAGAGAACTAAACTAAAATAATATTCGTTTACACCACTTACTTGAGAATGCCAGCAAGGATGGGGAATGACAGGACTTCTCAAATGTTACCCCTGGACGGGAAATGTCAGAACCAGGGCTGAGATATCTCAGTGGCGAAAGGCATGATGACCTAGACCCACATAGTGGAGGGAGGGAATTTACCCCAGCAAGTTGTCCTCTGATGTTCATACATTTGAAGTGGCATGTACCCCACCCACCCACACAAATAAATAAATGTGATAAAATTATCTTAAATGATAGACTCACTTAGGAACATAGTATAATGGTTTCTTTCTTTTCCTCCCTCTCTCCTTCTTTTCCTCTTTTCTTTAACAGGCTCTCATATATCTTAGAATGGCCTTGGGCTCACTATATAGTTGAGGATGGCACTGAACTTCTGATCCCCCTGCCTCCACATGCTCAGTGCTGGGAGTATAGGCATGGCCACCAGGCCCAGTTTTATGAGGTGCTTGGGATGGAAACCAAGGCTTTTCGTAAGATAGGCAAACATTCTACCAACTGAGCTATACCCCCGAACTCAGTATAGGAGTTTAAGAAAAGTATGCTGCTGAGGGTGGTGGCCTTCCCCTTTAATCCCAGCCCACAGGAAGCACAGGAGGGGAAGAGCTTCATGAGTTCAAGGCCAGCCTGATATACACAGCAAGTTCTAGGACAGCCAGGGCTAAATACTAAAAACCTGTCTCAAAGAAAAGGAAAGAAAAGAAAAAAGAAAAGAAAGAAAGAAAAGAAGAAAGAAAAAGGGAGGGAGAGAGGGAGGGGAGGAAGGAAGAAAGAAAGGAAGGATGATGACTAGAGTGATGACTCAGCAGTTAAGAGCACAGCACTGTTCTTCCAGAGGACCCAAGTTCCAATTCTGCTGAGAATTGCTCCCACATGGCAGCTCATAACTGTCTATAACTCCAAGATCCGATACACTCACACAGACATACATGCACAACACCAATGCACATAAAATAAAATTTTAAAAAAAGAAAGAGGGAAAAAGAAAAGAATGCATGTATCATATGGCACATCAGTCATACTTTTGGGCATTTATACCAGATAAAGGGAAGCTTAAGTTTACAGAGAGCCCTATATACACAGACAGGGGATGTAGCTCGGTAGTACAGTTTGTTCCTAGTACATGTAAGGCCCAGGGGTTAACCCCCAGCACTGCTAAGAACCAACCATTAAGCAAAATCAAACTCTGTGTAACAACGATCACAGCAGCTTAAACAATATCAAATAAGCTAGAAACAACTTGTATATACATGGGGAAGAGATGAATGGGCTCTGGTATAGCCACACAATAAGAACACTACTCAGCAATAAAAACAAATGAACACTTGTGTGGCAAATTATATGAAACACAAAGGCTCTGCATCTAGGTACAAGCACCTACAGGTGCTAGATGTCTTTTTATAGTCTTATGTCATACCATTGGGAAAAGCTGGGTGAAGAAATAAGTGGGCTGTTTTGCACTGTATTTGTAACTTTTTGTTATTGTTGTTGTTTTGTTTTTCCAGACAGGGTTTCTCTATGTAGCCCTGGCTGTCCTGGACTCACTTTGTAGACCAGGCTGGCCTTGAACTCACAGAGATCTGCCTGCCTCTGCCTCCCTGAGTGCTGGGATTGCAGGCTTGTGAGCCACCGCACCCAGCCTCTATTTGTAACTTACAGTCTACAGTTAAGTTATTTTTAAAATGCTATTTATTGCTGGGTGGTGGTGGTACATGCCATTCATCCCAGCACATGGGAGGCAGAGGCAGGTGGATCTTTGAGTTAGAGGCCAGCCTGGTCTACAGATTGAGTTCCAGGACAGCCAGGGCTACCCAGAGGAATCCTGTCTCAAAAAAACAAAAACAAAAAACCAAACAAACAAAAAAAGGAAGATGGAAAGGAAGCAAGCTGAGTGGTTAAAACTGGCATTGGAAAGGTAAGCAACGGCAGTATGGAAAACAAATGGGCCGGAGGTATTTCTAGGTTTATTACTTTGGAGACTGTCATGGTCTGTAGTCTTCTTCAATTTGCCCATTTTAGATGGTTGTTTCTTCATTGTCCCTCTCTCTCTCTTTTATTTTTTGGTTTTTCGAGACAGGGTTTCTCTGTGTAGCCCTGGCTGTCCTGGACTTGATTTGTAGACCAGGCTGGCCTTGAACTCACAGATCTCCACCTGCCTCTGCCTCTCCCTGTGCTGGGATCACAGGCCTGCAACACCACACCCGGTTCTTCATTGTCTTTTAATTATGTTCAGAAAGAAAGAATTCGACGTATTAGTAGTGGCAACCCTAGCCACCTTAGGCCAGTGGGTGTAACCCTAGGCTTTCAGTTCTCTCTCGTTATTAGCTTCTGCACAGCTTAAAACTGAAAGTTGGCGTCTTTGCTGCCCGAGGTTTTTTACATCTGAATTTGATGCCATTGCAGTTGCTACAAGTTGCCAGAAGGCTGTCCTCCAGATAACTGTCCCTCTCTTTAGCTTATATCGCTGTTTGGTTACAATTAGCATTCAGAATATGCACTGTCATCTTATTAAAATTTATATATATATTTTTTTAGTGGAGAAGGCTCATGTAGTTTATTGTGGAACTGTTGGCTCATCCTTGCTTTTCTTAGTTAACTGTGTTTGAATTCAGCTGAACTTCTGGGCCTCAGCTATTTCAAACGTGCATCCCGACTAAGGTTAACGCCTGGGGGAATATTAACCTTGCAGACAGTAATCTAATTCAGTGTCATTGCAAGCGCATAATGCGGGAGGTTGGAGGTTTGCCAAAAGCGCTATTCAAATGAACATTCAGGGGTGGGGAGGTGGGTGTGGACAAGGAGAGAATTCCAGAAATGGTTATGTAGCTACTTTAACGTCCCTTCCCTCTCACCTCAAAGGTTATGTTTAAGTATTGCCGAGAGGTGCTAAATAAAGCCTTGAGGTTGTGATGAACAAATCATAATGACGGTGCTCCATCTCACGCAGAGTTCCAGATAACCGTTCAGCATTCACTGAACATTTTAGGTTACCTCGCTGACCTTGTACTAGTGTGTGGATACAAAGGTAATTGTACGCCCTGCTATAGGCAACTCAGGGCCTTGAGGTTGGTTAACTGACGGCACTCTCAAGGAAGGCCATGATTTAGTGAAGGTCACTAAAGGGACTCCAAAAAAACTGGACAGCTAAGCAATCTTGGGTCTGTATAGATCATAACCAAGTCTTTGTTGGCATGAAGACCGAGGTTTGGGCCCAAATAAGTCCTGACCGGGGTCTTTTCTTGCTTTTTCTAGGTGCCCACATCCTGCATCAAGTTTTGCAGACACCAACAAAGCTTTCCAAGTTTCGAGGGTGCAGGGCTGCGCCTTCTGGAAAGGTGACACTTGGGGTCGCAGAGGAGAAGCTAGGTGAGAGGATAAAAGAAAGATCCTAGAAATCCTGGCTAAACCTTTCCTCTACGTTCCCGCCCCTTTCCACTTCCCAGGGCCTGGACAGCCATCAATCCCCATTTCTCACTTCTCGGGGCGCCAAGCACGCACTCAGCCTCAAAGGGAGGACGTTCCTCCCAGGAGCTTTCTCAGCTCCGATCTATTTCAAAGCGTCTTCCTTCCAGGCCCATCAGGGGCACCCGCGGCGCGGGTCCAGCTTCCCTGGACACGCTGCGCTGCTGACACGCAAGCGCCGGAATCGAAGCCACGCTGGGTCTCGCAGCCAGTTGTCCGCGCCAGGCGAGGGCGGGCGGCCCGGAGCGCTTCCTGTGTGCGGGGCTTCCCACAATGCACTGCGCCGGCAGCGGCGGCGACCGCGGCGGCGCTCTAGCCGCGCCATGTCTGCCTCTCGACTGCTCTGGGAGGAGGAAGAGAAGGAGGAAGAGGAGGAGGAGGAGGGGGAGGAAGAGGAGAAAGGCGCAGGGGTGGGAGCTGTCGCCGGAGCTGCCACAGCAAAAGTTCTCTCCCCTCCCCCTCGCCCTCCTCGCCGGGCCCGTGGGAAGGTCGGAGTCGCCGCCGCCTGCAGTCAGTGACCGCGCGCCTCGGCGCCAGCCCGCGGTAAACGCTCGGCCTGGCAGGCCCGGGCCCGGGAGGGCGGGGGAGGGGAGGGGGCGGCGCGCGGTGGGGAGCGCGGCGGCGACGGCCTGACCCGCGGGAGCGGCGGGCCAGCCCGGGGGGGGGGGGGGGCGGCCCGGGAGGCGGCGGCGGCGGCGGCGGGTGCAGGCCGCGGGAGCGCGGGGCTTGGGGGACGCGAGGAAGCGGTGCGAGGATGGTGGGTCGGGGCTTGGAGAACGGAGAATGACGGGGGCGGCGGAGGCGAGCGGGCGGCCTCCGAGGCCTGCGGCCGGTGTCGGGTAGGAAGGAGACGGGATGCTCACGGGGAGGCCTCGGGGTGCCAGGCTGTGGGCGAGGAGGCCAGCCAGACCCCGAAGCTCTCCGCCGTCTTGGTGCAGTGCTTTATGCACCGCAGGCCTCGGTCGCCGCTGCTGCCTCGGTGTGCTCTTTGGCTGCAGGGAAGGGCAGGGGCTGGAGAAAGGGGATTGCTTGCAGGAAGCAGAGTGGGAGTGCGAGAGGGGAGAAAGGGGCCGTGGGGAAGATGCCGGAGAGGTGGAGGAATGCCGGGGGTGGCTGTGGAGCAGTCTTGAGGATTCTGGGGGTGTTCATTGTGCAGCTCTGTTAGGTGTTTCATTATGGAAAGAACCGAAGCGTTTCCAAGGCAGGGAAAAGAAGGCTAGAGTAGTTTCTGCAGATAGAAGAGAGATGCGTTTGAAGCCAGAGGAGTGCTAAATATTGGAGAAGATGCAGGGAATGCATAATAGAATAGACAGATGTAGCATAATTATCAAATGCTGGCCCAAGGTCTAAAGAGTTATTCCAGATGGGCCAGAGTGGCCTAGTTCGGAACCTGTTTGGGCTCTTCGGTAGATGACATCCGGTAAGTGTGGGTCCCCGCTGTGGTTGGGGTCATTGAGAATTAGTCACTTAGCCTGTAGATTGGTTTGAGACATTTTAGTGCCGCACTAGTGAACTGAAAATCTTGGAGAGACCTTGAGAAACCGCCTGGCCTATGGGGATTCTTGAGGCCACAGAGTTTAGAATGTTAGCAGATTTGGAGTATAGTCACCGGAGGCTGGATGAACATCGCCCTGGCAGACACTGGAGTAGGAATTAACTCGGCCTGGCGGTTTTCTTCTTCACTGCCTAGCCTACATGGTTTCAGAAGAGCTGGTGCCGTATGTCAGTATGTCAGCCGAGGCTGCAGGACCCAAGATTATGATTGACCACGTCGAGAGTTGGGGCGTTAGAGTCCTGTTTTTGGAGGCTTTATTTCTAGCCTAACGGAGTCTAGTTGAATCGGTTCTATATCTCGGATTGGCGGGAGATCCTTTTCCATTCACAATTTCGGATGCACTCTGTCACCGGGGCATGGTGTTATTGAAGAAAATAGCATCTGCCAGCAAAATGTAGGCATGCAGAATGGAGGTTCTCTGGAATATCTGTGTTCACCTTAGGTCGTAAGGAGGTCGGGAGTGGTTATCATAACGCCTTAGGAAACCCTACGTGATAGGATGAGTATAGGTCCGATCGGGAGGGACTGTTAGCATCTCTCTGTCAGGAAATGAAGTTCTTTCTGTTGCATTTACTTAGTTCACATTAGACCTGATTTTTCAAGAAGGAACATGGGTTGAGGACAATGTCTTGTCTTGTTTTGTTTTGTTTTGGAGACAGGGTTTCTTTTTGTAGTTCTGGCTGTCCTGGAACTTGCTCTGTACACCAGGCTAGCCTTGAACTCTGAGATCCACCTACCTCTGCCTCCTTAAAGGCATGCATCACTCTGGTCTAGGACAGTGGTCTTGAAATTTACCTGGATAGTGTTCACCTTTTGTTATTAAGAGAAACCACATACATGATATGTTGTAATATTACTTCAACTGAAGAGAAATGTGTTAAATGTGACTTTTTATGGAAGTTGAAGGAAAAGAGATTACTGGGGAAGATGGAGTGAGATTTGGGAAATTGAAGGGAACTCAGTTGTCATTCAGTTGTAGCAAGAATTTCATTTCTTTAGCCAAGATATTATTTAAGGTGGGGAGATTTCTTTCATTAACAAATTTTCTTATATAAACAATCGGAGTTTATATTTAAAAAAAAAACTTGGAGAATTTCCTGTCAGTGCATTTAGATTTTCTCACTTCAAAAAATGTTATTTTTATGTGTATGTGTTTGTCTGTGTGAATGTGTGCAGTGGGTGTGCAGGTGCCCAAGGAGAGAATGTTGGACACCCTGGAGCTGTCGCCACAGGAAGTATTGAACTGCCTGGCATGGGTGCTGGGGACTGAACTTGGGTCTGTTGGAAGGGCAGGAAGCACTCTTAACTGATTAGCTTTTTCTTCAACCCGAGCTGGTCACATTTAAGAAGCGCTTACTTGATAGGATGCACCCATTTTTATAGTCGCCACGGTGTGGTGAGAGGCTCAGTTTTCCTCCTGTGTACTAGCACTGAATATTGTCTGTTCTTTTACTGCAGTGCACCTAAGGAAGGTATGTTGCTTCATGCAAATGATGCGAGTATGTACGTGATTTGAAAACTGTTCTAAGGGGATTAACAATGAAAAGCAACCCCTGCCCAGTGAAGTTTTGCTGTCGAGACAGCGCTGCCTGCTCTGTCCCCTAGTCCCCTCTCCCTTTTCTGAGACAGGGTCTCAGCATGGAACCCCGGCTGTTCTGGTGGCTTAAAATTCAACAGAGACCTGCCTGCCTCCGCCTCCCAGGTGCTCAGGTTAAAGGTGTGCCCCACCACCTCCAGCTTACTTCTTTGTTGTTTTGAAGACAGGGGTTTCTGTCTGGCCTCTGAAGTATGCAGGGAAGATGACCTTGATTTTCTGAACCTTTTGCCTCCTTGATTCTGGCATTACAGGTGTGAGTTTCACATCTAGTTTATGCAGTGCTGAGAACTGAACTCAGGACCGCCTCCAATGAGGGATTAAAAGCCTGACCAAACCGAGGACTTTTGCATGCTGGATGAGCACTACCAGCTGAGCTACAACTCCAGCCCACAATTTTTTCTTAGCCTTAGTCTCACCTTCTACCTTAAGAAAATAAACATACTTTATGCAAAATAATAGGGCACCTTATGGTGTCCTCATACATGTACATACACACTTTAATCATGCTGATCTCTGCTACCTTGTCTTATGTTCTCCCAATATTTGTCCCCTAGCACAGGCTGCTACTTCTACGCATTGATTTTTTTTTTGCAGTTCATGTTTTTCTTCAGCTCTCCCAAGTAGTTAGTAGGCTTATATCATTTCTTTCTGTTGGTTTCTGTAGCCCAGGGAGGCTTCAGACTCCTCCTGCCTTATCTTGCCAGGTGCTAGGATTATAGATGTATGCCACCGTGCTCTGCTCCATCATGTCTCTCTCAACCAAAATGACATCATCACTTTGGATAATGAGTACAGAAGTCAGCTTTTCCTGCCTGAAATGAATGAGTGTCATTGACATATTTTCACTTTTTCGTCCCCCATTCTGATTTTTAGTTATTTTTGTTTATTAGATGCCTTCTACTTTTCAAATGATGAGCTTAAATGTTGATATTAAAATTTTAATCTTCTCTAAATTTAATGTTTATTTAAATTAAAAAAGTATTATTGCATGTGTGTGGGCACATGAGCAGCAAGGTGGCTGAGTGTGGAGGCAGAGGATAGGTAACTTTAAGAAGGGAGCTTTTCTCCCTCACCTTTATGTGGGCTCCAGGCATCGAGTTTAGGTCATCAGGCTAACATCAAGCAGCAAAGCACATTTACTCACTGAACCATCGTGCTGGCCCTACCTAAGCCTTGACTTTTAGAGGCTTAAAAACTCAACTTACAGGCTTTAAACCATCTACTTTAGGTTGTATCTCTTGACTTCCTGCTGTGTTAGAAGAAGCTTTAAACTTCTGACTTTAAAGAGGGCTTTGTTAAAGTAGTAAGAAATTTAGGGTGAAATGAGAAAGGGAGGGAGGCTTGGACCCAAGCGAGACTTGTAGGAACAGGGTTTCTGCAGCATTAGATGTGGTGGCTAGAGATGAGGACTTGCTTGAATGTAGTAATTGCTTGTTCATCTTGGCATTACAGTAATCTTTTGACAGTTCTCTGGAGAGTTTTATTTAATGAAATGTGGAAATGTGTTAAAATGACCTCTTAGTGTTCATTTCAGGTGTCTGAGATTTCGGGTGTCTGAGGTGTTCGTTCGTTCGCTCATTCATTCATTCATTCATTCGCTCACTCACTCACTCACTCTTTCATTCCATATGGAGCAGACTGGCCTGGAACTTGCTGAGTGTCCAGGATTACCTAAGTCTTGGAACCCCTCTGCTTCAGCCTTTTGATTACAGGCCCGTACCGCCATGCCTGGCTGTTAGCTTTTCTTAATTGCATTTATTTATTGTGCGTGTGTGCACATGCACCACGGGACAAGTGTGGAGGACAACTTGAGTGAGTCCGTTCTACTCTGCGGTCTGTTCAGTCAAGCTTGGGTCACCAGGCTTGGCGACAAATTCCTTTCCCCACTGAACCATTTCCCTAGCCCCTTGCTATAACTCTTATATTTTTGTTAAGTAATGGATTGGTGGGGCCATTTGACGGACAAATCTGTGCTGCTCATTTAGAAGAGCGGAGTCACTAGGATTGGCACATTGCTCCCCTGGCGAAAGTGTTTGCTGCCAGATCTGATAACCTGAGTTCAATTCCTGGGACCCACATGGAAGGAGATGGCTGACTTCTGCGCATTGTCCACTGACCTCTACGCGCAAGTGGCCCATGTGTGTGCATGCTCACACACAGAAGAGATAATAAATAATAGAGAGAATGGAGTTAGTGTTTTCAAAACTTTGCGTATGGCGTGCAGGCCACCACCGTGGATATGGGGAGTAAGAGGACACCCTCCTCGTTACTTTAGGAAATCTGGTTTAACTGTGCTTTTCTTACTTTTTTTTTTTTTTTTTTTAAACCCAAGACAGCGTTTCTCTGTATAACCTCCTTGACTGTCCTGGAACTCACTTTGTCGACCAGGCTGAGCTCAAACTTGCAGAGACCCGCCTGACTGCCTCCTGAGTTCTGGGATCGAAGGTGTGCAACACTATGCCCCCGCTTCTTTTACTATTAATGTCAAGATTTCTTTCACATGTAGGTGTAAATATTGAATCTTCTATTTTCTTTTCTTTTTTTTTTTTGAGACAGAGTTTCTCTGCCTGTCCTGGAACTCGCTCTATAGACCAGGCTGACCTCGAACTCATAAAGGTCTGCCTGCCTCTGTGTGTTCCACCACTGCCTGGAGAATCTTCTATTTTCTTATGTGCATTATTTGCTTTAAGTTTTTTTTTTTTGCAGATTACATCTAGGATCTTGTGCATGTTAGTCCAGGATTCTGCCACTGAGCTAGCCGTATTCATTTGCATATTCATTTATATCATTTTTTTCCCTCTTCTCTTTGAAAATGCTAACTAGGTTGTAACCTGTTCTAGAACTGAGACTTTATTTAATCTTTGGGAAACTGAACAGTTTCGTTTTTAGTAAATACCTGTTGAATGATTGCTAGAATCTATTATTGAGTTAGTAATAATAATGACATTTCATGAAATTACTGACCGGGGAGGAGTGTTATAGACAGAGTATACAGCTTAGTGGTTTTGGTGCATGCTTTTAGTCATAGCACTCAGGAGGCAGAGGCAGGAGGATCGCTTTAAGTTTCAGGTCATCCTGGTTCATACAGGGCCAGAGAGGGTTACATAGCAAGACTTTGTCTCAATGAACACCAACATAAGTGTGTGTCTGTGGTTATGTGATTTTAACAGCATGGAGGACAAAAGGGGTATTTGATTGGAGATTCTATATTCGTGGAAGAAGATGGAATGGATTAGATTGGAGCTGTAATCCTGCATAAACATTGAAGGGGTGAGATCAAAGGGCCTCTTCTAATTTGAGGGTGGTTTAATCTGATCTGGAGAAGGGCACTGGTTTTTCTCTTCTTTCTCCTCCTCCTCCTTCTTTTGGTTTTTTGAGACAGGGTTTCTATGTGTAGCCTTGGCTGTGCTGGAACTCACTCTGTAGACCAGGCTGGTCTTGAACTCAGAGATCCACCTGCCTCTGCCTCCTGAGTGCAGAGACAAAAGATGTGCACCACCTCTGCCCAGCACTTTGTATTTTCTTATCTCTAGCTGTTTTAAGTATTTGATTTAAGGGCTAGGGAGATTTGTCAGGGTACAAACCCCTGCTGAGCAAGCCTGAGGACAACCTGCGTTTAAATCTGCACGACCCATAGAAAGGCTAGAGCGGTTGCAGTGATTGCTTGTAACCTCAGCACTGTGTGTAAGGTGTGGGGACTGGGAGTGCGCAGAGACAGCAACAGCTAAGTAGTGGCAGAGTCGCTGAGAGACCTTGACTCATGGGAATAAGGCAGAGAGCAGGACACCAGATGTCCTTCTCTGACCTCCAGGGACATGCCTGTTTACACATGGGTGCATACACCACACTTACACACAAACTCACACATACCAGAACAAATCACAAGACGAATCTGATTTACCAGGCCTGATGACACAAGTTTATAATTCTAGTATTCTAAGAGGTGGAAGGTGAGGCAGGAAAATGAGTCCTGAGTCAGTCATAGCTGCAGTATAAGACTATGTCCCTCTTTCCCTCAAGTCTCATACAATTTGATTTAATTTCATTTTGAGAAAAACTTAAAAAAAGAAAGGTGAGTTTTTTTCTCCCCCTCTTTGAGGTGACAGTAACAGTTGTGGAACAATTTACAGGAAATTGACTTTTGCATTTAAAAAATATTTATTTCGATGTGTGCACGGACATACATGCCACAGGGCATGTGGAGGTCATGGGACAGCCAGTAGGAGTTGGTTCTCTCCAACCTTGTAGGTCCCAGGGATTGAACTCAGGCTGGGGCCTGGCAGCAGGTGCCTTTACCAGCTGAGCTGTCTCGCTGAAGCTGATCTTTTAAAATATAAATATCTTCAGATGAGACTTTTAACATTTCATGATAGTGTTCAGAAAATCCTACTTGAGTTACCTTTGAAACTTTAGCATCTCTTTATACAACTATTACTGAGTGTCTCTTTGAGCTGTTGTAGGAGGGTTTTTTAGTATACCTGAGATGTTGTCCTTATTCTTTCAGGATGGCATTTTTTTTTTTTTTTTTTTTCTTCAGACAGGGTTTCTCTGTGTACCCCTGGCTATCCTGGACTTGCTCTGTAGACCAGCCTGACCTTGAACTCACAGAGATCTGCGTGCCTCTGCCACCCTGAGTGCTGGGATTACAGGGGTGCGCCACTGTGCCCGGCTCAGGGTGGTACATTTAAAAATAGTACAAAGTATATCTTTGTATAGTATCCTCATTGTTGTCTTTTAAAAACATTTTACATTTGTTTATTGTGTGCATGTGGAGGGCAGAGGACAACTCGTGACAGTCTATTTTCTTCTTCCACCATGAGCGTCCCAGAGATCAAAGTCAGGGCGTCAGGTTTGTTGTCCAGTGTCACTGCCTGATGGGCCATCTTACTAGCTCCTGACAAGTCTTTTTTACTCCAGAAGTTTTAATTTTTGGAAGTGCTACAGACCATCAATATTAAGTAGAGAAAACAGAAAATAGGTTATGTATAATTCAGTTAGTCAGAGGCATTTGAATGATTTTCCTGGTTGACTTACTAACTGGTTTAGAAAAATCTCTCAGAGAGGAAGTTGGGAATTTTTTGGATAGTGGTGACCACCTTACCGTTAGACACTTATAAGTGTTAGTTGAGCAGATCAGATGGCTGGATGGGTGGAATGAATAAAAAAATTAAGGAGGAGCTTTGTTTTGTGCTACTTGAGTCAAAGTCTCACTGTGTATCTCTAGCTGTCCTAGAACTCTGTGTAGACCAGGCTAACCTTGAACTCACAGAGATCCACCTGCCTCTGCCTCCTGAGTTGCTGGGATCAAAGGTGTGCACCACCTAGCCTGGCTGGATAAAGGCATTTTGAAGTAGCATTGGAGAGTATTAGAACCATTTGTTAATAGTATTGGGGAAGGATGGAAGAGGATGATGCTGAGATGCTTGAGAGAGAGTCCCTGACAGATTTCAGTGAGAAACCAGAGGGCTCCAGGCTTCTTGGGCAGCCATAGAGTGAGCTTACCATGTGGATCTACTTGACTGCTCTCTCCCTGTTTCATTTAGCAGTTCCTACTCATTTGTTTTCTTCTGAATTAGCTTATGTTGGGTAGATTTTTAAGTCCCCATGCAACATCTGTGGGTCTGTTCCATCTTTTGTCTAGTGCAACTTTTAGTTTGTTATTTTCTGAGTCTACCTTGCAGATTCTTTGGATAGTGAGTGAAGAAGAGCATGAGTCAACTCAGGCTTGTTACCCTGACAGTTCCCTGCACACTTTTCTCAGAGCCTGTCTGAATTGCAGATGGGACAGGTAGAACTGAGGGTTTGTGTGCACTGGGTGTATAAAGTATAAAGTTGGTCAGGCATGGCTGGGGCTCATGCCTGAAATTCTAACACATAGAAGCAGGAGGATTGCTGCAAGTTTAAGGGGTAGCTCTGTCTGCATAGCAAGTTCCTGGTCATCTAGGACGACAGAGGGAGAAGCTGTTTGGAAAGCTACCTACTCACCTCCTGCTTCCGAAAGGAAGATTGAGAACAAAAGTAGAAGGGAATCAGACTGGGGAGGAAAACGGTTCTTAAAGAAGAAAATGATTTTAAGTTTGTCTAGTAAGAAGTGGGGAAGATGGGAGTCTGGTAAAGAGGATTGTTTGAAAGGGCTGTTTTGAGGAGGAAGATGGCAAGACTGCTTGAAGCGTGAGACTTCAAAGAAGTGTGGAGTGTACCAGAAATTATGTGTATAATTTACAGAGGAGGATTTCAGAAAATCGGTTGGATTTTTATTAACAGATCAGTTACATAAAAAAGCATTGTCACATAAAAGCATTGTTAGATGTCATTAAGAATGAACCCTTTGGGAGTTATATTCTCGGGGAGTGAGGCTTGCGCACGCATAAACAGCGATCACAAGTGTGCCGTAAACAGCACGGTGTACCATAAGAAATTTTCACTGCTCCTGAGGTTGTAGGAATATGTTTGACCAGGGAAGAACCTGGGTTGCATTGCCATGCCACAGAAGTGGAATAAGCCTGGTGTAGTGGTGCAGATCGGTAATTCTAGCACTTAGAGGCAGAGGCCGGATACAGCTTTCTAGGGGAACTTGGCCCAGGAGTTCAGTCAATCTGGACTATATGAGGAGGAGCAGGAAAAATATAAATACATAAAGTAATTTAAAAAGAACATTTTAGTTGGAGGGATTGGAGATGAGACATCACAGATCAATGGGGAATGGTGTAGTATTTAAATGATGACCACAGTAAGAAATATAAGCATATCTCAGCTAATACATGTGTGTATGATCATGTGTATATGTAAATCAAAAATTCACAATACAACCATCTTTACTAAGTTGGATATTCTTATGTTTCTTTTTTTTTTTTTTAATTATTTTGTTGTTTTGTGCATGTGGCATTTTTTTGTCTGCATGTATGTCTGCACCACGTGCGTGCAGTACCTCTGGAGATCAGCATTGGATCCCCTGGGACTGGAGTTACACACAATTGGGAGCTGCCATGTGGGTGCTGGGCATCAAATCTAGGTCATTTAGAAGAACAGCCTATGCTCTTAACTACTAAGCCATCCCTCTAGCACCCCACCTCCCTTTTTAAAAAGATGGGGTCTTTCTATTACAGCCTTGGCTTACTATGTAGATGAGGCCTTGATTCAGAGACTCACTTGCCTCTGCTTCCTGAGTGCTGTGATGAAAGGCATGTGCCACTCTGTCCAGAAAAATGCGTCCCTTACCCAAACAAAAATAAAACTGGCTTAGGGGTTTGGGATAGGAACCTGATTATCATGCATACAATGGGTTTCATGAGTTTCTAAATAACCACAACTTGTAGTTTAATTAATTCATGAGTAGCATGTATTATGTTTTAAAGCAGGAAGAGTTAGTTTGGGTTGGGTAGAATGTGGGTGACTGAAAGCCAAGTAAGTAGTTTGTATTTGGTATAAGTGACTGTTGTGCCTTGTATGCAAATAGAATCTGGGGTTTTGTCTCGGCTCCTGGATTTACTCATTCTATGATTGTAGAGGATTATTTTCTTTCCTGAACTTCTGTGTTCTCATGAGAAATTGATAATCATTGTACCTTTCTGACTAAGGTTGTTGTGAGGATTTGATTAAAATGTTAGCATATCATTGAAGTATGTTAACATATATCATTAATGTGTAGCTATTGGACTTTGAGTAGAAAGTTAAGAACTATACAGACTGACTTTTTCTTTTCCTTTTCCCTTTCCTTTCCTTTCCTTTCCTTACCTTTCCTTTCCTTTCCTTTCC